>NW_027397066.1:48680322-48939692 GCF_003265705.2 Callorhinus ursinus | reverse complement strand
ATATATATATATATGCTAAAAGGGGTTTCAATAATGTTGTTTTTCAGTTATTTTGACCAGACTGACTTCCTCTATCTGCTTTAAGAGTTATTGTCTGAGTACTTCCTCTGAGAAGAAGCCAGCTGACAGCAGACTGGCTCCAAAAAACCTGAGCTTCACAAACCCAAGGACCAAGAAATTGGAGATTGTCCCCCTGGGCTCCATCATCATGCAGAACCAATTCCAAACTATAGAACCATCTCTGCCAATTTATACTAACATACAAAGGGCAAGACAATTTTAGCTATAAGACTATTTAAATATCTGTGTAGCTATGTGTTGTTACTAAAACAATTCCAAAAGAAAAAATTATTTTAAAAATGTAGTATAAAAGAATTTCATATTCCCACTAATATTTAAAATACATACAAAAATATCTTCCATGATATAAACAATTATCAAATGGGTGCTACTCAATAACAATGAACTCAACCTTTGTGAGTTAAGGCACCATAACTTTATGATCAATAGTAAAGTGAGGCTAGAAGGTGTGTATTCCGTATCTGAATCAAATAAACCAAGTCCATTGCTCATTCATTATTCTGTATACATGTTCCTCAGTTGCTGAAATGCAAGATGGTGGCATGGGTGTTTACTTAAAAATCTCTCAGATCTCCTTTCGTATAAAAGAAACTAACCTAAGTGCCTTGTTGAGTCTAACAAACATCTAAATAAAACTGTGCTGATATCCACAATCAACAAATCTGTAGATTGTCTACGTTTCTTTGACACTCCAGATCACCTAATTAAACATTTATAGAAGGTTTAGTATGTATGAAGGATTGTGCTAAGGGCTTGTGTACATATGTTTTCATCAAGTCTCAAAATAAGTATCTATGAGTTAGGACTACTCTTATAATTGTTTAATAGGAAGTGCCAAGAAGTGAAGTATCCTGAGCAAAAACTAGAAAAGAGTGATTTTGGAGAGTCAGGCTCGTGGGAAAGCATTTAAATACTACATTGGTGTGCCTATGAAGAGAATTTTAAAATCTCCTCAATACTACCATCAGTACTCATGAATGAGAGCAATGTCATGGATTAGGAATTATTGCGTATGTGTGAAACATGGAGTGATCATGAGTCAACTTTGCTGGCATGTGGAAAGTGTTACTTGACAAGATCTAACATAAAATACACTTTCATAATACTGTTACATTCTTTTGGTTTATCTAAAATTTCTAAGACTACAATTTACATTCATATAAAATGTTCATTTATAATTTATACACTGACTTTCACTTAATAGTTATCCAATATTTTTTGACAAATGGAAAATATATGGTGCTATTCACACAATTTTTTAAAATGCATACAAAAATTGAATATATATAGTGTTCTTCTGGTGATCAAATTTTAGAAATGCAAAGTAAATCAGCTCAGTTGATGAGCAGAGCCATATATAGAATGATACATTTATAACATCAGATTTCACACATGATGACCTTTCTCCATGATCCTCACTATGGTTTCTGAGCTTCTTGTACGAAAATCAAAATGCCTACTTCACATACAAATCTCTGTGCCACAACAATACCTGATAAATCCAATGAATCTCTTCTCTGTCTCACACACACACACACACAGACACACACAAATACCAGTGAATCGTAGGCACACTAAATTTTGAGAACCACCTACAAACATAAGGAACAGAAAGACAAGTTTCTTCCATTCTGCATTGTCATGAAAGTCCTTGAAGTACTCAAAAGATGTATTAAAACTCAATGTTAAGGGACACCTGGCTGGCTCAGTCAGTAGGACATATGACTCTTGATCTCAGGGATGTGAGTTCAAGCCCCACGTTGGGCGTAGAGCTTACAAAAAAAAATTCAATGTTAGAGAGATCGTGATATAACAAGTATTTTTTTTTACTTTTAATTACAGTAGCTAAAAGACCTTGGACCTGCCTTAGATCCATCTACATTTATGAAAATATCAGCAGACACTGCTATCGTGTGTGTGTGTGTAAGAGTAGGTATAAGAATTTATACAGGCCAATGTTCTGCATAAACAACCAAGGTACAATAATACAAATAAACTTACGTGTCTTAAAAAGCCAAAGAATCTCCAAGGAAGCACTGACTTTCACAGTCGCACATTAAGTTCATTAGTTAAATGAGAAAACATGTGAAGCAAAGTACTAGGCCAGTGCTCGGTACTTTATTGTGATCCTTTAAATATCAGTTTATAGTGATTTTTCACAAAAAGAATGAATGCATCATTGCCATCTAAGTCAAAATTTCAACAAAACTAACCAGGAAAGAGGAAAAGAGGAAGAGAGTACCAAGACTTTCACAAAGCCTCTGCAAATTCTGTGGGAGGGCCTGGGAAGGACAAAAGGCAGGGGCAGAGCATTTCCTTAGTTTGCTATACTGCCCCAGTTGCTTTTCTTCATAACTCAGGGTTTTAATTCTCTCTCTCAACTAATGGGTGAGGGTGTGGAGGGAAGGAAAAACAAACTTCTCCTTGATTTGTGATTGTCACTTATCTGCTGAAGATTCTGTCATTTATTGTTCTCAAAAGCACCTCAGACACCCACAGACAAGGGAGAATAAACCAGAGACTCAAAGGAGAGAACCACAAAGAGGTCAAAGGCACATCTTCCTTTGAGAAGACAGTTCCGGGTTAAGAATTCTACTGGATTGCTGTGGACAAAGCAGGAGCTTACAAGGATCACAGAGGCACTTCTAAAGCACAAGTCAAGAATAATCAATGTGGCCACCTGCCAAGTAAGGTAAGTGCAAGAAAACAAAGGACAATTCACCCACACCTCCACAGGTAGCAGATCAGCCTCAAGTGTAGCCCACTTTAGCCTAAGAAATGAATCAGGTTTTAAAACCAGAAACTTCCCTCCTCCTCAAGCACGCCACATTGTGTAAGTATGGAACGGAGTGGTAACTGCATATATTTGCCTCCCCGTTTCCAGAAAATCCCATCTTCAAAGCTAGTTTTGTTTTTTTTTTTTTTTAAGGGATTATAAGAAGACTAAGAAATACAAAGGATGCCTTTGTGGCTCCGCACACTGTTTATATCCAGATATCATGAAGCTTTGCATTCAAACCCCAGTCGTAATGGAGTTCCACAGCAGAATGGGTACAGTGAATGCAATCACCATGACTGTTGGCAGATTATTATACAAAGGGCAGTTATCCTGCAGAGAGGGCTGGCAGGTTGACAGGGGACCAACAAACGAATAAACTGAAAGGCATAATGAGCCCGATTTCCACCCTAATACACTCTCTCTCTCTCTCTTTCTCTCTTTTTCTCTCTCATGCTGAGGAAAACAAGCCACCAAAATAACCTGCTACCCTCCATACTCCTTACAATGCTTTTAGAGGGGAAAACTGCAAACAGACAGACCTTCTCAAGGAGCACAGTCCTACCCAGAGAATGAAAATAAAAGAAAGGAGCAGAGGCTCAGCTTCACAGACCTTATAGGACTTCATAGACTCCTCTGGATCCCACCACATGGGCATGTTGGAAGGTATTTTCAATCTATATGGAGTATGGATAACAAACAAATCATCTCTCAGGTCCAACTCATTTCTGAAATGGAAAAGGAAAACAGCCATCCCAAACCATTTGCTCACAAAAGGAGAATTTTCAGAAAGATTTGAGGGGGAGCTTATTGTTTGAATTTGACTGCCAGTATGAAAACTGTAGCTTGTGTTGTCTTGCACTGATCTAAATACTATTTACAGTATTTTTATTTTTAAGGTGTACAATGTGATGTATACATTGTGAAATGATTACCACAGTTAATTAACACATTTATTTGCAGTATTTTAAAAGCAAGTTCAATGTTGTATATATTATGCATTTTCTATATTACAATTAAGTTCTCAGAATTCATCTTATATACTCTATTATTATTAATCTATATAATCTTTGTTCTCTATCCAACATGCTTTCCACATATATGTAATATCCTTGGTTTCCTTATTAATGATCTTACAATAAGTAAAATTCTAATTATCAGTGAAAACCATTAAATCACAGTTTACATTAGATATTTAGATGTTAACAACAGTTAATCGAATACTTCTTTACTTTAATGCAATCACAATGATATACCAGTTGCAATACAAAAGTCACTTGAGAGTTTGAAATAGAGTTTACAGGAATGAAGAAATATTTCTCAAATCCTGAAATCTGGGAATCAGATGTAGTTATATACACATGAATGGATCTTTTTGATTTGTGCTTCCATTTTGCCTTGTGCATTGTCCTAGAAATATGTAAACTGTAGGAACTCTGATACGTATTTGAACATTTTACTCCTATCAGCCAGTCTTTGCCCCAATGGCTCCAACTGTCAAATCTCTTGCTTTTTTGCTGGGTAAATTGCTCTAAGTAAAAAAGAAAATGACATTCCACTCTTAAAAAATGAAGCTTTTGACATTTCAGGATGTTAATAGATGGGTAAACTGTATAACAGGAACATCAGTTCTGAAAGAGAATCTGACCTAAATAGCCATACATTGCACTCACACATTTATAATTTGCACTAGGAGATGAATGACCAAAGATGAAGTAGAACCATTTTTCAAGATTCATGCTGTGATTTCTCATTACAGGGATAATCTTAAACAGTAATGGTATCCCTTTAAAAGCTGAATAGTTTTAAGAATAAAACAGAATGAAAAGGTATCAATACATTAAACATTGCTTTTTAGGTATCTCCCATTTACATGAGACAAGCCCATCTTCAGATATAAATTCTCCATGAAGTTTGCTGAAAGGTGTTTTCTTCAAACAAAAAATAGACAACTGGTTATTAACTCAACATTTTACTCATTTTTAACAAGCTGGTTCTACTTTAAGCAAGCTTTTCCAAGGGAAAAAAAAATTATATTTTTCATAAAAAGCTTACAAATGTGTTTTTAAAAAGAAGTTATTAAATTTATATGGATTATAGTCATTCTTTTGTGTTTAATGAGGAAGCAAATATTGTGCCTTCTATATAAATTTAGGAAATTTTATTCAATATCATGATAAAATACCACTTAAGACTAGATCTTGTCCCCATTTAACCTATTAGGATGACAAATCTCTTTCTAAATCCAATTTGATGAATAGAAAAATCCTACGGAAGCTGTCTCACAAATCTAACTCAACTGAATTCAAAAAGATGTATTTTATGGCCTTGTCAAGGAGTTTTTAAAATATAGGTAGTGTATAAAATTGTATTCATGTTTGTTCTTCCTAACCAAAATAAAAAAGATTAACATGGGCAAACCCAACTAGAGACATCTGCAAAAGGTTTCCCAGAGTCCCAAAAATATGGCTAGAGAAACCCTGCTTCTAAGATATATTTTCTGTATCTGTTTGAGGAACAGGACATTTAGTGATAGTGACCACTGTTTTTTCCTTTGAACATGTTAGGTATTTATTTTTAAAATGCTTCTTTTTACTTTCATTTTATGCCAAAATGTACCCTTTTAAACTCTGCCACACATAATTAATATCTCTTCAACACAGAGTATTTTTCTCAGAGTATCTTTACTGAATACACCAGAGAGCAGAGAGAAATTTACAAAAAGTTCCAAGGGTAGACCTTCTCTCCCTCTTCCCAATGTTCCAGAAAATCTGTCCTAACACTCAGATAAAGAAATACATTTAAATTATCTGCAAACAATGGGATATATTTCTTATGTATTTTTGGCAATTGAAATTTTATATTGAATGATGTTTTGGCAATACTAAGATCAGGAAGTTCAATAAAATTGAAAGTTTAAATAAGAACATATCCAGAATAAACAACATAAAAGTGACAGTCTCAAATAAAATTGAGGCAGCTTCTAATTTAGTACATTCCCAGGATATTATACTATATATTTTGTGATGATTTACCTGTAACCTGAACAATAGAACACTAAATAAAGTAGAATCCCATTAGTTTATAAGGATTGAAAAGTGCCAGAGTTCAAATCATGTCCCCTGAGTCATTACAGTGCTATGTGGTAAAGCCTTATAGAACAGGGCTAATTTATCACAAAGAATTCTGTTAGCAATATTAGTATGTTTACACCAAAGTTAAAATTTCCCAATGTATTCTTTTTCATCTCCAAAAGTCCAAAGAAAATAAAGTTTCAGTAACTATCTTCATGTTTTAGGACTTGGACTCAAACAAGCCACCATTATCTGTGGTTTATTGGTAAAGAGACAGCTTTTTAAGTCAAGATAGCCATATGCACCTTGCCTCATTTCCCCAAAACAGAGGAAATAAATCTCATCATTTTACTTCTTTGTAAAGTATACCATTTATCACATAGGTGAGACGTTCACACATTAATGGAATATGGATTTTCACCGTGCCAGCAACCTAATTGTCAGAGCCACCAAAGACAATAAATTCCTTAACCTCGATCTAACATATAACAGTGAGTTTTTTCCAAGAAAAAAACCCACAAAAATGTAAGGTGACAGCTTTATTTTCATTGAGGTTTAGTTTATGCATTTTTCAATTAAAATTAATTATATAAAAAGTGGAATATTTTAATAGAATTGTGGAATAATTCAATTTTCATTACTACCATTTATGAGAATGTATGTTTATTTATAAGCTAAAAGCAAGCTCAGATATATATCATAATAGCAAAGAGCACTTCACTAGTTTAAGTGATATTTTCACTTCTCTGTCAGCCTCTAACCATTTACTTATTTGAACTAATGTTCCATAGTTCATTTTGGTCATTAGCATTGATCAGCAAAAGAGCTTATTTTTCACAGACACATTAAAACCTTAATTATCAACAAACCCAAACTAATTTAAACTCTATTTTTTATTGTACACAATTTTTAAGAGAAAGAGATAAATCACAAGGAAACACATTTTAAATTATTATTCTTAAAACACTGTTATCCAGAGTAGGTCCTGGACTCAGGAGATATGTCACATAATTTCATTCATAACCCACAATTATAATTAGAAACTCATATTTCGAAAAATGATCCTGAGGCACTATAAGATCTCATATCAAGGAGGATATAGCATTTCTATAATGCCCTATTTAAAAATTAATGTGCTAAAGCATTTTAGAAATATTTGTAATACAAATGAAAAATTGAGGTTACTAATTCACACTTCATAAATTTGAAGCTCCTTTAAATCAGAATACTTAATTATCCAAAAATTCCATTGTCAATGATTTCTTATACTTTTGAATTTTAACTATTTGCATTCTTAATAGTGGCACAGGCCCACTAAAGCTTTTCTCTTTGAGGTTTAATTAATATATAGTTTGTTTGCTTTTTCTTGTTTTTCTTTCCAAGTTTTTATTTAAATTCCAGTTAGTTAACATACAGTGCAATATTAGTTTCAGGTATAGAATTTAGTGATTCGTCACCTACATATAATACCTGGTGCTGTTTCTTGTTAAGCCAATTATGATGATAGCTCAAAATAGAAATAGAAGTCACTAATAAATATCCAAGTGTTCACTCTTATTCATGGGTGTTAATTTCTATTCCTACTTTACTTGCAAAGTATATGTGATTACCTTCTACTTTGATTAAATTGCTTATTCAAAACAAATGATTTTTTTTGAATGAAGCCTTTGCAGAGAGTAAATTTTAACAAAAATTTAGCCTTATTAAGCCAAAAAATGTGTCCACTGCCAAACTTTATGATAGATTTAGTCATCCATGACGGATTTAAAGCTATATAAATATCTCTTTTGTGAAAAATATATATACTAAGATTTTGCAAGGTTCATTCCAATGAAAAGAATGCCAAAACATAATCCAATGTTTGGATACATAGAATTGGTGCAAGGACAGCTTGCTCCAAAATCGCTCTCAAGATTCTTACCTTGGTGGTATATTCATCAAGAATAGTTCAAACATTCATGAAACTCCACTTATAGGGAAAATACTCGATAAGTTTTTATCTACTGAAGTAAACACAGTCCCTTATCTTTAGGAAGCTTACAAGCTAGAGGGGAAACAAGAACAGAACACTGAAATATAATATGCTGGTAAATGTCTTAAAAGCAAAATGAACAGGGTGTTCTGGAATTGCAGAGGAAGAACGCTTACCCCTACACCTCTAGCTTCAGGGAAGGCTTCCAGGAGGAGAATATACCTGAATTGAATAATAAAAAGTGGGTTAGATCTACAGAGGTTAAAAAAAATAATAATAATGGGAGAAAGGAACACGCCCGAGAAAGTAGCAGAAAAGAGCATAAAACAGGGTTCTTTTGGTAGTTCACTGTTAACAGAATATAAGTGAGGAAGAAAGTAATCAGTGAAACATTCTGACAGAAAAATACCAGATCACAGAAGCAGATTACAACCTACAATCTATAACACCATGAAGACTTTGGATAGTCTCTTACCAAACAAATGTGCCTAGTACTGAAACTATGGGTTAGATGGTAAATGGTGATAATAAAAGCTACTGTCCCAATTAAATGTCTGCTCCTCTTTGTGGCTATGATTCTAGAAAGTTTTCAGTACCTGAAATGAGAGATTAAAGCTTAAAGGCATTATACTTTTTACTAGACAGTAGTATAACACAGTAAGAAGAAATGTCCCCCTACCTTCATGTGTATCACAAGGAAAACCAGTGTCTCTCATTGGGGGCACCAATGGCAAATGTGGGAGAAAATTATTTGTTCTAGGAGTCTGAAGTAGGCATTGCAAAATGTTTTAACATTCCTGTGTCCCAATCACTAAATGCCAGTGGCAACACCCAGTCAATATGACAAATGAAAATGTTCTTGCATGTTTTCAAATGCTCCAGGGGTGGTACCATTCTACTTAATAATCATTGGCCTGGAAGACAAATACTCATTAAATATGTCCTCTTTCCAATTAGAAACCATGTTTACAGAGTGCAGGGTCTATATCACGTTAATATAAATATATAATATAATCAGGGAAATGACAGATTTTAAATTTTGACAGAACTGAATTCACATTTCAGTTCTATCATATACTAACAGCATGATAATAAGAAAGTTTAGTTCATTTCTCTGAACCTCAGATTCTCCATACATAAAAAGCAGACAATACCTACCTCATATGGTTGAAATGATGAATAAATAAAGAGCACATGTAAATAGCCTGATAAATTATAGATGCTCAATATGCAGTTCTCGAAATTAGTTCCAACTGCTTTCTTTTACAGCAGATGAAATGAAACCACATTTTCTAATAGACTTGGCCCACTCCCAGAGAACAGTGAATGTGCCCACCTTTTATTAACAGTGCCGTGAAAGATGCTTAAAGTTCATGTTCCTGTTCCCCAAATCAGGAAAGAAAAGACTGATTCGAAATTATATGCTTTCAAGTTAGAAAAATGACTAAACTCTGTGAGCAATTATATACATTTTTATGTATAATTACTAGCAGTTTATAGCTAGTGATGTTAAATATTTATTTACAGTTAAAGTTAGCCTTATTTAGAATGTATATTCTTCAAACCTAAAATTTCATAATGTTTAATAATGAGTTAAATAAAAAATTTTATTTTATTTTATTTTAATATTTTATTTATTTATTTGTCAGAGAGAGAGAGAGAGCACAAGCAGGGGGAACGGCAGGCAGAGGGAGAGGCAGGCTCCGCGCTGAGCAAGGAGCCCAATGTGGGACTCGAACCCAGGACCCTGAGATCATGACCTGAGCCAAAGGCAGACGCTTAACTGACTAAGCCACCCAGGCATCCCAAATAAAAAATTTTAATGTCTGTATAGTGGAACCATCATAAACAAGAGAGAAGGTCTACATGGTAAAATAATTCATAATCAATGATAGACAAAGTATTAATAATCCAAATATTGAGAAAAAATTCCTACAAATTGAGCCAAAGTGACCACAGAAAAATTAATCTATGAAAATTTAAATAGGGCAACCTGGCTGGCTCAGTCGTTAGAGCATACAACTTTTGATCTTGGCCCCATGTTGGGCCTAAAACTTTAAAAAAAAGGAATTTTAAAAAACTTAAGTTAAAAAAAAAAACCTAGGAAGTATACATAAAACATTTTTAACTTCCCTTTTAAATAAATGTTATGGAAACATAATTTTTTTCTGGGTATAAGTTCAAAGTCTAAAGACTAACAATCAAGAACTGTTGATGTAAGTATTTCAGGTACTATTGGAAAGAGTGTCTACTAGAACAACTTTCCGATAATCATATTGGCAAGATATGTTAAAATTTACAATATGCACTTTTTATCTTAAAATTTTACTTATAGGTATTTATCCCAGAATTGTAATCAGATAAGCACAAAAATATATGCCTAAGTATTCTCTCCATCATCACTCCCTCTCTTTAGAAAGGCTGCACACATACTATCTCCACTGTTCCTGCTAAGTGCTCAAGCTATGGTCCTCCTCCCCTCCTCGAACCTAGCTGATTAGAAAAGCAGGAGCCACTTGACCTATGCCAACCACATACTGTTTCTCTCCTTGGAATTTGGAAATAAAAGTGAAAACTTTAATCAACCTCAAATTGTGAGAACATGTAATAGTGGAACAGTCATTTTCCACTGAATAACACTGATGAAAGATTGCCAGCAGGTGCCAAAGAGAAGCTAAGACAATGAAATGTGCCCAAAAGTGACCCCAATTTATTTCTTGTTGATTCCAGGGCCTAAAGAAGGCCCAATTCCACTGCATATTTCTTAGGTGCATAGACCCTGATGAGACATCCCTATGTGCACAGACAGCTTAAATAGCTATCTCCTGGTATAGAACAATGAATGAGACATAATTAGTCCTCTACTTTGTTTATGACATTAGAAAACTGTAAAGAGGGACACCTGAGTGGCTCAGATGGTTAAGTGTCTGCCTTTGGCTCAGGTCATGATCCCAGGGTCCTGGGATCGAGTCCCATATCAAGCTCCTTGCTCAGCAGGGAGCCTGCTACTCCCTCTCCCACTCCCCCTGCTTGTGCTCTCTCTCTCTCTCTTTCTCTGGCAAATAAATAAAAGAAACTTAAAAAAAAAAAAGAAAACTATAAACAACGCTGTATGCCCACCATTAGAAAATCAGTTAAATATCTGAATCTTGTACAGCCATAAAAAGAGAACACAGACCCATATATATATATATAGTCTTAGAAAATGGTTGTGACACACTGCTGAGAAAAGAAAAGCAGTTTACAGAACACCATCAATTCAGTATCTGTGCACAGAGAGATATCTGGAAGAATAGTGACCTAAATTTAACAAAATTCATTTTCGTAGAAATATCAAGTGATTTTATTCTTTTCTAGAATTTTCTGTATTGTTGGCTTTTCATTGAACATCTATCTTCTTTTATAGAAATCAGGGAAAAAATCAAATGTCTACATTTAAAATAAATTGGAATAGAAACAAGAAAGAAAGAAAAGAACAAGTAAAGGCTCAGTGAAACATCAAAGGACTGACTTTTCATTTCAAACAAAGGATGGTTTGATCCCTATAGGAAGGGAACTCTGACATTACTATCAACTTTCAAGACTAGGTACAAGCAATGAGACCATACAGTTGAAGATTTGAGTTTCCACTAGCCAGCTCAACAGGTGTCTTTTTCCCAAGCACATAACTTGTTTTATTTTATAAAGTTATTTGAAACCACAACAGGAAGACATGCAAGAGGAGTTATTTTACTTAAATGCTAAGGAGTATAGCATGTAAATTTGTATCCTGTCCACTAGCTGTTCAGAAGCAAGGGGGGAAAAGAAATCAATACACACCAGTCCTTCATCTTTGCTCAGTTTAGCTCTTTTGGTGAGCCAAGAATTCTTTCTGGTAAACATCCAAAGCATCCCAATTTCAGGCAGCTTGACAGCCCTTTCAACCAGACCAGACCTAACAGAGATAGTAATCAAGCCCCCTACTATGAATTTCATTCATATCATCAGAGTGGGACTGATCAGGGAGCAGGTCAAATCACTACACCCTCTTGGCTGGAGATCAATTTTCAGCTTGAGGGACTGTGGAGAACAGTACACGACGAGGCAGGGAAAGGACCAGGAGATTTCAATAGTGTAACAAACCAAACCCAGTGAGATCCTCTTAGTATAAAGAGAGGCTGGAAACACTAACAATCACAGAAAAACTTAGGATGTTTCTTACCTGGACCCTGCTAACCAGAAAGTATTAAACAAGAAATGTTCTATCATCATTCTTAAATAATCAAAAATTGTTTTTGATTAGCTATTTACAGTCTTAAGAGTCCATAACTAAATAACACTCTCCAAAAACAATATATAATGTAGTCAATACCTGACAAATTAGCTGTATGGTAAGTTTGAACTTCTCTAAATCCAGCATTTAAGAAGATGCAATGAAAAATCACTTGAATGAAAAAACATGTACTTGTATTAAAATAGAAAAAGAAAATAAGCTAGGAGCGCACCTCACAAGATATATTTATGTTTCTTGCCTCAACCAACAAAACGAAGAAAAAAGATGAGTAAAACTCAATGTGTAGCTTATGCTAGATAGAATGTTACTGAAGATTTGGATGTACTTAGTTTAAAAATAAGGACAATGGAGAAAAAGGAAACTCAAAGAATATGACATTATATTAATGAATCCATTGGGCGCTCTCACCTTGTACCGCAGAGACTTCTTTTCAGAATCATAGCAAGAACTAAAATGAAGTCAAAATAAAGCATCCCTGTCTTGTCTGAAGTAAAATGTATAGTTTAGTTCATTGAACACCACATTTTCAATATTAAGAGGTAGTGTATTAGATTTGAGCTCTATGTAACAATCCACATAACCCTATATCAAATAAATATACTTAAAACTATCTAAATATATATTTATGCTGTGGACAATAACTTTATTTTAGCATCTATAATAGCCAAAAACTACTCAAACGTTTGGGGGTACATTTTCAGCACAGCATGAGCAGATTTAGCCCAGAGATTCCCATTAATGTCAATGAGACTTACATGGTTCAATCTTAACACACACTGCGTTGAAAATTTACCCCAAAGCATCAGAGCAAAAGCTCCCCAAAAAGAAAGGAAATTTTAAATTTTCTAACACAGATCTAGTTTTTTTCAGTATAATACCCATTCAACATTCTTAAACTCATAATATAAATTGGTATTCTTTCCCTTAACACTAGTTGCTTTATCTTCAAAGCAAAAATGAAATAGTTTAGTGGCAAATTTTAATACTGACAGCTCTGTCCCCCATTAACCTCATAGAGGAAGAGAAACCCCTCAAAATATTTTAAAGATTTCACTGAAAAGGGATGCCTCGGTGACTCAGTCCGTTAAGTGTCTGCCTCCAACTCAGGTCATGATCCCAGAGTCCTGGGATCCAGTCCTGCTTCGGGCTCCTTGCTCAGCAGGGAGCTTGCTTCTCCCTCTGCCTGCCGCTCCCACTGCTTGTGCTTTCTCTCTAACAAATAAATAAATAAAATCTCTAAAAAAGATTTCATTCAAAAATTTGCTATTAGATGGCTTAATAGTCGTGTGCTTACCAAAATATGCTACTTTAACTATATAGCTTTCTGTTTACTGTGGATAACCTTTAGTGCAAAAAGAGTATTAAATGTTTTTGCATCTTATTTCTTCAACTTTCTGTTTTACATATTTTCCAAAGTTTGGGCTCATTAAATTTAAATTAATCTTTAAATTTAGATCCTGTTGTGTAAAATATGAAAGTAGTTTGGCAAAAAATACCATTCCTGGACAATACCAATACACAATTTTCAGACTAGATATAGTCTAATAACAAACTTGGAATTCTTTTTTATTTTTTTGATTACACTTTTAACTGGAATAGTTGGCTACCTTGATATCAATAACACTATAAAAACAAATCTTAATTAAAACTAAATTCTTCTAAATAAAATCTAGCTAATAAAAGTTCATGGATTTTGCCACATAAAGTAATTTTAGCTACTATTAGAAGTAGTAATTTTCTGCTACCTAAGTTGTTCTTGATTTTTATCTTTTTTAATAGTTTTATAATTAGCTAAATAATACTTTATTGAAAACATATAATAAAACATAGCAAATGACCAGATACCTCCTTGTGTGTCTCAGACAACATTTAAAAAAAGTGAATGTATCATCAATATTTAGCTTCTTACTAAAGAGATTGGCAAATTCATCCTCTTAAACCCAGGGCATAGCAAATGGTTACTACTCAAAAAATGCTTATTGTAAGATCTCATTATATATGTAACATTTTTAGATTAACAAAATATACTTCTTTCAATGACAAAATTTTTCCACGTACATTAAAATTAAGGAGAAAGAGTTACAAGTAAATTGTAACTACAGAAAATGATTTCATGCATATAGAGATTCAAAATTAAATTTCCTGATAAAAAAACAATTTATGGAGGTCTATTTTTCTATAACAATTAAACAAGTAATAAATGCTTGTTTTCTTACACTATTTTCAAATATTTAAGTGCTCATTTGAAACCTATACACAAATCACAGATTTCCTAGAATTCCCACTGAGATGCAGACAAAGGAGTCTGCTTTATTACTTCCGTGTGGACTCCAATAGGTTATAATGGTTCTGATGTCAGAGGACTTCTTCTGTGTGATAATGCATACAATGTGGCCAAAAAGACTTCAAATTCCTCTTAAAACAATACATATTAACAGTATACAAATACCAGAAACATCTCATGCAAGAGAGTACATAACCTACAAACCAAGATGTCAGGTTTCATTTAGGTTAAGAGTATTTGTGTTGGAATGAAAAACACTTGATTTCTAGTCCCAGCTTTCTCCTCACTTGTACCACCATAAGCAAACAATTTAACTCTCCAGGTCCCAGTTTTTTATTCCTATATTTTTTATTCCTATATTTTTCTTAATTTCCTATATGGAAGATACACTTTTCAATGTAATAGGTTAGGGGCACCTGGGTGGCTCAGATGGTTATGCATCTGCCTTTGGCTCAGGTCATGATCTGGCATTGGGCTCCCTGCTCAGCGGGGAGCTTGCTACTCCCTCTGCTTGTGCTCTCTCACTCTGTCAAATAAATAAATAAAATCTTAAAAACAAAATGTTCAATGTAATAGGTTCTAGCATTCCTAAAGGGACAAAATTCTCTGCAATATGTAAGTAATCAATATTTTTTTCACTCACTGCCCCCTTTCTCTTCCTGTATCACAGTAGTTCAAAATTAACTTTTTTACATAAGTAATTTATTAAATATAGTTTTACTCCTCTAATTTATTTCACGTGTCTACTAACAAAAGAATACTATCATAAAATTACTAGGAAAAATAAAGAATTATATTAGCAAAAAAAAGGTCAGAATATAAGATGCATAGCATAGGGGCAGGATCTTTTCCATTTTAACTTGTCCTCTATACACAGAATTAGGAAAAGCCAGTTAAGTAAATGAGAATTCACATACTACTTTCAAAGTGGTATTTTCTGTTGAGCTACTAAAAATGTTCTTTCTGCTCACATTTCAATAGTACTTCTGCCTTAGTATATGAGCATATGTTAATATCCAAACATTGCACTACAACATAAATAAAAATAACAGTACAAAATCTGTTACAAATTTTTATACACTATTTTTTAAGGAATGCATTGAGTGAAATCATCTGTAAAGTCAGAGCTCCATACAATAAAAGCTCTATTATAACTATTATAATAAAGTTATTTTTTGAAGCTTTCAGAATTTAACATTCTATTTCATGTATGATTTAATGGATTACATTACTCAGGTGCTTGGTTAAAATTTAGCTTCTCCCGGGTGCCTGGGTGGCTCAGTTGGTTAGGCGACTGCCTTCAGCTCAGGTCATGATCCTGGAGTTCCGGGATCGAGTCCCAGATCGGGCTCCCTGCTCATCAGGGAGTCTGCTTCTCCCTCTGACCCTCCCCCCTCTCATGCTCTCTCTATCTGATTCCCTCTCTCAAATAAATAAATAAAATCTTAAAAAAAAATTTAGCTTCTCCCTAACTATGCCAACGAAAGTACTAAATTCACAGTATTTGTCACAGACAGGAATTGTGAGAGCTAAGACAGAAAACTGCAAAGATGTTTAATATGCAGCCATTGCTGTCAAAAATCTTAAATCTAAAAAATACATGCCAAAGTGTTTTACAAGTATTTTCAAATTCAATATAAAGAAGATATATGATCAGTGCTGCTTCCATATTTGCCTGTTGAACTGCCAGGTCCTGATTAGGTGAATAATTTGGCAGATTACTTCTCATTTCCAACAATAAAAATTACAAACACAAATCTATGTCTGAAGTTGATTTTACAATCTAATCTGGTTTTGCTTCTGATTCTCTACTGAGACGATTTAATGTTTAATTATAGGGCTATATAGTCTTAAAAATAATAAGCCTACCTTACTATGCCTTTTTCTAAAACTCACCACCCCCTCCTTCAAATCAGGAGAAAGTCAGGGCACAATCAACTCCTCCTTCAAACACTCTTATTTTAATATACTCATTAACCTTTCTGATAATGCTTTATCTATTCCCATTTCCATGCATGAAGTATCTTTTATTTAGTAGGTACATGTGTACATACAGAACATGTCACAGTGTTTCTAGTTGCAAGATAACGTAGAATAAACAAAGTGAGTAATCCTGGGTTGCACAAAACCTTAAAAAAAAGTTGTGGAACAAACTGATTGTTATGATATCTATCTCCATCCCCCTAACCGATTTACATTACTTTTAATTCTCTTAAACAACAATTGAAGCCTATAATCAAAAAGAGACAAATGAGTAGATTTCTTGACACGTGCTAATCACTCTTCTAGGTGCTTTACAAGTATCAACTCAATCTTCTAAAAAAACTATTAGTTCAATTTACAGATGAGAACCTGGGGCAAAATGAAGTCACCTATGAGAGGAGCTCGCTTAATAGGAGGAAGAGCTGGGCTGCAGGTGGTTTCACTTAAAGGTCTCTTCACAACTATTACCATATGCTTCTTTGACCACAAAGATCAGTTAGATCAGTTAATGAGGTAGGCAGAAGAATCCGCGCCCCACCCCACATAACCCCCCCCCCCCCCCAAGATGTCCACATCCTAAACCCCAGAACTTGTGAATATCTTATGTTACATGGCGAAGGGAAATTAAGGTTGCAAATGGATTTAAGGATGCTAATCTGCAGATCTTCACATGAAGAGATTAGCAGAATGATCTAAGTGGACCAGTGTAATCACAAGAAACCTTATAAAAGGAAGATGGGGGGAGATAAAAGAAGAACTTAGCTTTGAAGACAGAGGGATGAAACCATGAGCCAAGGAATGCAGACGGACTCTGGAAACTGAAAAAGACAGGAAATGAATTTTTTCCTAGAACCTCCAAAAGGAGCTTAGTCCTGCCAACATCTTGGCTTTAGGCCAGTGAGAACCATTTCAGACGTCTGATCTCCAGACTATAAAGTAATAAGTATGTGTTATTTTAAGCCACTAAATTTGTAGTAATTTGTTACAACAGCGTAATGGTTAATTTTATGTTATCTTGGTAGACTATAATGACCAACTGCTTGGCCAAACACTATTCTAAATGTTGCTCTAAAGGTGTTTTGTTTTGTTTTGTTTTTAAGATGTGATTAACATTTACAGTATGTTGACTTTATTAAAGTGGATTACCCTTCATAATATGGGTGGGCCTCATCCAATAAATTGAAGGCCTTTAGAACAAAGACCAAGGTTTCACAAGGAATAAAGAATTTTACCTCCAGGCTGCAACACAGAAATTCTACCTGAGTAACCAGCCTT
This sequence comes from Callorhinus ursinus, assembly GCF_003265705.2. Taxonomy (NCBI): domain Eukaryota; kingdom Metazoa; phylum Chordata; class Mammalia; order Carnivora; family Otariidae; genus Callorhinus; species Callorhinus ursinus. The sequence continues at coordinate 48,921,974 of NW_027397066.1, read as the reverse complement.
CAGACTCAAGACTGCAGCATCAACTCTTACCTGACTCTCCAGCTTGAGCCCATTCCTTAATATCAATCTCCCTTTCTCAATGTGTGTGTGTGTGTATATAACTTATTACTAGTAACTTACTACCAGTTCTATCTGTTACTACTATCCTTAGCTATATTATTATCTTGAAAAATGTGTCTTGGGCTGCCATAATAAAATACCACACTGAGTGACTTTAACAGAAATGTATTTCTCACAGTTCCAGAGGCTGGGAAATCAAAGATCAAGGTCCTGGTCAATTTAGTCACTGGCTTGCAAACAGCTGCCTTCTCACTGTATCCTCACATGGAGAAGAGAACTCTGGTGTCTGTCTCACTTCTTATGAGGGCATTTGTCCTACTGGATTAGGGCCCCACACTTACGACCTCATTAACCTTTATTTCTTCTTCACAGATCCTATCTCCAAATGCAGTCATATTGAGATTAAGGCTTCAACACATGAGCTGAAGAGGGAGTACCAAATTCAGTGTATAGTCAAGGAGTACAATTCTCCAAAGCAGATGCACATATTTTAGTACTTTTATATTTAAAATTTAAGAAAGTTATACAGACATGAGACCCTTACACTATACAACTGCTCAGGATCCGTAGTTTATCACTTAATGATATCGCTTAATGATATTTAATTATTTATATAGCATTTGATAGTTTACAAAGCACTTTTAAGCACATTACAAAAAAATTTTTAATAGTTACTTCCATTTTATGTATGACCATTTTGAACTCAGTGGGGTACACTAGTTCTCAATATATGAGTCTCACAAATAGTGAAGTGGGATTGAATCTGCATCCTTTGATTCTAAATGTTACAGACTTTGCATATTCAGAACTGCTCATCAACTGCAACATGATGAGAAAAGGGGGAAGAATTTCTAAACCAACACAATACAATAAAGTCAATTTTCAAGAATTAGTCAGACATTCTCATCCTTTTCTTAGCTCTCTAAGTATAAACATGTAAATATACCCAAGATTCTGAACAGAATAAGACAAAGGAAAACTTTAATATCTTGGACATATAGGACAGAAAGTACTATTGATATGCAGATTTTTGTCAAATTATTCAGTGATTTTTTTTTCCAAGTGGTTGTAGAGAGGACCAAAATTTTCTTTCCCAATAATGAAACAAAAGTGAAAGATTGTGTTTTCCTTGACTGGTGTTTTTTGAGCTTCCAAAAATGCCACATTTCAATCTAAAATTTTGTTTACATTTTTCACCAAAAAATAACCCTGGAAAGAAAGTATAAGTTAGTAATTCAGGGTTTGTTTCAAAACCAGGCAGCCTGGTTCTTCATTACACCAGTTACCCATTGTCATCTGGACAAGTTATTTAATATCTCCAAGTTTCTATTTTCTTTTAACTAAAATGGTCATAATATGCAAGACTGCTATATAAGAGGGATGCCTGGGTGGTTCAATCAGTTAAGCGTCTGCCTTTGGCTCAGGTCATGATACCAGGGTCCTGGGATCGAGCCCCGCCTCGGGCTCCCTGCTCAGCGGGGAGCCTGCTTCTCCCTCTCCCTCAGCCTGCTGCTCCCTCTGCTTGTGCTCTCTCTCTCTCTGGCAAATAAATAAATAAAATCTTAAAAAAAAAAAAAAGATTGCTATAAGAATCAAATTAGAGAATTAATTTATAGAACTTGCCAAATATCTGATAACTAATAATCGCTAAATAAATATGAGATTTCACTAGCCTTGTGACTGTCGACATAATAATCCTATTTAAAATATTTTTATTCTCTGGATATTAAATTTGCCAAGGAAAAAACACAGAAAATTTAACGGAAGGAGTTTTCTTATTTGCATAATCTTAGAGCTGTTGTAACTGGGCTAAAGTGTGGTGTGCACTACAATTGTAGATGTAGTGTATTCGGTGGTGCAAAGCTATTATCCTGATGAGGGCCCCTGGTGACACTTATCTGAAGACTATTCAGAGCGGCTTTGTCATTCTGTGAACTAGCATGAGCTAACTCTGCAGAACAGTGACAAGACTGCAGCAGTGTGTGTGTAGTGAATGCTTCTGAAAAGGAATGATGACTCAAATCATGAGAACCATAATGATGTGACACTACTTCATGAGTCACAAACTTTCCCAAGCATTACCTCATTTGATCCTCTAAACAATCTTGACCTAACAGCAAGGCAAATACTATGGCCCTTTGGCTGCCAGGTAATTGAGAGTTCTGAAATGGTAAGTTTGGTCCATTAGCAAAACCAGAGTTAAAATCTCTATCTTGAGTCTCTTTGTCTAGTGCTGCTGGTAACAGTCCTCTTCCAAAGTTAAGTAGATTGAATTTGAAAAAAAATCATTTATTTTCAATAATACCCTATTTATTTTCTTCTTATAATGCACAAAAATAATAGCTCTGAGTTTTTACATCAGGGTGGAGAAGAGTAAAAAAGATTTTCAGAAGATATTTTGCTATTAAAACTGTTAGTGTGACAGGCTGGAAGGCTGATACAGTCCCTGGATATTCCATCTATAAGAAGAGAAGCTGCAATCTTCACTTTGCCTTTTCTTCCTCCAATCAAAGGATATAACTGGGAAACAAGCTACTTTGCTCTCCACTAATCTGTATTCACATTTCACAATTCATACTTACTGTGCCCTTCAAAAAAGTACCAAGCCCAGTGCATAAAGAAAAGCCTACTAATGTCTCCCTTATGCAAGAAGCAAAAAAAACAAGTTAATAGCTTTTGATGTAGAGAGATTCATTTCCAGCCCTCCTATAAACCCCGTAAGGATCCTGGCAGTACATAATAAATGTACTCTAACCACTCTTTGAATAATGACACGGCAAAAGCCTTTGTGAGGTTCCTATTAATCTTTGGGTCAAAAGTGCCTTCAATCTACTAAGGTACTTGCAAATGGTTCCACCACAAATCTGCCATATATTTTGAAAAGTTAAAATAATTGCTACTTCTTTAGCAGTACCAGCAGCTTAGATAGTAGTCTACCAGATCCTCTCCCCGATTTAGCTCTAAGAAATATACTAACGTGCTTAAAAAACATACATTGCAGTTCCAGCCTCACGGTTGATAACAAAACAATCACAACACCAAAAAGTGACCACAGTTTTCAGAGCTGTAAGGGAATTTAGAAATCAACAGAGCTTTCATTTCTATGAGTTTCAAGGGTTTACTTTTATACCTTTCCAGGTAATAAAATACCCCCAAAAGTTAAGTCTGAGTGGAAGTTTAAAAGTTTAATGCCTTAAGAAAAAACTTAAAAACAAATCAATTTACACTGTTAAATTTTTGTATTATCAGGAATTTACTATTTATCTTTAACAAAATTCATCTTGAGTAAGAGGCATTAGGAGAATGGCCTGAAATTGTCTACTTGCCTTTCCATAGTTCAAAAGAAGGGAAGGGAAAGGGATGGGGGAGGGAGGGGTGCGCCACATTATATATCAGACACTTGGTATGTTCACAAAAAAATGTACTCAAATATTTAAAAATCCCAAGGTAAAAAGTCCTAAAAACATGAAAATGACATAGAACTGAATGGGACAATTCCAAATCATTTCCTGAATCAAACCAGTTTTTTTTTTATAGTTTACTACTATAATTCTAGAAATTTACCATTATCTTTCACCTGAAAACCAGTTTTTTTTAATAGTTCACTACTATAATTCTAGAAAATTACCATTATCTTTCACCTGAAAAACTGCAAAAGCATTGTAACTGATCTCCTGCCTTTTACTCTTAGCCCCAACTCACGCCCAGTTCATTACCCATCTAGTAACCAGAATGATCTTTTACAAGGTAAATGAGATCTATCATTCTTTCTTCTTGTAACTGTCTAAACTGATTTACAAGTAGAAGAAAATCTAAATTTCTTACTGTGGCATTTTAGGATCCTACATAATTCAGACCTAGCATATCTTTCTAACTTTATATTTTATCCCACTTGGTCTGCCATACTAAATGCCAACCCAATTGGCCTTTTCTGCCTTTGAAATAAGCCAAGTTTGTTTCAAGGCTCTTGCATTTGCTATTACCCCAGCTCCTCAAGAGGCTTCCTCTTTGTTATCATTTGGGTCTCATCTCAAATCTTACTCCTTAATGGAGCCTAGGTGAGCATTCCCAGATCATTCTACATTTCTTCACCTTGTACTTTACATTGTATTTTAATTGTATTTAGCACTATCTGAAATTGTTCTATTCAATAACTTATTTATAATTTTTTCCATAGTCTATCCCCCCCACCCAAATAGAATTAAATTTCATGAGAGAAGGGATAAATTTCCGTTTACTGCTGTGTCCCAGTGCCTCAGTTCTGGGACACAGTAGAAAGTCTCAATAAATATCTACAAATGAAAGACTTAAAGCATGAGAATTCAGAACTGTATTTTTACACATGATATCTGGGAAATGGGGAGAATTAGACAAACTTATTCTAGAAGTTCATTTCACATTTAACTTACTAAGAAGTGGTGTCATCCTGAGAATTTGTTACTAAGACTGAGAGCAATCTGAAAATGGTTTTATGGCATTTTAGAAAACATCAGTCAAAACCCCATAAGAGCCAATCAAGTCTGACTCCTGTTGTATCTCTTGGTCCCTAGTCTTCTTTCATGATTTCCAGAAGTTGCTGGTAAGAGGAAGAATCCTATTAAATTTATGTAGAAAAGACTTAAAAGCAAGCCCATCCTGGCTCCTTGCCTCTGCAGTCCCTCCTTCAGGATTACTTGAACTACACTTTTTTTTTTAGGCTTATATTAATTACTTTTTATTTATTTATCTCTTTTATTTTAATTTCAGTATAGTTAACATACAGTATTATATTAGTTTCAGGCTTGCAATATAGTGATTCAACAATTATACACATTACTTGGTATTTATCATGATGGAACTACACTTTAAACACTGTCTTTAGACACTTAGTCCCTAATGCCATGGAAGAAAGCTTTATACAGAGCCCTTGCCTAATTTCCTGAGGCTCCCCACAGGGGAATTTGTGTCTAGTTTCAGTTGTATATCAGACCTTTTACTCAATTCCTATGGGTAGTTTGGGGTGACCTATAAAGCAGTTATTAATTGTGTCTTGGAACTGAGGTAGAGAATCAAACACTGTCCATAGTCAACCGTGGACCAGATATCAAATCAGAAGTAAGGGTGTGGGACAAGGCACCTAAAGTGCCCCAGAGATTACTACATGGCAAAAGGCAGACACACTCAGAAATGTGTTAGGTGGGTTCCTGCTCAATAAAGAAAAAAACAATTTCATCTATTACAGTAAGGAGAAATAACTGATGTATTTAAATTATGTCCAATTTTTAGAGAAGTTTCAGGGTTACAAAAAAAATTAAGCAGAAAGTATAGAGTTCCCTTATAAACCTTATCTTAGGTAAGAACTGAGCATTTCCTCCTCTGGAGAAGGCAGACCTGATTCTTATCAGTCTCAGAAAGTATTAGCTCTGCTTTGCACACTTTTCCCTGTCCACACCCTCCCCCCAGGCCTCTCTTAAAACTTTCACTATACCTTACCCTTCAAATCTCAGCTTAAAGATCCCTTCCTTAGGTAGACTTTCTTGATATCCCAGGTTGTATCAAGCTCCCATGTATGTGTTTGCACTTAAAAACATAAATTACAAGTTCTTATTGCAATAGTTACCTCATAAGTATCCAATGACTGAATTAATGAGTGATGAAGATGATTAGATAATACATTGCATTTCCAACAAAGCGTGAAAAACGGAGGCTAAGCAGAATTTAACCATCGTACTACTGACATTTGGGAATGGGTATTTCTTGGCCATGGGAGGCTGTCCTGGGCATTACAGAATGTTTAGAATCATCCCTGACCTCTTCACACTAGGTTCCAATAGTACACATTGCCACCCCCACCTCAATGGTAACAACCAAGAAATGTTTCCAGACATTGTCAAATGTCTCCAAGAAAGCAAAACTACCCCCCAGTTGTGAACCACTGGGCTTCAATAAACTGACTGGAATCTTCTGCAAAATTAATAGTTTCCAAGAAGCTAACAGAATGGGAAAGTGCTCACCTTCAGCCAGCGGGAAAGGTAAAGTGCCCTAGAGATTACTACATGGCAAAAGATGGACACGCTCAGAAACGTGTTAGGTGGGTTCCTGCTCGATAAAGAAAAAAACAAGTTCATCTATTACGGTAAGGAGAAATAACTGATGTATTTAAATTATGTCCACTTTATTTTTAGAGAAGTTTCAAAAAAAATTAAGCAGAAAGTATAGAGTTCCCTTATAAACTACCTCACTCTATCCCCCTAAACAGGCAGTTTCCCTTATTAGTACATCTTGTATTAGTGTGATATATTTGTTAGAGTTAATGAGCAAATATTAATTATTAACTAAAGGCCATTATTCACATTAGGGTTCATTCTGTGTATTGTGCATTCTATGGGTTTTAACAAATTTATGGGAACATACATCAATATTATAGTGTACTACAGGATAGTTTCACTGCTCTAAAATCTGTGTTCCAACTGTCCATCCTTCTCCCATTCTCATGAGCCCCTGGCAACCACTGATCTTTTTACTATATCTCAAGTTTTCCCATTCCAAAAATATTGCATAGTTGGACTCTTTCTGTCTCCAGCCACCTTAGTGAGAGGAGTTGCTGCCATCACCACCCACCTGCAATGGATGGTCTTGCACAACTACTCCAGCTTCCTGATCAAGAGGAACAAGCAGACATACAGCACCGAACCCCAGAACCTGAAGGCTCACAATTCCTTCCCTACAATGGGCTGATTTGCTCCAAGCCTGTGGGCGTGGAGCCAGTGGCCAGAAAGCAAAGGTGTAGAGGTAGTCACGAAGCAGACATCCGGCCAGCGGAAACCGGCCACCTCATGAGTGGACTACCATCAGTAAGAACACCTGGGCTACCCTTCGCAGAATCAGACACATGATTCACAAGAACAAATACCACCCAGATCTGCACATGGCTGCCATTCACAAAGCCAGCACCATCCTGAGCAGCTAGAAGCCTATGATGGTGAAGAGGAAGCTACTGCCCCACCAACAGCTCCTGAACACCTGCCCCCCACCTCCAAGTCAATAAAGATGTCAACCACAAAAAAAAAAGAAAAAAAAATCACATGTTGAAATTATAGAGTATGGAATCAGACTAGCTTCTTCACCAAGAAATATGCGTGTAAGAGTCCTCCCCATCTTTCAATGCGCTGATATCTGTGAATAATATACCATTGTCTGGATATACCACAGTTTGTTCATCCATGCACCTATTGAAGGACATCTTCCAAGATTTGGCAATGAGGAATGAAGCTTATATAAACCTTCATGTGCAGTTTTTTGTGTAGACACATGTTTTCAACATTTGGATAAACACCAAAGAACATGACTGCTAAATCATATGTAAGAGTATTAAAAAAAAAAAAAAAAAAAACCTGCCATACTGGAGCACCTGGCTGGCTTAGTTGGAAAAGCATCCAATTCTTTATCTCAGGGTCATGAGTTCAAGGCCCAGGCTGGGTATAGAGATTATTAAAAATAAATAAAGCTTTTTAAAAAGTAAACATCTTAAAAACAGAAACAAAAACTGTCACACTGTTTTCCAAAGTGGTTGTATCATTATGCATTCTCATCAGCAAAGAATGAGAGTTCCTGTTGCTCTATATCCTCACCAACACTGGCTGGTGTTGGTGTTTTGGATTTTAGCGATTCCAGTAAGTGTGTAGTGGTACCTCATTGTTGTTCTAATTTACCATTTTCTAATGACCAATGATGCTGTGCATATTTTCATATGCTTCTTTGCCAGCTGCATATCTTCCTTAGTAAGTTATCTGTTCAGATCCTTTGCCCACTTTTTGATTGTATTGTTTTTGTTTGTGCCCATTAAGAATTCTTTGTATACATTGAATAGCAGTCTTTTATCAGATTAAATGTTTTGCAGTCTTTCTCCAAGTTATGACTTTTCCATTCTTAACAGAGCAAAAATTTTTAATTTTAATGAAGTTTATCAATGTTTTCTTTCATAGACTGTGTCTCAGCTGTTGTATAAAAAGTCTTCACCAAAACTCAAGTTCACCTAAACTTTATCCTATATTGTCTTCTAGATGTTTTACAGTTTTGAGATATACATTATGTCTTTCATTTATTTATTGAGTGAATTTTTGTGAAAGATTTAAGGTGTGTTTCTAGCTTCATTTGTTTTACATGTGGATATCCAGGTGTTGAATACCATTTGTTGAAAAGATTCTTTTTTTTTTCACTAAGTTGCCTTTGCTCTTCAGTGGACTATGAGTTGATTATATTTGTGAGAGTCTACTTCTGTTCCATTTTCTTTCACCAATACCATACTGTCGTAATTACTATAGCTTTATGGTAAATCTTGAAGTCTGATAGCATCATTCTTTCAACTTTGTCCTTCTCTTTCTAAATTTTTAATAATGGTTTATGAGCACTAAGACACCTAAAGTATCTAGGTGTACATAACATGATTTGAAAGTTGCTCTGAGGGCAAAAGCGTAGGTTTTTTTTAAATGAGTTGATAGGAGCACTAACTATGGGCAGAAACAATAGAGCTTATTCCCCACATTATAAAATCTGGGCAGACCTGGTCCTCAAACTATAGCCCTGGTCTTCTAGCTCTTTTCATACTACCACAGCATCAAATGCCATATATTCTGGAAGGAATAATAATAAAATGGAAGTAACCTGGGTCTACTAATCATGATTTAGAGAGTACCTAAGAAAATCACCTGACATGCACTGGATACAAGCAAGAAATAAATCTTTATTGTCTTAAAACTTTTATTTGTAACTGCAATATAGCTTATATTATCCTGAATTACACCCTAGAAATAGTAGGTTGTTTTCTGGTTTTTGTTTTGTCAGCATCATTCAACAGTCAGAATAAGAAGCTCAGAAAGCAGAAGACATACGTAAAGTTGAAATTTGGCACAAAGTAGAATGTCCTTGCTTAAGATCTAGATATCCTTTATCCTTTCTCTACCAGAATAATACATCTAAGATATTAACTATTCATCTGAAGTCACAACCTAGACCAGAATATACCCATTCCACTCTTTCTAACTCCTGTAGAACATGCATAATTTATTTACAGGCATTAAATTTGTAGGGTCCACAAGCACTCAGCCTGAGGTGATTCAATTATCTTCCCCAGAAGTGGGACAAGTAAAAAGCAGCAGATGAAAGAAAAGGGAACAAAGGAACTCTAAAAAAATATAAGCTGATCTTAGAAGGCATGGAAAAAGCATTTCTTAGAAAGTAGTAATTGTAATAAGGATGCTCATCATTTTCACATGCTATCTTTATTCCCAAAAAGGCTCAAAGGATTTTGGATTTGATCTCGTAATTTCAATACCTGTGTGAGTGCTTGAGAAAACTAATAATTCTCACAAGATACTCTCTTTGAAGGCACCAAAGTGGAGGATATAATTATATGCCCTGACAGATTGATCACTTGACTACACCCTAGAATAACCCATGCCCTTGGCAAAGAATGGAAAATTGGTATTCTTCACAGAGGGAAAGCAGATTCTTCATTTAAGTAGCCATTGTTTAAAGTCAGGAGAGACAGCAAAACTATTTGTACATATATCAGAAGCCAACACTATAGGTATAGTTTACCAAGAGCTTAAGCACTCTACTGTTCCATAAATCTGGTCATTTAATAAATAATCTTTGAATGCTTAATCAGAATAAGAGTTGGTCCATTTTATACATTTATATTTACTAGGTTTCATCCAGGAGAAAGAAAGTCTCTACTTTTCTAAGAGCTCTCATAATCTGCACATGATCTTAGAAACTGGGCAGTGAGACTACCTTGAATGTTTTCTAGACCTTAACCTTCCCATGACTTTTTGAAATCTGACAAGCAGAAGACCCTTTAACAGTATATGGCATTCATATCTAATGTTTAAAGGTTAAACAGTATATATACATTCAGCAGACAATTTGTGCCAAGTGCCAAAAAATAATAACTCAAATCCTAAAATGAGTTCTTGATATATGTAAAGTTGCTTGCAAAGGAGAAAAACAGATAAATTAGCATAATTCCTTCTTTCCTCAATATCCTTGGCAGCAAAGAACAAAACCCCCCACTGGTAAAAAGCTGCTCCATCTGCCATCATATTGCAAGAACAGCTTGCTTTCTTGGAAAGATGATTTATGGGACAACCAAATCATATCTTTCATTTTGGAGGGTGGAAGATTGTGGTAGTGAAGTTTCTGTGGAGAATGTCCATGTATTGTAGGCCCATTGGCAAATATACCTAAAAAGCCATACTCTGAACTAATGTAATTACCAGCAATCTACCTTCCCTTTCCTTCGAACCTCTTTAAAGCATGAGGTTGTTATTCTTATCTAAAGACACTGCTATGTATACATGATTTATTAAGAAAGTTGTGCACATAAGAACGAGAATTTTTAGTATGATAAATGATCATTGCTACACAGCAATATGGAAGTATTATGGTGGAAGTAAGTGTCTTGCTAATTTTCACATATAGACAATAAGTACATAGGATGCTAGTAACATTCCCCAGTAGTGATTCCTCTGCATTTTAATCTGTAGATGCAAAAAAAGGTGGGAGACTTAAATGATCTGACTCAAGTCCCCAGTATAAAACTGTGGCAGAGACAAATTAGTGTTTGAGATGTGACCTGAGATACTGAACCACATGGTAGACCAAACAGTCTCTGAATTTACTGAAATTCAATAGGTTTCCAGAAAAGTAATTGACAGATATGAGTTCCTCTCTTCCTCCACATTTTCTCCCCTCTGAAAAATCAATTAGAAATAAGCAACGTTTAAAACTTTACATTTTCATGACTCAAAATAAATTCTGATCTCTTAAAATTTACTTTGGAGCCACATAATTTAAAGGAGTATTCTTTTGTTGACATATGCAGCAAAAGTATAAATGAATATTTTACTTTATTATAAAGAAAAGAAACATAAAATAGAAAGTTAAAATAATATTCTTTTCCATTACAGTATCTTTTTAAATAAGACAGTAAACTAATACTCTTATCAACAACTCAGTAATGTTGATTGTGAAAATTCCTCCTTCCTTGGCTTCATGACCTTCAGAATTGTAATTTAATGATGAGAGGAAGGTTTCAGAGACCCTTTTAAGACAAGGCAAATCTTCAGAACTATTATGCCATTTGGTTTTACATATGCATTTTAATTTTTCTACTTTATGACTCCATTAATCTCTCATTTTAAACAGCCTCCATTTTTAATTAAAGTACAAGTTTTGCAGACTTTATTTTTATTGCTGACTGATGCCTTCACTAACGGTTTTTATTCTATTGTGAATCTCAAATGCAGTTATGGTGCCAGGCTGAATCAACACACTAGCTGCAGTCTTAAGTGAATGAACGGGTTAAGCATAGTAAGCGTCCCCCATGAAGTCTTAAAAACTCTAGAATATAAATATGCAAACACCTGAAGGTCACTCATACCAAAACCTCAAGGTATATGAAAACCATGAGCAGCAATGAACATAGATGAGCCCCTTTCTCTCTCCTCCCACTCACGACACCTTCCAGGGCTCCTGCTGTGCCACAGCCCTTCACACTTAGGAGCAGCGTCAGAGAGGAGGTCCTGTTCCTTCTCTCTCAACAGAGGGCAAAACTGGTACAAGGCTAGTTTTCAGTGAATCCTACTCAACAGGAGCAGCGTTCTTATGCCAGGGTCCTTTCCCTTTTTCTGGGCCTTTTCCTTTTTTCACAGACCTGCATGCCCAGAAGTGTCTTTCTCTTCCCACTACAAATTCTTTAGAACAAGCCTTATGCTTGCTTTCTTCAGGGAGATCTAAATTCTCCAGCTTCGCTCTCCACAAATAGGGAGGTGAAACTATCTGAGGAGGATGGGGTTGGAAACCTTGCTTTTTCATTGAAGCTCCATTTTTTTAAATTGGCTTTGGTGATTCCAAAAGCCACAGTTTGATCTCAATTCCCAATTGATTCAGGAATGAAACAGAAGGGTGTGATTAATTTGTACTAAACACCTAACCAATGGGATAAAAAATTAAATTGATAATCATCCAGTGTCTGGACTACAGAACTCACTTTTCAGTAAAATATGCTATATACCTTAATTGTACTCTAAATTGTTGAAAAATATTATGTTTATATACAAAATATATCCTTCATCTGTATTGTTTCCATACTTTTGGAAAGACCTGTATTGTTTGCATTCTTTCATATTCCATATCATTAATTGATATCTGTAATTCATGAATTTGTTACAGAATGAGTAAACTCATCAAGAATAGTTTTCAGTCAAAATAAAAATCAGTAACATCAAAACATTAAACAAGTAAAATAGTTTTATAAAAAGAAGTCTTTTTTGTTAAGATTTCACTTATTTATTGTTTTTTATTATTATGTTATGTTAATCACCAAACATTACATCATTAGTTTTTGATGTAGTGTTCCATGATTCATTGTTTGCATATGGAAATCGGAGGGGGAGACGAACCATGAGAGACTATGGACTCTGAGAAACAAACTGAGGGTTCTAGAGGGGAGTGGGTTGGGGGGATGGGTTAGCCTGGTGATGGGTATTAAAGAGGGCACTTATTTATTTATGAGAGAGTGTGTGCATGAGCGGAGGGAGGTGCAGAGGGGGAGGGGGAGGAAGGGGGAAAAAAATCTCAAAATTCATACCAAGCATGGAGCCAGATGCAGGGCTGATCCCACGCCCCGAAGATCATGGCCAAGTTGAAACCAAAAGTGGGATGCTCAACCGAGTCATCCAGGCACCCCTAAAAAGAACAGTCTTTAAAGTTAAAAATCCCTGTTTAAATTCCAGCTCCAAGATTCATTTGATATGTGAATCTGTGCAAGTTACTTAATATCTCTAATCCCGGGGCGCCTGGGTGGCTCAGTTGGCTAGGTGACTGCCTTCAGCTCAGGTCATGATCCTGGAGTCCCTGGATCGAGTCCCACATCGGGCTCCCTGCTGGGCAGAGAGTCTGCTTCTCCCTCTGACCCTCCCCCCTCTCATGTGCTCTCTCTCTCATTCTCTCTCTCTCAAATAAATAAATAAAATCTTTAAAAAAAAAATCTCTAATCCCTAGTTTCCTGATCTGTGAAATATGAATGACAATATTACCTCATAAATTTGAATGTAGGTTGGAAACAGTTTCTCAGAATGGTGTTAGGCAATTAATAACTGATCAAGACAGTTTAGATACTGTCATCATCATGTGGTAATCTTATCATAAGTAACCATTTTTCATTATTATATTAATTTTCAAAAAGTACATTTCCAAGCTTATAGAAAAATAATCTTTAACTCCATAATTCTAGTTTTTCATTCTCACCTTGCCCACTAATTATTTGACATTGGGCATGTTACCTTTTCATTATGAACCTTAGTCTCTGCATCTAGAAAATGATGTTTTGAAAACCGCAGAATTTTTGTACACAGGGATTCAATACTGGATATGTGGTAGTTAGCACAGAATAAGTGTTAAACAAATATGATTTCCTTTCCCTCCTTCACTTGACCAAAAGAATGAGTTCATTTTGTCTTCTTTATAGTAAGAGATTGCCAATGGTTGTTGTAGCCTTTGGGCTTCATCTGCTGAAAAGCCAGAATCCCTTTGCCCTTTCAAATCAAGTTCTAGAAAATGGTTGCACAAGGGAAGTATGGGAAATTGACCGGAAAGGGACACTTAGGGAACTTTCTGGAGTGATGAGAATGTTCTAAATTTTGTTTTAGGGGGTGGCTACCCAGTTGAATATAACTGTCAAAAATGACTGAAGAACTCTTATGAGGTGTACATATTATTTTACATTAATCAAATCTAAATGTTTTTAAACCCAGGCTAATCTGAGAGTTAGAAAAACAAAAGGCTGTCTATCTTCTTTCTATGAATCTTTATTATTAAATAATTATAGAAAAAAAGCTTGAGGGGCGCCTGGGGGGTGGCCCAGTGAAACATCTGCCTTCAGCTCAAGTCATGATCTCGGGGTCCTGGGATCCAGCCCCAGGTCTGGCTCCCTGCTCAGTGGAAATCTGCTTCTCCCTCACCCTCTGCTGCTCCCCCTACTTGTGCTCTCTCAATCCCTTTCTCTCTGTATCAAATAAATAAATAATATCTTTAAAAAAAAGAAAAGAAAAAAGTTTGAAATAGTAGGCAACATTTAAAAACTAGTAAAGATCACATGGAAACCTAGATGCCCTACTTCTCTTTAAAAATCAGAAGACCTGGTAAGAATGAATACACATTTCCTCAAGTAACAGTCACTAAAAGTGAATAAAAGCTAACAAATTAGAAAGAGTTTGCCCCAGACCCTACCAACTCTAGTGTTTCCTACACCAACCACCCAAACTTATGAAAACAGAAGCCTCACTGATATTGTAATCCATTTTACAATACCATATTTAACATAGTTTTTGGTACTTTAAATTGAAACTCTCCTCAGAAGAGGAAGTTGAATAACAATACAATAATGTAGAAATTCTAATACATATGTCCTACTGTTAAAAGCCCAAATGTAAGACTAAAACTCAGTTTTCAAAGGAAGATACAACTGCTGTATTACAACAAAAGCGTATCTTGTTTATTATAGACTTAAAGTAGTTGAAAAAATCATGTACAAAATCTATTGTTTCAAAGAAATAAGTGCTTTAATTTATTCCTGCAAGTGGATTATGCAAGGCACATGGCTTAAAATTGGTAAGAAACACTGGTGGTTTGGGTTTTTTTTTTTAATACAATCTTGTCTTCACAATTTAATAATTCCATCTTGTCTCATAATTTAATGAGTTACAAGTATGACCCAGAACTCTCTCTTTGCCTAAACTTGAGCAGTAGTATCCAAACACTCAGGATTCTAAGGCAGGTACCACCAGTTTGTTGCACTGGCAAAAGTGATTCACTTCTAGGACTGGTAGAATCACTTGAGCTGATTCTTACCTTAAGATGAGAAAAACCTTCCTATTAAAGGTCCACAATGCTCTGGATTTCAGTAAGCACTCACTGTATTAGTAATACTCATTTATGAGATTTAAATCAATGAGAAGACACCCAGGAGAAATTACACCAAGGCCCTTTGGAGCTAGTTCAAACAGACACAATCAGAACCACAGGAACATATTATTATTATTATAAGAATGCCACACATACACACATGGCACACACACAACACACACAATTAACTTTTAAAATAAAAATCTGAAAATTGTAACAAGCAAAATAATAAAGGGATAATAAGCATGCAAATGCTAAAATATTCATATTCGATCAAATAGAGAATACACTAAGTAAAAAACCTGTTATAAAGCCTAAAAAAGAATCTTGTTTTGTTTTGTTTTGTTTTTAAAGGGGCTCCTCACTGCTTGTTGCCATTCAAGAGCTGGTTTTTCAGTGGCATAACCCAAAGGCAGAGTGCAGTATTCAATCGCTTTATCCAATAATACAAACAAACAAGCTGGGAGCTTCATGACCTGAAGTGAACAGAGAGAATTTGGTCTCAACAGTACAGTGGGCATTCCCTTGGGAGCTGCGCAACTATTGGATTGAGATCAAGTGCCTTTCCCTACAAAATGAGAACTAAGGATTGAATCAATTAACTGAAGGCAAACCCAATCACACAATGAAGCCTTTACCACCATGAATGCAGCAGAAGAGCAAGGTAGGAGGGCCACTGCACAACTGTTCCACAATTAACTGCAGTGGCCACAAACAACACTGTAGCTTTCATTTACCTGGAGAGACTGTCACATCTGTGCACAGCAGCCACAGCTGCTGCCCAAGGCAGAGAAGGAAACTGTTCACACCCGTGAAGAAACAACCTATCTATTATCATCAGCTAATACTGAACATGATGACTTGTGAATAGAGCAAAGACTCTGCGTGGTGTTTCAATATATTTCTTCAAATTGTGATTGCCACAAGGTTTACCATATCCTTATTTTTTGTCAGATGCCTATTTTATGTAACCATCCAAAATGGGTGTGCATTCTTTAGTATTTATTAAATGAAATGAGGAAAGCAAACTAAATGAGGTAGTCTGTGGGAACCACTCATAAAATTCACCACTCTGTTTAAGAACACGGAATCACTTACTTTAAACCCTGGAGAAAGAAAGCTGTAGCAACTTTAAAAATCCCACATTTCAGACACTTATTGCTGCCACCTAAAATGTAAAATGAATATACATCTAATTAACTGGTCCTTATTATAAAAGTATAAAACTCCAAGCAATCAATCAAAGAAAATGACAGATTTAGTCCTCTAACAGTTCTTCCCTATAAACACTTTGTCACAACTACTTTCAGGTGAAAATCACAGATAGGACCATTTAATATTAAATTTGCTAGTGAGGCAGGCGCCTGGGTGGCTCAGTTGGTTAAGCGACTGCCTTCGGCTCAGGTCATGATCCTAGAGTACCCGGATCGAGTCCCACATCGGGCTTCCTGCTCAGCGGGGAGTCTGCTTCTCCCTCTGACCCTCTTCCCTCTCGTGCTTTCTATCTCTCATCCTCTCTCTGAAATAAATAAATAAAATCTTTAAAAAAAATTAAAAATAAATAAACAAATAAATAAATTTGCTAGTGAGGCAAAAAAGACTGGATCAATTCAAATGTATCAGTATCACCTTATTAACTGTCAACGTTTAGGTAACATCTTCAACGTGAAGGGCCCCATTCATTCTAAGCACTTCGCACGCACTAAATTATTAATCTCTACAACAACCTATAAAGGAGACACTATTATTATTCCCAGTTAACAGAGGAGGAAACTGAGTAACAGGAAGATGAGGTGACTTTTTCCCCTAAGACCACACAGCTAGTAAAGGCTGAAGCTAGGTTTCCAGAGAAGGCATTTCCTCTCCCAGGCTCTGAGAGTCTACTACACAATTAGCATCTAAACTACTCTCCCAAGAAGCAAATGTTTGGTGTGTGAACTCCATAACAAAAAGTTATAAATTTGGATAGTCACATGAGTTGACATTATAAGATAATCTAATTTATTTTTAAAGATTATTAGAATTTATACATACAAATGAATGCAATTTCTTTTATAAGTCACCTTTTAAAACATTTATGCAACAGAGCAAATTTTCCATTACTTAAGAAAGAGATATATTGGAATCCCTCCTCGAATTTAGCACCTCTATTAGAATTCATTTTCATACTCATTAATCACTAATGTTTTGGGGGTACCAATGAAATCCATAGCATATTTAATAGTATATTGCTATCTTTGGGGAGGGGGATTTCATCTTTTGAAAAGTCAAAATGTATTTTGAGCCAAGCCAGGTGAGTGAAGTGATAGAAACAGTTCATATAGTTTTTGACAAAACAGTAGGATTTACATCCCCATCCATTACTGATCATAAAGACAATTCCAGTGAGAAGTTTCAAAAATGATTCCGCAACATCCTCACCACTAGAATGTGTATAGTTTTCCAAAATGACTACTTTAAAAGACTGCCTTATTTGCATTAATTGCACTAATTCTGGAAGTTTGGTCTTTAAAATCACATTACTTTGTAGTTATATCTCATAATCTAAAATAAATAATGAATCAGGATTTTGTTTTATGGTATTTAAAAAATATGAATATGCATGATGATACATATGAACACTTTTTTAACCTGAATAATAAAAAATTCACAAAACTTTAGAGGTAAAATTAAATCTTACAAATATCTGTGACTGAAGGAATTTTTTCCAGCACTAAACAAAAATTTTAAAAAAGAGGAAAAAGAGAAAGTGAGAGGGTGTCCAAAAAGAAGCAAACAACGCTCAGTTCCACAAATTGTTCCAATTTTAATAAAAATTCCTTATACCTATTTGTTAGACAAAAACAGGCAAGGACACTTCTTTTTCCGCCTTCTTGGAGCCTGTGGAGGCCTGCTGGGAACAGGACTCTTATAATGCCAAATAACGTCCGGAAAGCTGTGGTCCCAGGCCATTTTTGCTGGCTATAAGCAGGGGTCTCCCGAACCAGAGGGAGCACACAGCTCTTCTTAAAATCAAAGGTGTTTATGCTAGAGATGAAACGGAATTCTATCTAGGCAAGAGATGTGCTTATGTGTACAAAGCAATGAACAAACACAGTGACTCCTGGTGGCAAACCAAACAAAACCAGAGTAATCTGGAGAAAAGTAACTCACGCTCATGGAAACAGTGGCATGGTTCTTGCCAAATTCCGAAGCAACCTTCCTGCTAACGCCATTGGCCACAGAATCCATGTGATGCTGTACCCCTCAAAGATTTAAATTTAATGAAAAGTAAATAAATAAAGGTGTAGATTTAAACACACACACACACACACACACACAAGGACAAGATTTTGGGAAACACCTGCTTCGAAGGGTCCACTAGCCAGTAGCCCTCACTTTGTTATCTTTAACACTGGGCGAATTCTCACTCTCCCAACAAATGAGCAGCTCCTATGCATCCCCCTCATCCTACTGCAGCTTCATTGCTTCCCTTCACCCCCTCTCCCCACTATTACCCATCATCACCCTTGTAATAAAATCCTCCTATTTTAGGAAACAAAGATTCATCCAATCTGGTCTCAGGCACAATCTTTTGCCAATTGTTTCCTCTCGATTTACGTCTGCAGTGATACCACGCACTGTTGATTCTCAAGCACCTCAAAGAAAATTCCTTTAGGCCACGGATTAAGATATAATCTTTACAATGTAATCTAAGCCTCAAGTAGATAATTATTCCCCAGTGTTTAATAAATACCTTCAAACTAATTTCGAGGCATTTATTTCTTGCCTTTGCCAATCTTGATCTGTATGTTTCTGAAAGTCAAATTCTGGACTTTCCTCCTTTTAAACAAAACAAAACGTGCACACACACAAACACACACCTAAATTCTAGTGATAAGCACTAAGTAAATTTCATTACCAGAGTATCTGCTGAACTAGTCATAGATAACATTTTGTACATTTTTCTTATTGTTGTGATTGTTTTTATTATTTCAGATTTGTCCTCATCAACAGACAAATTGAGATTATGTTCTTACTCCTAATATTCAACGAAATCTCTCTTTCTCTACCAAAATTGCTTCTTTGGCTATTTCACCACTAGGGGAGTAAAATGAGGCGAAGCAACAAAGAGAGTTATCTGTTGGCCCTTTTGGGGTGAAAGAGAAATTTTTACACCAGTTAAGATGGCTGTAAGTGAATTTAAAATATTGACACAAGATTGGCAGCTAGCTGCTCACATTCTGCCTGAAAGGTTTACTACTGGCAGGAACTCCCAGCAGCTGCTTGTTTGAAACGTGAGAAAACATTTGGACAGTTAGGATAGCCTGATTTTCCCCTTAAAATCTGTTTGGCAAAACTTCCTGGCAGTTAATATGATCCTGTGAAAGCCTTAAAAAAAAAAAAAAAAAAAGTGTTCTCATCTCATCACAAAACTTGTTTCGCCAGTGTAGACGATATTTTAAAAAGCCATATTTTAAACTCACAATCTTCTTATTGCTAGCTAATATTTTTCCTGCAGCCAATAACTAATGCAAAATGGATGGCAAGACCTGTTTTTATAATAAAATGATTAGATGATCCATAGTGGAAATCTTTTAGCGATTACCAGTATCATCCATGAAAGTTAATTTTCTTGTACCAAGTTGAGATTAGAACAGAGAGCATGATGTGCAGCTTCATCAACGAGTACACAATCTTTATTAAGAAACTCCTCTAACTGTGCTATTGATTTAGAGAACTCATTCTTAAGCATTAAGGCAAGAACAGTCCAAATATCTTAACTTCGTTCTGCCACGGTCACACGGTAAAATGCAGCATGAGCTCTCATGCATCCGGGTACTCTGCATAAAATAACCACTATCCAGGGGTGTGTAATTTGTGTATTCAACTTTTATAATAATTTTCTGAGCATTTCCTTTCCTTAATGGGTGTTCCTCTCTCACTTTAACTGCTTTCCTCTCATCCACTTTCAAGTACGTCATGGCCTCTGCAGTGCTACCCCTTATCTAAGGCATGGCAATCTAAGGATATTGATTTATGATGGCTATGTAATTTACACACTCCGCAATTTTCCCGGATGATTTATTCAAAAAATAGATTGTACATTAAGCTTGGCATTCATTAAGCTGGCCCATTCCAGTTTCATATTAATCCTGTATCAGATACGTTTGGAAGTTTTATGCATGTATAGTTGTTTTGGCAGATTTTAAAGTACATGCAAAAATCACAGTAACCCTTTAGAAACATTTGCACTGAAGGAAGGCCACGCACTGTAAAATGGGATTACATGAAAATAAAATACTAGCATTGTATATAAGAATGAATTACCCAGTGAACATGACTTTTAGGAAATTGATAAATTTCAACTATGTTTTTTCTTTAATTAACATAAACAGAAGAACATTGTAAGATCTATCCATTATTAATAAATGCAAGCTAAATATATTCTTAAATATATAAAAAATCCACTTTTCAGCATTATGCTATGCTTGTCTGAAAAAAGAAACCCAGATCACAGTATCTGATGATAAATAAGACAACTAAAAACTTGAAAGTTAATAATAATAACAATAAAGGATACTCTATACATTTTCTACTATAAACATAATATTATTGGTAACCTTTAAAGAAATCATCTCTATTATTTTGGATTTGCTAATGAACAGTGAACTGTTATTAAGCTTTTGCCAATAATTGATAAAATATAAAACATAAACCTTTAAAGAGAGTTATCCAGATTCTTAACAATAGCCTTCATGTACTTCAAAGAAAAAGAAAGTGATCTTCAGGTAACCTCACACATGCATCTTTTTTCATCTAACCAAAACTGAATTTAAATTCATATAAAGCTGCTCATTTGTTCAAGTCCATACTCTTAAAGTAAAGCAGATCTTTTCAAAGATGTAAAGTGTTCAGCAGAAGGTGGCATCATTGTGCATAGATTGATGCCTCTAATTCCATATGTGACTTAAAAGCAAATTGCCAGCAAACTGACAATCTGAGTCAGCATTTCATCTCATTTCCTTCATTTTTAGAATGAGAAGGAAATTAACTGAAGATGTAGACAAAAACATGGTCTTTCATTTAGGACATCAGTAGAAAAGAACATGATCAAGGACATTTAAAATAATAAGAACCTCAGAGACCACAAATGAGTTCTATGAAAGTATCCCTGACACAGCCTCACAACACTGTACAAATTAATATTTATATTTATGCTTTGATTGCAATACATAGAATGTTATTCCAATGTTCTGAACACCATAGAACACCACAGAAAAAGGGGGAAAAGAAAGGGAAGGTGAATGATGTGGAAGAAGGATGGAGGGGAACGCTCAAGTTGTAATTTAAAATATTTTTTTCTAATTTAATCACCAATATATGGTATCACATATTCAAAAGCAGGCTAAATGTTCAATATGGTAATGTGCTTATTGTCTCTAATGTAGAAAAGTGGGCTTATGCTATTTCTGTGCATTAAAATTATTTCAAAATTTATAATTATTCAAATCATCACAGATTTTTGATTGCTCAGTGAACTACAAAACAAAAGCTGATGTCTGATTAAGTTATGGTAGCCCGCAATAAATCATTTGAAGTCATTTATTTGGAAATGGAACCCTTTATAAGCTTTTCTATTTTTAAAACATATCAATCTAATCAATTTAATTTTCAACACAGATATTGCTTTTCCCTCCCTGTCAAAATGTACAATGGGATTTCTACTAAATACAAGTAATTAATTTTTAACTACAGAAGTAAAGAACTCTGCTATTTAAGGATTTAATTTTATTATTATTTTTAATGTAGCAGTGTCCTGATGGTTATTATTTGGCTGAATGAATTGAAGTGAGGCTCCCTGGGCAGCTGCTGACATAATGACTGATTGTGTGCAGAGCTGAGAATGTGAATGATAAATTTTGAAAGGCTCTGGAATTTGTGAATAACAAAAGTAGCTACAGTTCCTAAAATCTAACCATTTGTTCTTGGCAACAAAAGAAGACTCAAAGGCTTTTGTTTAATGAAATGATTGAAAAACAGGATACACCGGAATTAAGGGTTATCTGTACCAGCACAATTCAGCAAGCAGCTTGTGTGCCCAAGTAGATGGATCACAAATGTAGGCTGGTTAACATGATATAAATGGAATTAATCTCATTCTATTCCCCCTTAATATTATTATGGTAGTCTCATGACAGCTTAGTATCTTCATGCTTTTTGCAAGGAAAAAAAAATAGCACATAGAAATAGGAACCATTAAATAACTTTTGCATGGACAGGTTAATGATTAATTCAAGAAAAGTCAGTAATTAAAACATACACTTGTATTAGTTTTTAATAAAAGTGTCATAAATTGTTAAAAAGATTTTTTAAAAAAGAACTGAAATCCTTGACTATAATATATACTAGCTATGTAATCTTGAGGTGCTGATTCTTCTTAGATATCAGTTTCCATGCATGTAAAATGATGATTTGGAGAATTATACAAGATTCTCCAAGTCAAACACAAAACAGAAAGCCTGGCAAATGATAAGTGTTAATACTGGTTTCTGGTGTTGGAGGTGGGTGAGGTAATAGTGGTAAAAGTGCCATTCCAGAGGGTATCTTATTTAACCCTCATAACAATCTCCTGAGATAATTAAAACAAACCCTTGAACAGCAGCAGAATAAACCACCTTAAAATAGGACTGTAGGAGTTTAGGACATCTCACTCCAAAATACACTGCTTTGGAATACTGATTATTTGGAGATGTAGGCACATGAGAAACAGCAAATGCAGGGAGAGATTTTTCTCTGAACTCTAGTTATCTACCTAAAGACAGATTCTCTAGAAGGAAATCATTGTCCCCTCCCAGAGAGTTGCATCAACCAGGGAAGACTGACCATTACCACAAGAGAGGAAACTTGAAGTGGACACCACACCCAGACACACTTTGTCACAAACTATCACACCTCCCATCTATTCTTCTAACAAAGGCCCATTCATCTGTCCTAAAAATCATGTACTCTCCTCTGTCGGGGAGGAAGATTTTCCTCTGCCCTATAGTCCTTCTAGCTAGATTTAGAATCAAATTGACATGAGACAGATTAACAGGAGAAAATCAAATGTAGTATGTGTACGTACGGGGGAAATTCCAAAGACAAGGAGACAACATGAAGCCTATGTGAGCTAAGGAGAGGGGCAGGGTCTGAGGATACAAAGGAGAGGAAGACCATTAGCAAAAAGTTGAGAAGAGATGTTTGGAAAAATAAGGTTGCCCTATTATGCAGATAAGGTTCCTAGGTAAAGGGGAGTCTGTTAATAGCTCTCTTCCTCCCAGTACAGGCTCTCCTTTCCAATGTAAATTTAGGCAGTTGAGGGGGAGGCAGAGAGCTTTTCCAGCATCTGCTGGGTTTTGATTACTTTTAACTCAAAATAATCTTTATGTCAAAGTGGCCATCTTGGGACAATCTGCCCAGGACCCCTACACCCTTAAGAGGCCTAGAGCCCCCTAACCTCTATTCAGATGGTATTGAAGACTGAATTAGCCCCCTCAGGAAGGTACTCATTTTTCCCTGCGTATGTATACTTCACATAAATGAAGTATACATCTTAATAAACTTCTGTTTTTGTCTTGTTGATCTTTTATTACATGGGTCTCAGCTAAGAACTCAGAAGGGTAGAGGGAAAAAGTATTTTTCCTTCCTTATAACCTACATCAGAAATGAGACAACGGGGTAAACCAAGGTAAAAAAATATATAATAAGGTAGAAATTTAGTGAGTTCTGTGACACTCAAAAGCCCACCTTTTCCCCAGGATACGCTGAGTCTTCAATTAAAGGGATATGACACAAGTGAAAAATAGAAGAGAAAAAAATATTTTGTTTGGAATAAAAACTGTACCTTAAAGCTTTATAAAAATTCAAGGTAAAAATGGAAAATGTGGCACATTTTTATCATCACTATTAATAAATTAGAAATTAACTTAAGTATTTCTGTTTTTCCAAAAGTTTTTCAAAGTATATATAAACATTCCCATTCCAAGGACAAAGGCTTAAAATATGCAATTTAGCATATATTATATGCTACATATATATATTATATATAATAAATTATATTATAAATTATAATAATTAATATATATTATATTATATATATTATATGCTATATTATTATAGGGCCAAACTTGTGAATTGATTAGGTGGCGGCACACTCAATTCAATTAAAGGAACACCAAAAAAAGGACTCCCTTTTCCAAAAACATCTCTGGGATATCTTCAGTAATGGTTTTCAGTGTAGCTACTCAGAGATCAAAATTATCCATTTTATCTAGGAAATAAAACAGAAGAGCTTTAAAAAATAAACTGTTAGCTATGCGATCAAAAAGCACAATAAATACATCAATCCTAAAAGAGACTCGATAATTATGAATAAGAAACTAATAATAATTTGGATAATGGTACAATTCTCAATTACAGTGCCACACACTGATCTATTGTTTTGATGTTGCTTATAGTGTCTTAAGAAGGTGCAGGGAGAATGCCAACTACTATGAAAGTGATATTACCTTTTTGAAATACCTTGCTGATAGTTTTCAAATAGTATGAGTATGCTAAACATACCATAATAATGTATATGTAATTGCATATATATGATTAAAGTAACTTTAAAGTAATGAGTCAAAGAATAGACATATAAATTATATATTTGAGCACTGCTACTTTCACAAAGTAGTATTTTATAAACATAATTCAAGTTTTACTTTGTGAAAGCAAGCTACTTACTTTCAAAAATAAAGATACACAAAATCAAATCTTATAATGATAATATATTTTGGAAATATGAGAGTCTTCATTTCCAAATGAAGTTTCAAATAAAGACTTCTGCTATTTATATTTTGTTCTCAAAGGCACTGTTTTGATATGAAATAATCTTGGTTTTCTGGTAAAAGAAGACCAAATAAATCCCTTAATTCTAATCCAGTATGTATCATCTTTACTGTGGATGGATTTTAAATCCTTAAGCAATTTGTCTATCAAAATATAAAGCAAGGCACTAACTTCCAACTGCTGATTTTTATTTCATGTATCTGCTGAATTTACAAATTTGCTGAAAGGCACACCAGGGTGTCAAAAGCTCCCTCATGGCTAGGTTTGCAGGCATTTACCAGGAAAGAGCAGTTGAGTTTGTCTTTGTTCCCAGCCCCACACTTTCAGTTAACCTGAGAGATTTTTAAAGGAAGTTAAGAGTCACTTTACCTTCTGTTTCATTTCCTGTGACTCTTAACCTGTCATGTTCTGGTTCTGCTCTTTCACTGCTGCACTCTGACACAAGTGTACCTCATCACATAATTTGCAGAAGTACAAAAAAAAAAAACATTATTAAACTAGCTTTGCTTTTGAAACTTGCTGAGGTATGAAAATAGAGTTAGCAGAATCATAGCAATTACTAACTTGATGTTCAGTTACCAAAATTTCAGTACTCTTATTATTGGCTATATGTTTATGAGGTCTATTATTTTATTAATCAAAAATAAAGTATATATATATATATATATATATATACACACATATACACACACATATATATATTTATACATTTATTGTTTATTTATTTATTTAATTTGAAAATGACAAAAAGAGCCTGGATTGAGACTTCAGTAACATTAATATTAGACACTGTCTGATAACAGCAAATACTAGCTCCACAGAAAAGGAAAGATGACTAACAGAGTTATGGCACACATAGTTCCACCGTCACAGGATTAAGACACCTCTCATTAAAGGGCAGAATATTATTTTATATGCCATTTTATGAACCATATTTCAACAAATATAGCATGCCTATGATTATAAGGTAGAACATAATTTTATACATCATTAAGGAGAAAAGTATGTTGCCAGTTAAACTGATAGACTATTTATTATGATGCATCCAATTTCAGATATGCTAAAACACAAATATAATGTAGGTCTTGAAATGGATAAATTATAGAATGTTCCAGTCACTGTGCAAAACTCTTAAGTTCATTACCTATTTTATTCTTAAAAACCACAAGCAAGCTTTTCATATCTACAAATTGGAGAAACTGGTGGAAAGAGGTTTAGTTACTTGCTCTAGTAACCTAGGAAGGTCAGAGCTAGGAGTTAAAATTAATCCCACATTAATTATATTTTATAATTATAAAATTATATTTTATTTGGGGAGGTTGACCCCTCCCCAATGCTTACCGCTTGTTGGATCTGAATTATTTTTTTTAAAGATTTTATTTATTTGACAGAGAGAGAGAGAGCACAAGCAGAGGACTGGATAGGCAGAGGGAGAGGGAGAAGCAGGCTCCCTGCTGAGCAGAGAGCCCAATGCAGGGCTTGATCCCAGGACCCTGGGATCATGACCTCAGCTGAAGGCTGACACTTAACCAACTGAGTCGCCCAGGCGCCCCTAGATCTGAATTATTAACAGACCTGAAATTAGATTCCCTTATTAAAATGTTAGTAAATAAATATTTGGGACCAACAGAATGTTTTTCTATTCAGTCACTTTCTTCAAGGATTATCAATCCATATAACATTAATCAGAACATTCTTATTGGAATCTAATAATTACTGATTAACAAACAATTAGGATGCGGAACACATAGGTAAGGTGTTTGTTAATATGTATTAACATATTATATATTAATATTAATGATATATATTATATTCAGCACAACTGTGTATATCTTAACAAGTAAAATAAGTCAGTAAGTCAGAATTCTGAGTCCCTCAGCTCTTTATATACTTCCATTTACAGGAAAAGGTAAGGTTTTAACATCGCTGGGAAGAAATGGAAATAAATCCATTTTAGAAATGTCTGAGCAACTGTTTTAGATCATATGCTTTGCAGGTGAAATCAAGGCGGCTTTATTCAACCTATGTAACACAAACCTAGCAGAAATTATGTTTTATGCAGACCCCTTTCAAAGTGTTATGGTAATAATGGTATAAAGGACAAAAGAGAGGGGCGCCTGGGTGGCTCAGTCGTTAAGCGTCTGCCTTCAGCTCAGGTCATGGTCCCAGGGTCCTGAAATGGAGCCCCCCATCGGGCTCTCTGCTCGGCAGGAAGCCTGCTTCTCCCTCTCCCACTCCCCCTGCTTGTGTTCCCTCTCTTGCTGTGTGTCTCTCTCTCTCTGTCAAATAAATAAAAATCTTAAAAAAAAAAAAAAGGACAAAAGAGAAAAGGAACACAACTATTCTCTGCACTCCAGTTATCTGTACTCTTCCTTCTGATGAGTCAGCTCCATGGCTCTTTTCCCCTCAATATAACCAGCACTTGAGCTTGATTTTGGTGTCTTCTACTTCACAAAACCTCCAGCTGCTACACAGTGTGTCTCAGCAGTTCACCAACTCCGTTTCCTGCTCACAGCTGCTCTGCTGAGGCAAGGGTTCGGTGTCTGATAACTAGCTATAGATGGAACTGAGACAGAGGAAGCCAAGAAAGTGGTTCACCCTAATAGCCTGTGAAGTCCCCCGTACTGTTCCACAGGAGCCTCCAACTGGACAGGTGACCTTAGGAAATTACAGGTCAGGAGATAGAGTCAGGCCATTGAGGTACACATTTCGTTAAAATGATTCTTGGTTTGTTGGTCAAGAAGGTTCTATTTGCCTTCCCAGTGGTGCAATCTGAAGACAGGGGAGCATTTTGAGAATTAAAGGCATTAAAGAGAAGATACAAAAGCCTCTAAAACTCTCCACCTTTGTAAAGTAGATGTTTTCCTGCCTTCTAGCTACCTCCAGGCTTTCAGGACTTTCTCTTTGACTCTGATCTCTAACGTTGGTGCTAACAAAGGAAAAGCCCCCCAGGCGGACCCTCTGTCATTTGTGTTATCCACTCCAACACCAGCATGCACTGGATGTATAACATAGTCATGAATGGACTATGTTGCAGTCTTGAAATTCACAGTTTTTATTTTTTAATGTTCAAATTATGGATACACAGTTACACATACACACATAGGCATGCTTTTATATAAACTAAAGATAATTGCAAACATGTGCATGCTTGATACCTAGTTAAACAATAATCTGATTCCCAAATACTAGCGGTTAGCAGTGCCTTCCAGATAAGCCACAGTGAATGTTCCTAGTCTTATAACCATAGCCCCCAACTCCCAGAGACTGTTTTATGTTATTATATTTTTTGTCATCAAATTTAGAAGACTTTCTCACTGAAATAAACAAACTAGATTAAATTTACTTTTTTTTCCCCCAGGATAATATTGTATACTTTGGCCATAATGAAAAATGAGTATATTTCAGCAAGCTTTAAGATTGTTTTAATTATGAAGAGACATTAGCCTCCCTATAAGTTATACCTGTTTATTTACTGAGTTCGTGTTAACTTCAGTATTACTGTGGCTCTATACTTTTGACCCTACAAACTTTATACCAGTCAACAGACACTGAAGAAAACCATTCCCATGTCATCTACTCTACTCTGATGGGTGCAATATTTGCTCCTCCCCTTTGAATTGCAGGATTTAAAAATTAATGGTAGTAATTAAAACTGCCTCTTTTTTCACATCAGAGCTTAAAATTGATGCTTTCAACAAAGAAAAGAGGTCTACTTTTTTTAAAATATTTTATTTATTTATTTATTTGAGAGCGGGGAGGGTGAAGGATAAGCAGACTGAGGAGCCCAAGCGGGCTTGATCTTACGATCCTGAGCCTAAATCAAGAGTTGGCCACCTAACCAACTAAGCCACCCAGGTGCCCCAGTCTATTTTCAACTAGCAAAAACTATCATAGTATAAAACATAAAGACCTACACTAAAAAATGCAGATTAGATGTAAAAGAAACAAAATCTTCTCCTAAATAATTTGAAATGGGCTTTATATTATTCTCATCATGTCTCCATTTTAAATTCCTGTAGTCATTTTTTTTAATATACTGAATTCCATAAGAAGTTATTATTTGGCCTCTGTATTAAACCATTCATTTATTTACTCAAATACACACACACACACACATTTATTAAGTCAGATGAAATTCTAGGTCTTTCAAATTCAAAATAAATTTAGCACAGTCCCTATTTACAAAGAAATATAATGGCATGGGCAATGATCTTTATTTCACCAATTTCTTTTCTTTTTAAAAAGATTTTATTTATTTATTCATGAGAGACAGAGAGAGAGAGAGAGAGAGAGAAGCAGAGGGAGAAGCAGGCTCCCCACTGAGCAGGGAACCCGATGCGGAACTCGATCCCAGGACCCTGGGATCATGACCTGAGCCGAAGGCAGACGCTTAACCATCTGAGCCACCCAGGTGCCCTATTTCACCAATTTCTCACATCTTTCAGTCAAGACCAGTATTTTCACTAGTGACCCTGAGTGACTTAAAGGAAAAGTAGCAGTCCATTCTTAAAAAGTCAAGCATTCACACATTTTTTAAAGCTCATTCATCAACAGAAAAAAAATAATAAAGCTCATTCATTTATTAAACTTTTCATTTATTATATGTTGTATCTATAACATGTTTTATTATTTATATATAGAAATATAACTCCTGGAGCTAAAACAATGATAATGTGCTACAGATTTACAACTAGGGAAACATAAAATTAATCAATGGTCAACCTGGTCAAGGCCCAGGTCATTGTAAATAAAATCACATACAAGGATTAAAAATAACTTAAATACAGTCCTATATTCCTTAACATTGTGTGTATGTGTGCACATAAACAGATAAAGAGATAAAGAGGGAGAGACAAAATATGTCAATACATTAAACTTTTAATTATATGACAATTCCTTATAACTAGAATACTGAATTTCATAATTAACTATTTAAATTTGTATTAGCCAAACTAACTGAGTGTTCTGATCATCTATGAATGACAACTCCAAGAGCTCATCTATGCTAAATTAATCTCAGATAAACTTTGTAAAAATTACAAAAGTTGTGGCTGATCAGGACGGGTACATAGAAATGTGGTAATAATCAGGGCGCCTGGGTGGCTCAGTCAGTTAAGTGTCTGACATGATTTCGGCTCAGGTCATGATCTCAGGCTTGTGGGATCGAGCCCCATGTCAAGCTCCACGCTCGGTGGGAAGTCTGAGATTCTCTCTCTCCTCTCCCTCTGCCCCTCCTCCCATGTGTGCATGCTCTCTCTCAAATAATAAATATTTTTTAAAATGTGGTAATAATATAATTTGATGATCATATGCAATTATGGAGGCTAATGAGTGTTCAAATCTTTTTATAAGTAGATCTAATATTTAATGGACATGTGAAGACCCACAATACTTTGGTAACTGGAAGGGAGGTATGTTTTGTTTTCCATTTATCAAAATATAATTTTAAGTATCACTTCTACAAGTTTTACAAATTAAGCGATAATGACAAGAGGTAAGAGTTACTAAGTGCTTACCATATTTTAAGTACTATGCTAAGTGCTTACATGGATAATTTCATTTAATCTTCATAACAGCCATTTTAAAGAAAAGTAACCTAAAGAACAAAGAGCTAAAGTGACCCAGGGTCACGAGCTCATAAGTGGTGAGCTGAGTCGTTAGCTCAGACATTCTGTCTTCAGTACCCTATTACTATACCCTATCCTAACATTATATTGGGATTGTGAAATTTGCCTTTATTCTTTTTTTTTTTTAAATTCATCTAACCTGAACAAAAACAACAGTCATGGAAGAGAATCTTTGGTATATCAATATCCAAATATTTACCTTGTTTGAAAAAATTGATTTAGAAGTTCTAATAGAATGAGAAAAAAACTATTATGTTAGAACTTATCTCTAAATGGATACCTTACTATAATATAAATTATGGCTCTGCCATAAAGATAATTATTGCCATAATGTATATTCCTATAATTTAGTATTCAGCATGTTAACAGTCTTCTAATGTTGGAAGTGACCAACAAAACAAAATTATCCAATTTTGTCTTCTAATAAATAATTTGTAAAATTATCTATCTTAAGTCATAATTACTTAAGTCTGGCACAATGATAAGTATCTTAATAGATGCAAAGTGAGAAAAAGAGAAACATGGTGTGAAATGTAAGTAAACATTTCTCTGAGAAGATGCTAATATTTTCTATGGATGAAAAATATCTACAGTATTTCTTGCTAATAGACTACACCAATCACGTAATTTGAATAAAGACAGGGGTGCCCATTTAAGCCCATGAAAGGAGAAAAGTTTGAAAAGTAGTACATGAAAGAAGACATATGATGAGGTCATTTTAAAATCACTAGAATTCCTCAGTTGGGCTACATAACAAAAACTTCTATTTCCCTAATACATGACAGTATGTACATATCTCTAGATATATATAATATTCTGAGTGTATGTATGCATATATAAGTATAATTTTACTTTAATTTTTGCATTATTTATTAATTTTGACCCAACCTGTTTTCACTATTAGTGCTCTGGCTAGAGAAGCATGCAAGTATAACAAGTTTCACATAATCAGTTTTTATTATATAAAATATTTTATTAAAATGGCACTCTCCTAAAAATGCAGAACCACTGAAAAAGCACAAGCACTGAGCAAGAAGAGGTGGATCTCAATACTAAGTCTTCAGTACAGGCCTGGCTCTTACTTCCATGCCTCTACCCAAAACAAAAGGAGCTGTCTCTTACTCTCAGTAGTAGTTGGAGAGACTGGTCACCCAACTATCCTCAGGCACATTCCACTGGGCACCACCCCTACTATAGGTATTGGAAACCCTGATATTTATTTACTCATCTATCCTACAGATAGGAATCATTACATATCCTAGTTCTAGCTGATATAGAAACGGAGTTTGCTGGGTAAATTCAGAAAAATACTTGTTCAATCCACCATACTTCTGTCTTTGAATACTGTTATGTCAGGACCTGATACCAAGTATCTGAAAACCATCTTACTACCTAGAGTTAACAAAACTACACACCAAAGATGTTGAAAAGATAATGGATCCTTGATGATCAGTGGCAAGGCCAAACCATCCTAGGTAACCCCTTATTCTGGAATTCTTATTAAGTAAGCAAGTGTTCTTTTATTTCTGGCCACTGCTAGTTGGTCTCCTGGTGTGTAGAGCCAAAAGCTTCTAAATGAGTCAATCAAAGAGAAGTATTTATTTGGTGAAATAAATGTATCTTTGGGACCAGATAAAAAATGTCCTTTGGTGAAGGGAGGGACATTGCAGCTAAAAAGCATAGGACAAGGTTTTCTCCCGCATCCATTATCTTTTCTAAATAGTACCCCAAGTTTCCTAACAGTGGGAAATTAGTCTCACACCTATCTCGACATCAGCCAATTAATACGTGCCATCCTCACTGCCGTACAGATGGATTAGCATAGGTATACTCTACAAATCAAGCCAATCTGAGCAAATGGAATTAATCCTGAGATATTTATAAAACACTATGGGGAGACAACTTTTCTCTTTCCTAACAGAATTTTAAAGAAAAAGCATATGATGAATTTATATAAGAATTTACAGCCATCCACCAAGTTTATCTGGATATACAAAAGAGGGAAAAATTCATGCCAGACTGAAGTATTATATTTAACTATTTGCATAGTTTCCCAATTCAATGTGTAATCATATATAGTTCACCAATTTGCCTTAATTACATGGATACCATCTTGAAGTATCAGACTACATTTATCTTCTCTCATTTAATGACTTCTGTCACCATCCAAATGCTCTAAGATATTCTAGGAAAAAACTTTTAAATTTTACTTCCAAAAGAAAAAGACTGTCACAATCAAACATTCTTTAAAAACCTCATTCCCAATGCCAACTAGCTTTCATGACAAAGTGAAAATCTTAATTGTTGGGGGAAGAAAAAAAACAAACACTAAACAAGTGAATCCATCCTCTAACCAAAAAACAAACCTCATTGTTTTCTGAGGATGACATGAATTTGGCATTATAATTCATGTGAAATATTCTATGGGTTCAAATATCTGTGCCAAAAAGATAAATCAAGTTTCAAATAACGGTACTTTAAAAAATACACTATATATCCCCATGCCAAGAAACTGTGAAATTGTTGACCACAAAGAGGATTAATTTTACAGCAGAATAAATCAAAGTATTCTAATATATTTAAGATCGCATTTCCTTTTCTAAAGGGCTCTGAGGGAACTGAACACTCTTCTCCAGTTCTCCTATGCATGAGTTGAAGAAAACAAAGAAATAGGACAAAGGAAAATAAAGCAGAAGCCTCAATAAGTCAAAGCTGTCAAGTAAAAGCAAGTGAATTTTATAAAATTTCCTAAGAGGGACTAGCCTCCTCCCTGTTCTTCTTCGGTACTATATTCAATGAATTCTAGTGTACTGGAATGCAAAGAGAGCACCAAAAGAACAAAGCACTTCACAAAATCTGTAACAATTTTTCGCATAATGCCAGGTTCCCAATTGGGTTCCTTTAAGCCCCTAACTAAAGCAAGAGGTTAAAAAGTGAGGTTAGGAAATGCACGTTTTCCTTTGTTTACAACGAGTGACTGTCCTGCTTCACCACCCCTGGAACACAGAGTTTACCAAATGGCACAGAACATCGCTGAGCACAACACTGACACTGGAATTTGCAAAGTGTGGCTGTGGAACAATGCTGCTCAGTGAAAACTTAAATACGTGAAGATTGAGTCAATGGATTCATCAGCAACCTAAGTGCAGAGTCAAAAAAACTGAAAAAAATACAAATAAACATTTTATATTATAGAAAATATATTTTTTCAAGTTTAGGAAAATAACATTCTAGCCAACAACAAACAAATCATAAGAAATAGACACATCTACCCCTTAGTCTATATATATATGACTTGAAACTTATCAGTATCCCAGAAATGAGAACTAAAACCATATATATCTGCTCTCCCCTCTGTTGACAAATATTCTATATTTTTACTTAGATAAATCAACAACTTTTTTTTAAAGAAAAGGTTGATTTAATCAGTGCAGGTGGTTAAACCTTGTTATAATTAACATCTAGAGATGTGGTCTTTTTATGTGTGGCTTCCCGGTTGGATAAAGCATTATACCAGATAAAACAGGGTCATATTTCTTTCTTTCTCTGCAAGATTAAGTAATTCTTCTTTCATTGCCAGAAACAATACCCAACTACCTGAAGCCAAATATCTCACAAATATATATTTTGGATACTAAGATCACTAAGTTATTATAGAAAGATTAAACAAAGGGTAAAGTACACAAAAAAAAATAAAGAGAAGAGGAGAAGAATGGTTTAAAAGAGATGAAAAAAGGAGTAAGAGAGGAAAGAAGGAAGGAAAGGAAGCATGAACAATATCTTCATTAATTCACATGCCTGTACTTTTTCCCATTTGATATCCCACCCCATCTCACTCCAGTATGATGCAATTTCATCATCTGTTTCTATGTTTTAAGGAAAACACAACTCTTTTAAGGTGAAGACTTCCATTGTACAATACAATAAATGAATGTAACAATGCTAAAATTTTAAATACATCTCCCCCAGTTATTTAGACAGCCAAAGTTTAGTTAAGAGTAATTAGTAATGGATTTCTAAAATTTCCACAATAATTAAACCAAAAAATTTTTTAAATATAAACTTCCAATTTCTTTAGTAGTCAAAAATGGATTAATAAATCTTAAAACTCTGCATACTTTCAGACAGAAAAAAGATATATCTCTGGATCCGTCATTCCCATGTAGCTCAAAAATGGTATGTGGCAAGATGCCTTGGGAAAGAGTAGGCACTAAGCTTTCATTTAAATTTGGCATACAATTTTCTGTACTTATGGGTGCAGACTTTGGCCCTATTAATTAGGTTAGGTTAATACAAAGCAAACAACTCCATTCTTCCTTGTAGAAGACTTAAAAGCAGTAGAATAACCTGATGCAGATATATCAGAAGGGAAGTGAATAGTATCAGTGATTAAGGAAGTTGGTTATACCTTTTAAATGAGTTAATACTCTATACATGTGTTATAATGTTATGGTGAGTTTGACACTTCTGGAGAATGCCCTGTGACAGAAAAATACTGCTTGTTCAAGCAGGTGCTTGTAGGAGATGTGGAGTCTGTAAGCATCATCTCACACTGAGAGGCCACAGAAAGAGACACTGAAATAGGCAGGTTATTTTATCAATGATAAACAATCCACAGTGTATTGGGTTCAGTTATATACTGGGGACAATACCACAGCCTTGTGACTGTGGATCCAAACAGGTATGGTTATACAGCTGTGAGACTAAAGAGAGGGGGATACTCTTGAGGATAGACCTGAACACTATGAATCATTTCAACATCAGGAGACATTCAGGACTCTGAGCACCTCCCTCTCAAAAGTGGACCAGAAAAAAGAAAAAAAAAAAAAGTGGACCAGAATTTAGAGGGAGTGAGGTGCTAGAAGTACACCACCTGGTAGAGACGTAGAGAGTAGGGTGTCCCAGGTTGTTTGGAAAGAGGTAAGAACCTAGAAGACCCTGAGGACAAATGCAAGCCTTTGAGATCAGAGATTTCTTTAACACTTGTAGATTACCAGGTATTTCTTTTTTGTTTGTTTGTTTCTTTACCTTACCAGAAAAGTCCGAACCATTACGGTCCGATCTCTATTGTACTTTGAAGAACTGAAGAAAAGAATCTGTGCCATTTCTGAAAGTTAGTTACAGAGAGAGCAGAATCTTTCTTTTCCTAGGCCACAAGAGGTGACAGTATTTGTGATCGGCAGAGCTGAGGGTACAGGCAAGGGCAAATCTCACAAAAGTAATCATTAGTCCCTGAGGCAGC
The DNA here is from genome assembly GCF_003265705.2 of Callorhinus ursinus. Taxonomy (NCBI): domain Eukaryota; kingdom Metazoa; phylum Chordata; class Mammalia; order Carnivora; family Otariidae; genus Callorhinus; species Callorhinus ursinus. The sequence goes on along the minus strand of NW_027397066.1, from coordinate 48,886,244 downwards.
TGATGCAAAAAGGAAAAAAAGAAAAGGTAAAGAAAGAAAAAGCTGGAATTGAAGAACCTGAAGGGCCTATTCATGAGCACAACTGAAGACAGCTCCCCTGAAAAATTTTCAGTTCTTATGGGCAATTTCTGTGGAAATTAAGTTTTAGCTATCAAGCCAATGGTAGCTACAGTTACCATAGGTGCAAAAGCTAATCAACTTCAATACATTCAACTGATATGTTTGTCACTTAACTTGCAAAGAAAACATGAATGCAAAGGTAACAGAGAAGAATACTTTTATTTTTCCAAATTATATTAGGCATTGTGTGATATAAGTATTGGTGGCCTCATTGAAGACCCCTACCAAGTGTGATTACCTACTTAGCTAAATAACCTCCTACTGTGATTCCTTAGTATTTGTTCTCTTTGATGTAATAACATATTACTGAGGAAGAACTGTGTAAATTTAAAAAAGTAGCTGGACCATGATTTAACAAGGCTTGATCTCAAGTATGAAAATTTATGTTTTATAGTAAGAGGAAGTTCTTCATATTTGAAATCTTTCATTGAATAGCAAAAACTCTGGGTCTGCCAGGTAATAATGAATAAATGAAATAACTACTAGTGCTGAGCTCTGGGCAATAGGTTTCAATGATTTGTTAAATTTAAATTGTGTGTCTAATGATCAGTATCAAATCTCAGTTACCGTTGAATTTCAGATTTTTATTTGTATCAGTGCTATTTATTGTAAATCTGTTACCAATATTCACCCATAATAAACAGTTCCAAGCAATGTAAGTTAAATAAAAAGATTATAAGTACAGGAACTAAAAAAGAATTTACTATGTTAAATATAAAAAAGTACTGGAATCTCTGTAATGTAGCCACAAACCATCCAATTACTCAAAAAACTCATAAGGTGTTAGGAATTCAAAAGCATTATGAATCTAACTTCCTGACTCCCAATGCCAACTGTCTACTACGCTATTCTATCACATGTGCAAAAGACCCCTGCATAAAACAATCTTATGTGAATATTAAAATGATTACCAATCAATTTAATAGCCAAATATGGATTTTAAATATGATGTAAAGCCTCATTATACAGTCCAGATTTTGATCTTATGAAAGTAGCCGTTAAACACAGTGTTTAAAATTAGGAGACTGGGACACCTGGGTGGCTCAGTCGTTCAGTGTCTGCCTTCGGCTCAGGTCATGATCCCAGGGTCCTGAGATTGAGCCCCACATCGGGCTCCCTGCTCAGCAGGAAGCCTGCTTCTCCCTCCCCCACTCCCCCTGCTTGTGTTCCCTCTCTCGCTGTGTCTCTCTCTGTCAAATAAATAAATAAAAATCTTTAAAATAAATAAATGAAAATAAAATTAGAAGACTTACCTTTTTTAATCCTCTTTAACCGAAAAATTCTATTACCAGCGGCCCATACTTCAGAGACATCATGAGGGCATATAAATGGCATTCTTTACAGACTACTCAAGAAGCCTGCTACTTATAACTTCAAGATATGCAAAGCATCCTCAAGCTTTATCTCAATGAATGATTAGGAGAGACTTTATTTTATTATTTTTTTTATAAAGTTCCATATTCAGAAGGCAAGCAAAAGCAGCCGCTGCCCACCCCAAAGTCCGGATAGCAAAATGAAAAGTTTTTATTTTTCACTGAATGTGGTGCCCAAAGTTAGAAGACCTAGAAACTAAGGGCCAAGTGTCTTTCCAGCGTGGACAAACAAAATGGGTAGTCTGGAAGACATGCTCACATTGGTTACTCTGGAAAGATGGTATTAACAATAACTGAACAGATTTTCTAAGGCTTGGGGAAAATAAACAAAATGTACTTTTCTAATCTAATACTTCCTTTAAATTTTTCCCCCCAAATCAATGTTATGGTTTTGTCACTGAAAAGAAATGGAATGTTGTACAAAAGAACTGTGACCAAACAAGGAACCAACAGTTCACTCAAAGTCAGCCAAGGTGCCCAGATCTAAAAAATGAAATTGCTTTGCCCCATTCTCTCTTGCCTTTGCTTCCTTGGTCTTAGGATATTTGGAAGGAATCAAACGGAAGGGGTACTTCAATCTAAAGACTCTGAAGCCTAAATTCTGCCTTCTTTTTCACACCTGTTTGTAACTTAATGCTTCAACCAGGAATCAAGTCCCTGTAGATACTCCTGTTGATTAACAATTTTTACTGCATGTATATCCTCTTAGGATATTTAGCTTTTCATTAGAATAATAATTTTATGTGCAAGAAACACTATTCTTGAGGTGTCAAAAGGTTAGGTCACAGAAATATTGTCAGATTTATAAAAAAATTGGAAGTTTATAAGTGAAAAGCTTAAAAATAGCAGCAATGGATATAGCAAAAAATCTAGTTTTGAGTATCATCTTACTGTAGGTCTTTGGAATAGTAACCCCATTTAGGCAATGTAACTCAAATAATCCTATCTGATTTTTGAGAAAAACTGAAAATAGCTTTATTGTTTTGTCAGATAATAAAGTAGTATTTGCTAATTTTTAAAATTCTAGACATAAAGATATATAAAAATGAAAATTATCGGAAATTATTAGAAGACTTAACTAAACATAATATTTTATATACAATATTCCAAACCTTTCTACATTTTATCTATCAGTATGTTTTATTATAAAAGCAGGTCATAATGTGTGAATCATCTTTTTTATTCAGTAAAATATTACAGCTGTTTTCCAGATCAATAAGTGTAAAGTTTATATCAATGTTTCAAATGTTGCAAAGCATTCCCCTAAGTGGATATATCACAATATATTTTAATTAATCTTTTTTTGTGAGACATATAAATTGATTCTGGTATCTTGCTATTAAATATATACATCTTTATATGGACGTCTGCGGTTAGCTATTTCCTTTTAAACAGGTATAGGGTACCATTTTGATCATTAAACAGTGACAACTTTTTAACTTAGAAAGCCAGTCTACTCTGAAATAATTTTCTCGGGAAAAATAATCTCAGATAAAAAAAAAACTATAACCTGGAGGGGGATTTTCATTTAACACTATCCCATATTTAACCCCTATTAATGTGTCCCAAAGTGACAAGATATATTTCAGGGCAACACAGTATATTAGGGATAGGAAACACCTTATACAAAAACCACTTTTACTTCCATTAATTTATCCTTTTCCTTAAAAAAAAAAAAAAATATTTTAAACTGATTTTAGAGAGCAATATATCAACTGGGTTTATAACTCCTCTAATAGTGTCAGCTTCTTCTGTGGTGAATATATCACAACATTATATTTCCAACATATTTTATACTTCTCAGAGGCCCCATGTATTACTACATTTAATGCTGAAATGTTAATCACCTTCTAGTGGTTACAATACATAACTATCCTTCTTTTCCAGATAAGCAAACTTTGCTGAAAGACGTTAAGTGACTGGGCCATAATCACACATTTATTAAGAACCAATATAAGTACAACACATTTGACATCAATCTCCTAAATCTAACTGCTTTTGTCATGGAGCAAGGATGGAGAGTAGGAGTGGGGATCCTAAAATAAAAAACAGATGGAAAAAGTGGGGAAAAAAACACCAACAGAGGAAACCTGTAAAATCCTCAGACTGAAAAATAAGTCCAAAAACAAACATGGTAAAGCCAAACATAGGAGATTATTACTCATGTAGACATAGAATCATAGATGTGACCTTAGATATCATAAAATCCAGCCTTATACAGATGAGGGGCTACCTCTAATGTTTTAGTCCTGAACTTAAATGTCTTCTACTTAAAGACGCTTTCCTTGATCTCACACTCAACATTCTCTCCTGTTAATTTCTTTGTATAGGATGCTCAGTAAATGTATTATGAATGGATGAAAAGACAGTCAGCTAGCTGCTATGAGAAAATGAATCGTGTTCAGGGAAACAGATATTTTCACCTAATAAACACAAAACAAAATACCATTCAGAAATGTCAATGAAAACCTAGTTTTTGATACAGCAGTTTAGTTACATACAAGTAAACTAAGTTGCAGAACTGATACCTTTTTGACTTCAACACCCAGTCCAAGTAGATCTGTATTTTAAAAGGAGCTGCCCCTAAGCTGATATATCATAACTTCCATTATCAAATAATGCAATATCCTTTTTGAAACCAGTCTAGACAGGTACAATCTGCTGGAGTCTGAAATATTTTTCTTTTATGATCATGAACAGACTTGGAGCAATATAACAAGTTTAAGGCACTAAATTGTAGCCACATAAGAACTTCACTATTAAAGGAGTTTTGTTCAGTGTGAATTAAGAGTTGACATGTCTGTAGGCAAAACATACAAAACCTGTGGAATAAACTAGGCTTTGATACTACACTGTGCTCTTATTTGCCCCTTTTGGTATATGTGCTCAAAACTATTTCCTACTAATAAATGTTTCTTTTTTCCCTTTGAAATATCACTGCAATGTATCCTAAGATATTTTGCAACTGATATCATTTTTATTTCCAACCCTTAAGATGACCAGAAATACCATAAGTTATGTTTAATAGTCTTAAAAAAGCAAAATTCCATTTGTTACTAGCTCATTAATTATCTTTGCTTAGAACTCCAGAATTCTGATCTGAGGAAAAAATTCCCTTGGGGGGGAGGGGGGGACTTTGAATTTTAGCTCCATGTTGGAGGGCAAGGAAAAGGGCAGATGAAATAAACCATCTTTTCAGAATATAAACATGATTCATGCCATAACCATAAGCAGCCAAACCTGGCTACAAAAGTTAAAAAAAAAAAAAAAAGTGAAAGGATCAGCTGTGTCTCAGTGGAACAATTTCAAGTATAAAGATCCAGTGGAAACATTACCCAATTTTACTTTAATCTGTTCTCTTAATTTCCTGACCAGCCCTTTGGAAATTGTTGACTGCTCACAGTCACAAAGCCTTACTACTGAGAATTTACCCAGCAGGTATAAATACTTGGCCGGCTTCCCTCTGGGATTAGGCCTTTACGGCTTCTTCTATAGGCATGAAGATCTACCTTTCTTCTGCTAAAGTTTCCCCTCCTAATATTTGCATTATTGGCCTACCATGAACAATAGCATCACTTATTTTTATAGTGCAATAGAACTTATAATACATTTTGACATGTATAAATTTATTTGATCCTCACAACAGACTTTGCTGGTACACAGGATAGATATTATTAACCTATTTTTATAAATGAGAGAGGAGGATTTCACAAAGGTAAAGTAAATTGTTCTGAAAAACACAGCTGTCAAGGTGTGGCTCTGGGACTGGAATTAAGATCTTGAGACTCCTATTCAAACATTCTTTCCACTAAATCCTTGTGATTTTAGATTCTGGATTCTATTCAATTCTATGCCAATGTTGACTCTAGATGTTGACTTTATCTAAGTAACTGAAACTTTGACCAAAAAATTGTATTTAAAGTAAATAAATGTACCATAATTTAATGAGAAGGGGAAACCAAACTAACATTGGTGTTTGGCTACCTGGATCATGCCCTATGCTGTGTACTTTATATGTTACCTGCATTCATCAAAATAAAGCAATATCAACCACTTACTAAAGTACTTTAATCCATGTGCTATTCTTAAGATTCATATATGTGACTGTAGTGGATTTAAGTGGGTCAGGCCTATATTATCATCCACAAATGTGGAACTTGAGGCTCAAGATGAGGTCAAATGACTTATTTTCCTAAGTGTCAGAAATTGAAATCAAGTTACTGGCCTGCGTAATATTTAAGGGAATATAACATATGTAGTATAAACTCCACCCATAGGTAGCCATAAACCATCCAAAACACTTGCTGCAAGTCCAGTCATTATTTTTAAAAGTAAATACATAAAACCTGGAGGATTTCTTTTCTAATAACTACACAAGAAAGAAATAAAAATTTAAACTTGTTTAGTACTTCAGTTTCCATTTTCTTTCACAATCATCAATTACCTGATTCTCACAAAAATATTCATTATGTATACTGGGATTTTCTCAGTTTTATGGATGAAGTTTATAATAATTTAAGAAAGTTAAATAATAGGCCTAAGATTTCACAGTAAAATCTTTTAGAAAAAACAAAGCATTAAAATGTATTTTTTTCCTTAAATTTTAGCTGTGTTCTTGCTAATGTACCAGCTTGCAAAAAAAAAAAAGGGGGGGGACTGTCTAAATATAGAAAACAGTCAAACCGGCATAAAAAGAAGCTCAGTTTATACATTATGAACTAAGATGATTAAAATGAATTAGAAATGAACAGCAGGAATTCTAAAATCTGTAATACAAAATGATTCTTTAAACAAATCTGTGTAAACCCCACTAGAGAACAAAATATAGCCCAGAAAGCTAGAAACGAAGAATAAATACAATCAAAACCTGTAATAAAATCATGACTACTGGGAAAAGACATTCACTAACTCCTTATATATAGCAGAATTGAGTGCTATTCTTTTAAGTTAGAAAGAGGTAAATATATAGCAAATGGAAAAGATGTATTCTCTGTACTACAGGCATTACATGTATGAACCCAAGAATTGTACAGACCAAAAACATAAATGGCTTAAAAACATGGATGACATGCCTTTAATGGGGTTAAGGCAGGGTTAAGCTCTAGAGTTATGGTGGGAAAGAGCCCTCTCTATTGTGAACATTTTGATGATGTTGAAAAAAAAAAATCTTTTCTGCCCAGCGGCATGACCTTTATTTAAATGGATTGCTTTGCTGAATAGGATAATCAACTTCTTTTGTCTAACAGTCTTTGCCCCCAGGTAACTACTCCTCATTTTGCCAGGATAATTCTCCCATCTTTCTGCTTTTGGCCCACACGCTTATTATCATGAACTCTGATGCCAGCTTATTGTCTTTTCCCTAACATCTGTCTTTGACTTGCGATACAGTCGCAGATCTAATGCTTTAAAAAAGAGTCACAAATGCCTACCTCCTTAATCTTTATTTAGTGTTCTACTTCTATTTTTTTTTCTACTTCTATTTTTAAGAGAATAAACTGACTCAGCAGGGTCTCCCCTGAGGCCAACAGACATCACTTTTATTTTAGATATGTAAGTAGCCAAATGCCCAGTCTGATCTGTCTAGACATGGTTAACACTCAAGCGCCTGCAGGTACCAGGCAGGTTATGTAAATGAATCAAGTGGGCTGGGCAGAAACAATGCAAAGGAGCGAGAGCTCTGGTAAACTAAAAAATGCATGCTCCCTCTAAAACAATCTACTTCAGGTTTCTAAAGAACACTGAGAGACAAACTTTGCAGACTGGTTAGATCTTGCAGGGCATTCTGAGACTGCTGGAGAAAAGAGAAGAACCAGAGACCCTGTGCTTTCCTTAGGATAATACAGTGACAGGACAGTATAATGCTTATCAATATGAAATCCCACACGCACATCCTATTGAAACAGAAGCAAATACCCTTCAGCTACCACACAAGCTAGATGCCCCTGGGGGCATAGTCATTACCAAAAGATACTTTTCTGTTGTTATTGAAGAAGGCATTAAGGCAGGTATAAGAAAAAGCATAAGAGAGGCACCACTCAAAGTTGATAAAGGTAAGATCCCTCCCCTCAGATAAACTTCGATAGCATAATGGAGGAGATAATTAATCTGAAAATACAAAGGAGTGAAGTGCATTACAGCAGGTAATAGTGACAGCAAAGACTAACTACTTTGTCCCAGCTATACAGACAAGATTCACTGTCTGGGAACAGTGCAGAGGGTTGACTCTACCCTCTTTATAAAGTCTGAAGGCTGTAACTACCCTCAGTTGCCATTCTAGACCCCTGTTCCAGGAAGGAGAGTAAAGCCCAGAAAAAGAAAGTGACTTGCCCAAGATCACAAAACTACTTTTGCAAAGTCAGGAACAGATTTCTAAGCTATTCTTGACTGACCAGCACTCTAATTCTGATGGCCAAAGAAACATTTATAGAAGATACGCTATATATTCTAAACATGCTATTTTTAAAACATTCATTCAACACATTTACTGAGGAGTTGTAGGCTAGATACCGCGGGAGGGGGGAGAATAAGTTATTAAACACAGCATAAACTGTCCTGCCCTCACAGAAATCCAGTGTCATGGGGAATTAGATGTTGGCAACATGGGGCCAACATAGTTTCAAGCTCATAATATATTCTTTTCTTGTCTTCCATTAATGGGATACAATTTGGAACTCCTCAGTTTCATATTGGAGATGGCAGTCTCTCCCGTGGTTTATATAATAATATTAACATTTATCATTTTTATATTTGCTCATTAAAGTGTTAGGGATTTTCATGTTGAAAAGGAGGAAAAAACTACTCATGACAGGACTTTGTCATCAAATATTTCTCAGACTTCCACACTTTAGTTAACTTTTTCTCACCAAAGCTATTCAAATTGCAGCAGCTTCTTCTTCTAATACTGCTACATATGCACAAGATTTCTTGACTCTTTGCTCATTTATTATGTTGCATGTAGATTCACCTACAAGATGGTCATTTTAGCCTCCTTTATTATAACCAAGATTGCAGAAGATGATAGATTATTTATTGAAAAAGTCAGAATTTTTGCAATTTTTCTAACCATTCATATTTACTATAACAATTTCTTTTAAAATGACATTTATGCCTATGAGCAGGTATCTTTGTGGGGATAAGTATCTCTTTAAATGCTTATTGAAATATTTATTAGATAAATAACAAAATGTCATTAAGACTTGCACCACAGATTCCATTTGGGGGCACAGACGTTAGTTAGAGAAAATGTGCCTTAAAACCTCTAAATGTTTTTATAATACATAGAATTAATAAATTTGAACTAGTGTGGCAGCCATTTCCTTCTCATATGCCACATGTTGGAGGGTGGAGAATGGGTCATAAAAATTTTACCACAGCTTTCATAAAACTATACTTCCATTCTCTAGAGCAATTCTTTTTTTTCTTTTAACATTGGCTAAAAAACAGATGGAAACAAATCAATGCCACAAAATATGTCACAAGGACTTTCTATACAAGCCTATATTTTTCAGCAAGCACAGGATCTCTGTACAACTCTGAAGAAATGGCTCGTGACTGGGCATATCCCTGGCAAGAGTGACAGCTATACCACACTGACACGGAGTCCAAAGCATTAGTCTAGCTTGCACCATATTCAGGACAGTGCATCTTAGCAGTGACGTGCCTCCACCAACTGCAAAAAGGCAACATACTGTACATTCACCTTCAAATACCACACTCAGGAAAAGAGAGCTTCAGATTCATGATCATCATCTTAAATATTTATTTTCCTTTCCAAATCAAATAAATTCAACACAGTAAACTAAAATGTGGTCCTGAGTGAGTCAACATGTGCTTTTATTCTCTTAAAAACAACAGCAAAAACAAAAATAATAAGTAAGCTACCACTTCATACCAGAAATTGCATTAAGCATTCACATGAACCGTCTCCTATCCCAAAACAAAACAAAACAACAACAAAGTAGGTGTAATCATTACTCCCTGTTTACTGAGGACAATATCAAGACTTAAAAGAGTGTAAGTAACTTACCCAGAGTCACACTGCTAGCAAGGACAAGGAAGCAAATCCAGGTAGTCTGACATTAGAAGTTCCAGGATACTATACATCACTCCAGAATACCATATAACAGTTTAAAGGAGATCGTATTTATCCTCAACTAATCTGAATGTTCTTCAATGGGCACAAAGAATCTTGATAACTTTTACTTTAAATCAAGATTCCTTTTCATAAATATCAAAATAAATTCAATATTACTGACAATTAAAATCACTCAAGACTTACTTTTCAACCTAAATATTTCAAACGTCAATTAAATGGCAGAATTAGTGTTAGTTTTAGTTGTCCTCATACCATGGAAACCTCGCTGAGGCCACGACAATGTTCTTACAAGCAGTGTGTCCCCATCTGTCTGGGGAAACGTTAGAATAAAGCACTTCCACTTAATGAAAACCATGACTGCGGTTTTTTTTCCTTTAAAAAGGATGCTCAAAAAGTAAAATCCTACAGTCTTCATTATATAGAAAACCCAGGGCTTGTACAGATACTTGATTTATGTGAATGCAACCTTAACTTGACTAATAAATTGCCTTTACTTTCATTTGAAAAATGTAGGACTTTACCCTAACTCTGCCTTTTTTAGATTCACTTCCTACACTTCTTTTTAAAACATAGTTTCTGAACACACTTCATGTTTCTGAACGTAAATTGTTTTCATCAAAATTTTAAGTTTGTCACTAAAATTCAACACATAGACACACAAAAATTTAAACTCAGTATCTCAAAACACATCTTGTTTTAAAACTCTATAAAAGCTCTGCTTTAGCAAAACACAAATTTATATGAGAAAGGAAAATGTTTTAGTGTCCTCTGAGACACATCACTTAGAGAAATCGGATGTTCTAAATAATTCCCAAATATCGAAATTATATGGAATTGACTATGAATTCATTCTGTTATCTGAATACCTCACAGAGATCAAGCACTTTTAAAAAATGTATTTTCACCTTTTTTTTAATGTTTTATTTATTTATTCATGAGAGTCAGAGAGAGAGAGAGAGAGAGAGGGAGGCAGAGGCAGAGGGAGAAGCAGGCTCCCCGCCTAGCAGGGAGCCCGATGCAGGAATTGATCCCAGGACCCTGGGATCATGACCTGAGCCGAAGGCAGACACTTAACCATCTGAGCCACCCAGGCGCCCCATTTTCACTTTTAATGGTAAATTTAATACATACTGAAGGGTTCTTTGTTAAACAGACACATCATTTTCTTCCCTCTTGGTTTGCATTAATATCACACAAATGAACAGAAAGAATCTAGAATTAGATAGAACGATATATCACCCATTTATTCTCTAATGAGAATGAACATCTATGAAAAGGAAACCCTTCTACCATTTGGCGCAAACAGAGGAGAGGGTCATGACATCTAAAAATCTACTTCTTCCAATGTTAAGTGACGTTTTCCTCTGTCCCAGTTCTGAGAAAGGTCACTTACACATTAATTCTGGGCTGGCCATGAATGCTGCTTCTAAATAATCTGAAGCCCAAAAGCAGTGAATACTCTTCCGTAAATTAGTGACCTCTGGGATGCAGCTGCCTTCAGCAGAGATCAGAAAAGAAGTAAGCTTCTCTGTTTCCTTACCCATGTCAGCCTTTAGCAATTTACTTTTTCTTTACATGCCACAAAATCAATCTTATAAATACCTACACTTCACACTGATGCGTACATAAAAGTTCTATGTACATAACATATTTCATTTTGCAAATTCTTCCCATTTATTTTCAGATCTGAAATACTAAAAAAACTTAATACTACCCTTCCTCTGAACCACCAAAAGCTCTAGGGTAATTATACTTTCTAATGTCACCATATAAACTCATGTGAGATGAGATACTTGAAAAACTGGGTAGCATTCGATTCTGTCAAATTGTGAAGGGCAAGGACTTTAGACATTCAATGCAATACAGCCATGAAGAGCAAAGATTTACAACAAATAGAAATTTCACAATTTCATTTGACCTTCTTGGCTCCTAGGGGCATTTGAGTTTATAGTCTTTATTTAGACTTTGAAGCCCTGGACTTGAATTCTGGTTCCACTACTTCTTAGTCGTACTCCCTGAGCATTAATTGTAGAGAAAGAGAACGCTAATACCTATTTTTGGCATTTTCTAAGAGAAGGTCTCTTACATTCCTCTCATATAAGAACATTCAATACAGCTTTTCTGTTTTTTCTTTTAGCCACAGATTTCCTCCGTTTATTAGGAGACAGAGTTTTCTAGGAATGAATGTACAGGCAAATATTATCATTTCCCCTATTCATAGTGTGAAAAGAATTTAGAAATCACAAGCATAAGGTCTTCCAAAATTAAGTGTTGACATAACTATGGTCAATGAAGGAACTGATGAGGAAAGTCGTAAAACAAAAATCAGGTGTTTCTGACATAGCAAGGACTCCATATTTAAGGAAACAAATCCTTACTATATTAGCTGCTATGAAAGGCAGGTGTTTTGGACATTCTGCATTTCTTGGCCATTCTCAACATTTCATCTGCTTATTAGCAGCAATAATAAAAACATGCTTCTGATAACATTAATTTCCTTACAACCTCTCCAACTGCCTCTGCACTGTGTACGTCTTTCCTCTGATGCAGTGTTAATACAACGTCTAACCCACTATAATCGCCACTCCACTAAAATGCTTACTTAAGACCTTCATGATTAGGTAGATACATGCTTCCCAGAGTATCTAATCCCAGATAATCAGATTTTTTCCTTATTAAGAACATTAACTGAAAAGTAATACAAATAATATGATTGTGGTGTGGGAAATATTGGTGCTGAACATGTAAAATTCTCTCAAATTCACACCCTCTATAGAATTGAATCAGTCATGCCACAACATTCTGTGAGTACTTTAACCTTTAAGGTTTCCCTTCATGAAAACACAGAAGAAGCAAGCAGGGTCCCTGCACTCAGGAGCCTACAATTTTAAGTTTAGGCTTAGAAGCTGTAACTATTATTTCTGGGCCTCTAACATTTAACCTTTACATATTCTGACCTTTAAATGTGGATTGTTGTTGCAAGCTCCACAGGTCGAAATTATTTGCACTCTAACAGTTCTCAACAAATTAGGATCTGAAAAGAAACTGCTTTATATAAACAAATTTTAGACAATTATTGTGTCTTGTAAACAGTAACCAATCTCTTTGACATGATATTTTGAAAAGAAACCTGCAAGTTGGAGGAACTGGTTTTTCTGGCAACAATTTGATATGTAACTTAAGCATGCTACTCTAATTTCTTTTGGTCTCAGTTTCTCCAACTGTAAAACAAAGGAGTAGAGCTAAATGATTTGTAAAAGTTCTTGCCAGCTCTCAAATCGATGATCTCATTTAAATTTTTTACTCAGATGAATTAAATGGCCAGTTAATAAATCATCTATTATATTAAATGTGATGATCTGTGTAAGGCTTCGCTGGAGAATGGCAAAGACTTGCATTTTGGTTTAATTTTTAAAAGAAAGGCTATAGCCAAATTTAGAGCTAGTTGAATCTGACAGCTTGTTCTGCAAATGACATTATTACTTGAATAGAGCATTAGGCCATATTTGGAAAGTGCTTGAAGTAGCAAAGCAAAATAGATTTTATTATGGCTTTATTTAATGCCATGCTTCAGAAAAATCACAAATCAGTTTCATTAAATTTAAACAGATACATTTAAAACTTGGCAAAGGTGACTATGATAATGAAGAATGATTATTTCTCTACCTATCTGGTACAACCAGTCTGTACACTACTACGATAAGATTTAATCTATTCAAGCTGGAAACAAATGGGCTCCGTACAGAGTTCAAGTGCATGTAGTTAAATTTCTCAAAATCAGACCTATTGTTCTCAAATTCTTTTAGAAATTTCTTCTTAAAAGAGCACACACAAGAGAACAGGGAGGACAATGTAAAATGCACTAATAAAGAGTATGTGCCATTAAAAAGGGAGAAAAAGAAGTCTGGATTCTCATTCCACCTTGATGTTCTAATTAATATTAGTCATACAGCAGACACTGCACCTACCAGCCAAAAGTTTATAATGAACAGAGAGACTTACTGCAGAGTCTCTTATCAGTGTAGCTCCCTTGGGGCCACAAATATTGATCCTTTTCATTGAATAAATACTAAAGTAACAACAGGAATTCATTATGTCTGACCTAACAAGAATTTTTAATTGAGCAAGTTACTATCTGAATGCCCAGGAAACAGTAGATATACTATCACTTACCATTCACTTCTTAAAGCTCCAACTATAAAGGGCAAATAATTACTGAGTTGACAAAATTATTCGTTTTCCCAAGAGTGCTCTCCAATCTCTAAGTAAATGTCCTTAATCTTAAAAAATTAATACAGTTTTTGCCAACTGAAAAACTCAATCATATATTTCCTGTAGTGTAGTAGCAGTGTTTCTCAAAAAATTATCTTGCCCAATTAATAAATGATAAATTAGAGGTTTAACATTTAATTTTACATAAGGTCTTTTTCCAAATATGTGTCATATTTAAATATGTCACACACAAATGGAATAAAATGAAAAGAAAGGACATTTCTTTCTCTTAAAAGTAGATTACTAGCACTACAATGGTATGCTAGCAACTCGATGTTAAATTTTCCATAGGAAATTAAGATACATGAGTATTTTCCTCAAAACTTCCTCAAAATATGGCTGAGTCAAATAAATTTTTAGATACCTTATTAGACCCTAGAATAAAACCAAACTGATAGTAAGATGTAGATTTAATAAGATTAATCAGGAAGTAATAGGGCTATTCTTGAGATGTTCTACATTCTGCATCTGCATTAAGAGAAAAAAATGAATTCATGAGAGAAAAGATGCAATTACTTCAAATTGCGATATCAAGTCTGTGTCTTTTACATTAAGAAGTTGATCTTGCCCACTCAAAATACAAATAACTTTCAAAAGAACTGAAGCAATATTAATCAAGATATACTTTCCCCCCTAAGCTACTTATACTTTTGTTTTCATTTTGATCAGTTAACAAATTGAATTCATAACAAAAGCAAAATAAATTTTATAGACTATCTGAAAAATGAATCCATATGTTTTAGAAAATCAATCATATATTTACATGGGATCATAAAAAAAATGGCACGTCGGTCAATCTGATAATTGTATATATTTAGGAATTTTAAAGTCAGTTATCAAATTTTCCTTGCCAAGATTTTGGACTAAGATCATATTCATATACTTCCACAAAACTTACTTGATTAGGATTTTATATCTTTAAAGCATTTCAACATCCCTTTGGAGGTACAAGTGTACTACTTATTTCATAATTACAATACTTTAGCCAAATTGTGGAAATAAAAAAGTGAAAGTAACTAAAATATTCTATAGTCTACTCCAATTTGAGACAGATAATAGCTTCTCTGAAATAGATACAGAGATTCAGTCCAGGGACAGCCCACCTTTTAATTGAATAGCTCACAACTTTTGTGTGCCAGTACATGAGAGAGACTGAGAAAAGAAGGTACTTTTGTTTTTCTTTCTTTTTTTTCATCAAAGTATAGTTGACACACAATGTTAGTTTCAGGTACACAGGTTCTTCTTATAGAACCATGATGTTAAGGGAAGGAGAGCATCTTTATTTACCAAGCTAACAACAATAACTTACTGTGATCTTTCTAGTCTGTGCTGAAATGTGGAGGATACCTTTTAGGCAAGCTAAAACCAAAAGAAGGATAAGGAAATGGACACTCTGGGTGAAAATGAATCCAACTTGGGCCTCCTCAACTCTCCAGGGCTAATGTAGCAGTGGAAAATGGGATGAGGGTGGCTGCAAATTGGCCAATCTTTGAGATCAATGACGGTATAGTGGTGTTACAAGTACTCTCTATGTGTAAATCTTACTTAAAACATACAAATCATTTGGGGGGAGGGGACAGAGACTTTTATTCATGCTAAGTTGCAGCTGTGGCCCTCGTGGAAAATAAGAAAATGCTGATTGATGCCTCATAAATATCCCATGCCAGTAATTTATTATATGAGATATTTATTTTGCTTTTATAAAAGTTATTATAAATATACTCCAACAGAGTTGAAAGCTTAGTTTTCCAACTAGAACTATAGTTGCTTTCATTTATGCAATTTATTTATGTCTGCTTAAATCTTTTTTTTTTTTTTAAGATTTTATTTATTTATTTGAAGGGAGCACATGAGCGGGGGGGCGGGGTGAAGGGAGGGGCAGAGGGAGAAGCACACTCCCCACTGAGAAGGGAGCCCAATGCAGGGCTCAATCCCAGGACCTGGAGATCCTGAGCTGAGCCAAAGGCAGCCACTTAACTGACTGAGCCACCCAGGTGCCCTGCTTAAATCTTTTAAACATATTTTAAAATACAGCATTTAATGCACCAAAATTACTATTAGGCTCAGTATTATAATACTTACAGAAAATATAATACATCAAAATCAGAATATTTGCAAAACTACTAAATACTAAATACCACTATTAATACTGAAATACTACTAAAATACTAATGCTATATACTAAATACTACTACTAATACTAAAAAAATAAATTAAAATTCATTTATTAGCAATAATTCTGCACATTTCCATTGCCAAAAATACAATGCTAAACACTAACTCTCCATTGCCTTGTTACCATAATGTTCTTGCGAATTTATTGTTAAAGAACAAAGGCACCAATTTTAATTCATGGTTTACTTTACTTACTGGACTACTACAATTTGGATCCAAATGATTTTTGAGTCAGGCATAACATTTTTTGGAATGATTAGGTTTTTCTTACATATAAACTATTTTCATTCTATAAGGATATGCATTAAATTCTAAATAACTGTATTACAAAAAATACTTCCTGAAAATTCTTATCCCTATATTTTTATAATAGTCTGTAAAAAATGTATGTATATACCACAGATCTCAATATGGGATCCACTGCAGAACATTCCTCATCCACAAATTCTATCGAAAAATATTAAATGCTTAGTGAATCAAACCAATATATGACAAATCTCTTTTTCCAACAGAAATAATGTTAAAATTGAATGGCATGTTTAAGATCTAGAATCCCTATTCTCTAAGTCTCCCCAAATGAAAGAGTCCACTCTTCATTCTGCCTTATGAATATGTATGAGCACAATTTAAACTTTCTAAAATACCCCTAAATGCATTTAAAAAGGTAACATAGTAGTGACACATGGTAAAAGTCTAGAAAATGGAGCCCTGTCTTAAGTAATCCCAAGCCTGAAAGACCATGAAATGGAGAACCAAGTCCACAGTCTGAAAGACCCTTCAGGTATAGTTGTGCAGGGTGGCTAGAAGAGGCATGAAGGAGGTGGCCCAGAGGACCTCTCTGAAAATAAAATTACTGTTAGACTCACTACAAAAATAAAAATAAAAATCTAACCTGAAATGGTACGTTACTGTTGAGTTTATCAAATTGTAACTGCCCAAATAAAATTCTATAAATATATCAAGACTTAAAGATGTAAAATGCAGAAGTTAATATATTAGAATTCCTCATTAATTTTACACCACTGTGGATAATTTTCCCAAAATATTCATGTGCACTGATGTGTGTGTTTTTTATAAGGACTAAGGAAAAGATGAATTCCAAAATGCAAACTTTGAAGATCATTATTTGTTTTAAGTTAATCTCTTAACTTTGAATGAAATTGTACTGAAGGTCAAAAATCTTAGATTGAAGCTAATTTTTCACATTATTTTACTGTGTGTGCCAGGACCTCCCATTTCCTGGAACCGACTGACCTCCACAGTATGTTATATTGCTTTTATCCAAAAGCCAGTTTGATTCAGCACTTTTCATCATGTTCAAGGCTAGTAAATTTCAAAACCTGTCCATTCTAGCCAATTATCTCACTTTTTCCTCCCCTAAAAAAACTCCTTATGTTACACTTTTTATCTTATATTACTTAGAACTTTTGCCCACAGAGATTAGACGTTGTTTACAACACAAGGTATATCAGCCACATTCTTCTGCCACAATTCAAAGCCACCTTATTAACTGTTCCCCTTTTGTTTAGCCTGGGAGGGAAGACAGGCAACAACTAATGCTATCATGGGGTAGACACAAAACCTAGAAGATACAGCCTTGAAAGGTCAGGTACATGCCAGCCCTGCCATGGAACCAAAGAAAAGTCAGTCAGTCAAAAAGAAAAAACAAAACAAAACAAAACACCTGGGAAATAACCTTTTGAATTGTGAACATGATGAAGAAAGATTATCAGCAGATGATGAAGCTTCACTTATATTAAAACCCAGTATCTGGGGGCGCCTGAGTGGCTGTTGGTTAAGCATCTGACTCTTGATTTCGGCTCAGGTCATGATCTCAGGGTCATGAGATCCAGTCTCATGTAGGACTCCACACTTGGCATAGGATCTGCGGGAGATTCTCTCTCTCTCCCCATCCCTTTGCCCCTGCCGTCACTTGCCCTAAATAAATAAATAGATCTTAAAAAAAATTTATCTGTAGCAATGTCACAAATGGTTTTTATCAAGTTCTTCTTTGCTAGATTCTAAGTTCCCAGAAATGCAGAAGTATTATTCAAGTTGATGCAATTAATAAAAATTAGTTCAAATGTTCTGTATATCAAGATAATACCTAATATTGATCATTCAAATGAGCATGTTTTAAAGAATTTATCATTTTTCTTCCCACCTTTCTCTGTAGAGAGAGACGGCTGTGAAATTCCATTAACACTTTTCTGCCTCTTAATAGCATGATCAACAGTACAACTTTACAGGTGACTTGGCTGTAGCCATAAAACATAAGATGCTCTTTTTTGACATGGTTACTGGGACCTATGACCTTGGTCTTCCTAACTTGTATTGGTACTTACTCAAAGGCTCTGTGTTTTTTTTTTTTTAAAGAAACTTTGTTGAGGCGCCTGGGTGGCTCAGTCGTTGAGCGTCTGCCTTCGGCTCAGGTCGTGATCCCAGGGTCCTGGAATCAAGCCTACATCCGGCTCCCTGCTCCACGGGGAAGCCTGCCTCTCCCTCTCCCATTCCCCCTGCTTGTGTTCCCTCTCTATGTCTCTCTCTGTCAAATAAATAAATAAAATCTTAAAAAAAGAAAAAAGAAACTTTGTTTTTCCCCCAGACATAGTATACACTTTCAGTACAGTGTATTTTTTTCCTCTCCCGTTCTGGAGAACCCAAAAGATAAACAACAATTTCAGTACTGGCAGTACTGGCCATAGGTCAATTATACTACTCTAATAATTCTCCATTTCATTAGGTAAAAGTAAGTTTTCACTCAGCAAAATCTGAATCCAGATAACATGGTCCTTTGCTACATTTGCCCATTTGGAGTTCTGTGTGTAGAGGGTAGTTTAAAGAAAAGGTTAATTAACACAGCTGTGGCCTACATGCTACATTTTCTAGACTAAGACAATTTCAATTCAGTTCCCCTAGAAATCAGTTGACTGGAATTCTTGGCTTTCTCCCAGGCAGTTTCTTAAAAAGGTTACCAGCTTAATTGAATGAAATCAGTGTCTGCAACCATCAACAATTATCTATAGAGCAATACTTGTTATTAGACTGAATAAAATCAAAGTTAGAAACCAACCACAATTATTTATGGAGCAGTAATTCTCAATATGGGCCACTTTGATTGCATCTGTAACTATTATGGAAACTTCCTGAAATCTACTTGTTTATTCTTTCATGCAGACGCCATGCAGATAATCAAACACACCAACCAACAAGTCTATCTCAAAACAATTTTCATATATTTCAAAGAAAGACAAAATTAACCTGGATCAAATGAGAAAAGTCTACACTAAATGGTTAAATAATCATAGCCTATTTTACCCACAACTATGAAGCTCTCTATATTACGTTTGCTGTTAGCCAGTCACTCCCACTTTATGGCATGTTTTTTTCCGTTATCATTACTTATGTCTCCCTGGCCCTGGGAACATTTTTTTATTCATTTGAGAAAAGGATGCCCACAGTTTTGACGGACAGAACTTGAAATGACCGAGTAACATAGTCATAATCACATTGTACTGAATGCCTCCCTAGATGACTAGTAGCACATCACGTATCATTTAAGGCTTTTTCTGGCACCTCATAGTAGACAGACACTCCATTCAAATGGGAGAAATTCAGAAGTATTTATTCTTCTTGCAAAATGAAGGGTTAGAATTAAACTTAAAATTTCAGAGATTAGAGTTTTCCATGGTCTTTTTTTAATGTACCAGCTATAAAGACAACTGCTTTGTCATTTACATTCAATTACAGCTAATATTAAAAGGACTAAACCCCAATCACGAGTTCACTATTTCTTAGGAATAGTCTGATTTTTTTTTTTTAAATGCCAAAGGGAATTAATACATTATTTTAAATTCCTTCTTTCTGGGAAAATTAGGGGTATCTTTACTACAAACTCAATCTCTATTAAAAAGTATTTTACATACTGTAAATCTCATTCCAATTATTACATTCAATAACAAATAACAGTTATCTTATATTTAGGAAACAGTTTATCTTATATTTAGGAAATAATACAGCATAAAGCAAATTGAGAATGAACTCTTTCTGCAAAGATTTTACATTTGCCTTTTTAACTTAGCTATTAATTATCTTCCTAATGACTAAATATACCAATATTACATTAAAAATTTTTCAGAAATCTCAAATGTGAAATTTTCTCCTTTGTACTGGAGTCTAAATTCATCTAAATATGCACAGTTCCTAATACACCTGAGTCCTATTTTATAAATCTTCTCTGGCACTGTCACTGAGACGGGAGGTGCTGGTACTTTGTCCCAAACTATTTGAAAAGACATGTCCTTTTGTGTTTGACTTAGAGTAGTTTTTGAGAGTAGGTGGCAGTGCATCACAGGACAAAAATAATGAACTGGTTCCTTATTATTCAAAATAAAGGTGTCCATGGTTCCTGGTGAATAGGTGGCATTGTATAAAGTAGGACGAAACTAGGGGAGACAGAAGTCCTCAACTCCTGTTTCCCTTCTCTTTTCTCAATCAAGGTAAATGCTCTTAATATTGACTATCATAGAACAAATATGATTAGGAGGAAACTGGGCCCAAAATAAAGGTCATGGGAGGACACCAAGGGAGAGATTTTTAAATAAGTTCAGGATATAGGCCCAGGCAATAAGCAGCCCAGGTTATTGAAAGAACAGAGAGTGGAGATTAGTAATACACTGTTCAGAGAATGTAAAAGCAAAAGTTGCCCAAATTTTTTTTAAGAAAGTGAAGTCTAGAAATAACACCATCATGAGGTTAACATTTCTTCCTGGTAAAACTGAAACAGCTATAAAATAGAATTAGCACTTACAGAGGAAAGGGGTGATTCCTGAGAAGGTTACCCCAAACTGAATTTATTTTCTAATTTTGAAAGAGTTACTGTTATCAGGGAGAATTTAGATACTCAGTGTATGGAATTTCATAAAGGTTTTTATTAAAAAAATAAGACACAATACATAGGAATGAAAAATGTATAATTATGTAGTCATAGGTGGCTAAATGACCATACTACACAGGTGGTTATGAAATGACCAGAGCAGGGCGCCTGGGTGGCTCAGTTGGTTAAGCGACTGCCTTCGGCTCAGGTCATGGTCCTGGAGTCCCGGGATCGAGTTCTGCATCGGGCTCCCTGCTCAGCGGGGAGTCTGCTTCTCCCTCTGACCCTCTTCCCTCTCGTGCTCTCTATCTCTCATTCTCTCTCAAATAAATAAATAAAATCTTTAAAAAAAAAAAAAAAAAAGAAATGACCAGAGCTTTCCCAGAATCTATGGTACTGCTAAAAAATAATTTCTGATAACTGTTACATATTAAAGATGACCCTTACAGAGAAGTCTTGATTCCTTCAACAAGCAATAATGTTGAAAGGAGAAGCTTGTAACCATGGCTTACCTCACCCTTCCCGGATCTCCGTTTATCCTCTTCAATCTCCTCTTTCCTTCTCTGTCTCCCCTCAAAGTCTAACATTTAGCCCCACAGAACTCAGTTGCTTAAAAGAACAATCCTCTCTTAGCTTTGGACCCTCATAAATGTTGTTTCCTTCTGCCTCAAAGAAGTTCCTCCTCACTTTGCATGGCAAATCCTAGAGCCTTTCAGACTCAATTTAGATGTTTCTTCTTTTCAAAGGAGATACTCTCTTTGACCTCCCTGGCTGGTTCCAAAGTCCTTGTAAATACTACCTTGAAACACTGTATTATATTTTGTATCATATTTTACTATGATTCTTTAATCACAATTACATGTTTCTTCTATTCAGCACTATGCTTTAAACCACCTCTTGAAAAAACAAAGATGACTGATTTGTATCCGCACCACCACCGCATGCACACCACACCGTGGCTGACTTCAAAATACCAATCATCTAAATTCTTAGAAACACCGTGGCAAATTGATATTTTTCTTTTCTTTTTTTTTTAATTTTATTTATTTATTTGACAGAGAGAGACAGCGAGAGCAGGAACACAAGCAGGGGGAGTGGCAGAGGGAGAAGCAGGTCTCTTAATACAGATGAAGAAACTAGATTTGGTTGCATATGATGACAAAGGTCATAAACACGTCTCTCAAATCAAGTCATAGTTCAAATCTTTGTGTGTCAAGGTGTAGTCTATGACAGAAACTGCTAAGCACTTTTCACTTACCTTATTTAATTCTCACAGTCACCCTGAAATACACATTTGTGGTTGAAAAAAAAATGAGACTCAGTGATACTAAATAATTTTTCCAAAATCGGAAAGGCAGGGCGCCTGGGTGGCTCAGTTGGTTGACCGACTGCCTTCGGCTCAGGTCATGATCCTGGAGTCCCGGGATCGAGTCCCGCATCGGGCTCCCTGCTCGGCGGGGAGTCTGCTTCTCCCTCTGACCTTCCCCCCTCTCATGTACTCTCTCTCTTTCTCTCATTCTCTCTCTCAAATAAATAAATAATAAAATCTTAAAAAAAAAAAAAACAAAATCGGAAAGGCAGTAAATATCAAAAATAAGAGTCAAACCTACATTATCTACACCAAAGTCTTTGTTCTTACCATTACACTCTAATTCTGACATAAATTATACTACACTACACTGTCTCTAGTCATTTCATTATTTATTAACAAGTAGATCAAGCAATGCCCAGGGAAAAAAACCGACAGAAATGTACACTTGTGGTTCTTCCTATGAACAGCTGTTGGCTAAATGCTTTGGTAGGAGGTATCAAAATCAGTTCATTTGGGCCTTCGTCTCTCATCCTTATAGTATAAAACAACCAAACCATTATTAGGTTCTAAATACTATTCAAATATTTCACATCTTTACAGGTTTAATATTCAATGAAACCATCTTCAAATATTTAAATCATTCTCATCTCTTCTGACTGTGACCTCATATGGTATTAATATCTAGTATGTTCATCATGTGTTTTGACACTTAATCATACACATCTCAAAAACACCAATGAAATCTGAAGTTCCTTGATTGTTAAGACCCATCTTTTACTTCTTCAGGAATCTCTGAAGCCTCTAGCATGGTGTCAGATACCAAGTACTTATTCAAATGTTTCCTAAATTGAATCATAAAGTAATGATTTTTGAAATTGTAGGAAAGAGAGAATCTAATATGTCACTAGCATATATCTTGGTAACCTATTTGAGTCTGCATTGATTTACATCACTTTATAATAGAATCACATAGATTTCCAATGAAAGTGAATATTTTAAAATATAAACATGTTCAAAGAAAAAAAAAGTACAGGAGTAAGATATAAAAAGCCAACACTGCCATTTTCCTCCTTTCTCTCAACATGTCAGTGAGAGACAAGGACTAACTTGCAGCTGAGACTTCATGCAATACAAACATGGTGAGGATAAAACTGTAAAGACCCTAGGCTGTGAGGAAAATTGCTTTGCTTGGTTGCTTAGATTTAAGAAAAAGCCTGAACAATTCTGAGTAGTGATGGTATTCTATTAAATCATCATGCCATTTGTCTTGATTAAAAAATAATTAAATATGGGGGCGCCTGGGTGGCTCAGTCGGTTAAGTATCTGACTTTTTTTTTTAAGATTTTATTTATTTATTTGACACAGAGAGTGAGAGAGCACAAGCATGGGGAGCGGCAGAGGGAGAAGCACACTCCAGGGAGCCCAATGTGGGGCTCGATCCCAAGAGCCTGAGATCATGACCTGAGCTGAAGGCAGATGCTTAACTGACTGAGCCACCCAGGCACGCAAGCACCGGACTCTTGATTTCAGCTCTGGTCATGATCTGGGGGTCATGGTATCGAGCCCTGCTTCAGGCTCCACACTCAGTGAAGAGTCTGTTTCTCTCTCTCTCTCTCTCTCCCTCTGCCCCTCCTCCCACTCATGCTTGCTCGCTCTCTCTCTCTCTCGCTCTCTCAATTAAATAAATAAATCTTTAAAAAATAATTAAATATCGTGACAATGAGAAGATGTTGGTCAAAGATTTTTTTGGAATAATCATGAATTAGTTTTGAGATAAGCTCAATTGATGGAGAGGCATGCCTGAAGTGATATTAAAAGCTAATGAAGCAAATATGGGAATGCTTTAAAATCTTGGAAAGACAGGTAAAAATAAATTAGTATCTTCTTATTTTGGATATGGGATTTAAGGAAGCAAAGTATATACAGACTATTTTTATTTCACTTGCAATTCAAAAGTATCTAATTATATTTCCTAAAACTGAGTTGCTTTATTTTATTGACATATATGAATAATATATGATTACTCCTGAGGTAGTTAACTTATCTATTCTTTATAGTCACATTCATGTTATAGTTTTGGGGGCTACAAAGGATAAGTATGAATGTACCTGATCCAGATCTAAGCATGTTATGTGCATTATGTTATTTGATATAACATAATCAGAAGACAGTACTATTTGCATGGTCCTTATACAGGGATGGAGATCAGGGAGATAAAGTAACATCCTCAAAGTCACACATCCTAGAGAAATAGATCAAAAATTAAAAAAAAAAGAAATAGATCAAAAATTTGACCCCAAGTCCCCATGAACTATTTAATGATGTCACATATGCCACATGCTTACACAACCCAGGAGGTCCAGATAGGTCCTAAATATTGCAAGAGCTATATGTAGACAAGATTCTGATATAGATGGAAAGGTGATCATCAGTACCAAAACCATGGTCTCTTATAGAGCAAAGTGTGTCTTCATTTGGGGATTTTCTGATGTTGTAATAAAGAGGAGTCTTTTTTTACTGGTATCCAGACTATAATTTATCAAATGGCCTGGTCCATGAGTCCATGCAACACTAAGAAGCAAGATCCCCTGGGATTGCTAGTATTGAGTCTTGATGAGGTAGAAATGTTAATATCCAGGCTAAAGTTTAAAAAAAAAAAAATACATTAGTCCTGGGGGAATGAGGGAGCTGGTAGCTAAAATAAACACTTTAGGGGGCTCTAACCTGCTCCTACTCACACACCTCTTCTTACTCTCAGAGAAAGAACAAGCAGCTGGGACCACATGCACAATTTCCCCACAAATTGCCCGGCCTTCTGCCCAAAAGTACATGTGTGCACACACACACACACACACACACACTCTATCTTAATTAAGCAAAATGGATCTCAAAATAGCATCAAGTAAAATAATCTTTTAAGTTCATATAAACTAACTACGAAAAACAGTGATAACATAGTAACATTGCAAGTATTTTTTTTTGCTTCAAGACTATTAATTATATCATACATACCAAAATATTATCAATAGTGTGATTTTTTTAGTTGACTTTTAATACTTCTCTCCATCTTTTAAAAATGGAACCCACAATATATAAAGTATTCCTGAACTACCTTATTTAATTGTTAATTTAAGTTCAAAGAACTCTAATCTTTTTTAATGCATACCTCATCTATAAATATAAGTGAATAGGTTCACCGGCCCATACAATATAAACTTGCTACCCAAGGATTATAATGGCTTTCAAAATAACAATAATAAACAGTACTAATTAGAAACCATGAATAAATACTAAAACTATGTTTTGAATAACTGTCTTTTTTCTTCTCTCCAAAATTTAGAAGCAAATGGAATTCTTTTATTTCTTCCAACAGAGTTAAAAATTGGACCAAGATCAGTTTCTTGACATTGTGATCTATCACAGACTACAGCGATATTATTCATAGGAGACCAAATGTGTCAGGGATAGACTTAGGAATATGGATCTAATAGAAATACTGCATTTCAATTCTGAGAAATTCAAGATACTGGAAAGTGAAGTGAAAGCACTGAATACATTTTACAATGAAACTGACTCTAAGAGCTATGGGCAAGATTTGTCACAGGTTGTGGAAAGTACATTAAGCATTTTTCAGTATGCTTTTGTGTTCAGCTGAAAAATACTGTTTTAAAATTTTCATGTTTGAATTCTTGCTAAAATCTGGTTTTATATGAATGTGTGTGTGTGTGTGTGTGTGTGTGTGTGTGTGTGTATAAAAGACCTCAAGCATAAAAAATAAGAAAGTGAATCCCAAAAATGTTAAGACTTTTAATAGGAAAAATATTAAATTTAGTTTTTCAAAGGCACAGATTCTTTTTCCATAAATACAAATGACAGTATGACTACAGAAAATCAAATGCACCACAAATTTAACTAGCTTTGTATTTTAAAAACGTGATTCTATCCTGGATGTCCTCAGTCATCCTTAGAGGTTATAAACCCAGTTTGTTCCCAGATAACACTTGATGGGAGGTAAAAATTAACATAAAGTGAATCACTGGCAAAGTAAGAATGTGCTTCCAGTGTTTGATTTGGTCTTCATTAACTCACAATATTTCTTCCCACAAAACAAATAAACAAACAAAGGAAGCTAACCTTTGGAAATTTATCTTGAGAGATAAAAATGATGTTCCTGAAAATGTCAAGTCCTTTTACCAGGCTCATGCCCAGAAAAAAAAAAAAAAAGAAAGAAAAAATGCTGGTAATTATTGGTACCAACACAGAGAAAACTCAAGAGTTTTCATAAAATCTACTCCGCTTTGCAGAAAAGATGACTTTCAATTTACTTTTAAATTCTCCCCAAGGAACCATGAGAGACTATGGACTCTGGGAAACAAACTGAGGGTTCTAGAGGGGAGGTGGGTGGGGGGATGGGTTAGCCTGGTGATGGGTATTAAAGAGGGCACACACTGAATGGAGCACTGGGTGTTATATGCAAACAGTGAATCATGGAACACTACATCAAAAACTAATGATGTAATTTATGGTGATTAACATAACATAATAAAATAAAATTAAAAAAAAATTCTCTCCCAGATAAATTTCAAACAAACGATGCAATAATTTAAAGCAATACACAAATAATCACGAACAGGGAAGGAAAAGGCATACATTTTGGATTAATGGATAATTAAAAGGATGATTAGAAGATAGCCAAACAGCTCATGTTCATTTTGCCTCAGGATTCTGTCAAAGAGAATTACCAGTTGACTGAAAAGAGCAGATGAAAGATTGATCAGAAGGAAAACGAAAGCTGAAGAAAATGTTGAGAAACCCTCACTTGCTAGAAAAATATTCCAATCTCCTGAACCACCTGACCAAGAACCAGATTTTTTTTTATTTTTTATTGTTATGTTAATCACCATATATTACATCATTAGTTTTTGATGTAGTGTTCCATGATTCATTGTTTGTGCATAACACCCAGTGCTCCACGCAGAACGTGCCCTCCTCAATACCCATCACCAGGCTAACCCATCCCCCTCCCCCCTCCCCTCTGGAACCCTCAGTTTGTTTTTCAGAGTCCATCATCTCTCATGAAGAACCAGATTTTTTTGAGAGAACTTGCAAAATGGATCCAACAACTGCAATAATCTTTGAAGGAACTTAAAAGATTGGAGTGGGGCCAGAAGACTACAGGCAGACCGACAAATGCATTTTCAGTTTGCAAAAGAGAATAGTAAATTCTTCAAAATATCCACAGAAGAGTTTTACATTATTCTTTAAAAAGCGTCCATAAAAACTTATTAGGAATTGATTTGTGTAGTGCTAGA
The DNA here is from genome assembly GCF_003265705.2 of Callorhinus ursinus. NCBI lineage: Eukaryota > Metazoa > Chordata > Mammalia > Carnivora > Otariidae > Callorhinus > Callorhinus ursinus. The sequence goes on along the minus strand of NW_027397066.1, from coordinate 48,858,709 downwards.
AAAGGATTATTGTTTGTCAGGGGCCACTGTGGCTACACTAACCATGAGCTATCTGAAATGAAGGAATGAAAAACAGACCGTATAGTGCAGTGGTTACAAGTGAGAGCTTTATATTCAACCTCCCAGGACTAATTTACCATCAGTGTGATCTGGGCAAGTAATTTCCACTCCCTATATCGTGGCTTCTCCTCTGTAAAACAGTAGTAACAGCCCCTCTTCATAACAGTGTTGTGAAAAAATAAATGCATTTAATAGATCCCCAGGACAACATAAGACAATAATGCACATCTCCCTCAGAGTAAATAATCAAAAATGGCATCTCTCACTGTAACATCATCCTTTCAGAACCTACCAGACATATAGAGCAGGGATATGCAGAAGATAGAGTTTAACTGGTTTTAACAAGGCGACAGGCAAGATCACTCATGACAGTCATGTCCACACATTAGAAAATAGACAAAAATCAAACTGACGTTTGCAAGAGGAACCCGAAAACCATTTCATAAAAGAACCAGCTGAATCATTTCAGGGCCTCTAGATCACCAGTCTACGTAGACTATAACTTCTGTGCCATAAGAGCTACTTCGGAACAGAAGCTCTTTGCTTGAGAATTTTCCACTTTAAAATTTCACAGAAGTGAGCAAGTCTGTGTTCAAGAGCCACAGGCTACCCACCCCGACTGCCAACAACAAATGGATTCAGCAGTCAGGTAATGTCATTCTGATACCAGCCCACAGCACTGTTCTTTAACCTAATGTGTGGTCACTATATTTACGTTACATTTTAATTACTTTGTGTACATTATCCATCCCATTCTTCACATTAACGTAAAAAGTGCAAGAGTGTTAAAAGTGGTAAGAAGGGGTATGTTATGACAGTGATGAAAAGTTAATAAGAAAGGAACTACTAGAGCTGAGATGTGCACTGAGTCAAGCACAGTGAGGACTCTGAAAGATAGAGAATAAATCAGAAAACAGATAAAACAAACTGGGCTGATCCCTGAGAAAGAAAAGTAATGGGCAAAAAGGAAGAATTTTGAGTATGTGGATAACCAGAGGGTCAACATCTATCTCTCTTGGATGCCTGTAAACCTGATGTTCGTTCAGGAGACAGAAAGTCATTCTGAAATATAATAAGCATGGTAACTACCTCTGAGTAACTTTTGTCAAAATCAAGGGATAATTATAGTTCCCAGGCAAGTTCATACTCCTACAACATAGCAGTGAGGAGTGGAGATCCCCCAAGGGGAGGAGTCTATTTGGAGAGCGATTCACAACAGAGTATCTATCAGCATGAAGCTGAAGAGCATGCCTGATGTAAAGTGATGGTTGTAAGAACTAATAGACTTGGTCTTACAGAGTCGCACCACTTTACTCCTTTTTCTTCTTCTTAGGAGTTTTGAAATAATTTTAAACAGCACTAAGGAAGTGGAGTATTTAACAATAAAACCTGGGTTTCTGGTTTCTCGAAAAATAATCTGAGAATCTGGCCACACGTACACAATATACACCTAACTTATTAAGGATTTCTGCTTGGCCCTTTGAAGCTTCTGAATTTAGGATCCCAGATTGCAAACTTCTAAAGAACTGGACCACACTTCTACATGAGGGAGGGAAGGGAGGCAGATCAGCCAACCCTTCTTACACACTCAGACTAAACCCAAAGATTCTGAATGGAAATAAAAATGTAACTGGGCAGAAAAAAAGACACAATGAGGTTGAGAAGTGGTTAAAATAAGAAAAGATAACTCAACCATTATTTTAATATTGATAATGTTACTTGATTATGCAGCACTTTGATCAGCTTAATGTTTATACTTGGAATTAAGCAAAGGTAAAAAATAAAATGAGGCTTTCCTTTAGAAAAATAATCAGGATCACAGAATCACGGATTGAGAGCTACAAAAGCCTCTAGAGATCATCTGGTTCAATTTAAGAATGAACTAATTTATACGTAAAATTTCAAAGCATTAGAAACTTACTTTAATTATAAAGTACATAATACTTCTAGCAATGAATTTAGTAATTTATAAACTTACAAAAAGGCTGTGGCTATATTCTAAGTCATGCAAATATGAGTGAAACTGAACATATAAACAAAGTTGTGTATATTTCACAAATTAGGCCCTTCTCAGCTCCCTCAGCTCTCACCCCTGTGACCCAATCAGGATGTTTTAATGAATACCCAAGGAAGGCCCGCACCATAATATATTCCCTGGCCTGTTTGGAAATCAGACAACAGTCCCTCCTGGGGTTCAGTCTTTGGTTCAAAGATTTTCCTCTCTTTTTTCCCAGCAAATGAGAACTATGTTCACCACGAGAGTAAGAGAACACTGGTTACACCTGCCTCCAATAAATACACCAAGCCAACACCCCAGAGACAATCAAGGAGGCTAGTAATGGATGTCCTATTCACACTGCAAATACAAGAGTAAATTACCAAATAATAAATGCTGAATCTTTGGAATTGGAATAGCCAGCTTAAAAAAAAAAAAAAAAAGTCTTGTGCATGAGTCAGAATCATTAACATAATGTTGCCATGTCTGCAAATTTCTGGCAGGTTAATTTTTGATAGCTGGGGAACAGCAAAGCTTCCAACCAATTTTCTAAATCATCTTTAGGCAAACATCCAGGAGCAATCACCTGTAGACTCATGCCTAAAGGCCCAGGTATGTTTTGAGAAAGCAGTCAGATTCCTGAATGATTTACAAAGTTAACTGTCAGGGCTGCTCATATAACTGGCTTAGACTGAGAATAAATAACTAAAAAAATAAGCATGACACACTTCAAACTCTGTGTCCTCACCTCACTCAGAAGAGGAAAAGAATCAAGAAAAGGTGTATTTACCCTGACTATTCAAATAATTTTTAGACTCCTACTAATGCAAGGTGCTCCTAGTATGAGGTCACTATACATAAAAATGAAAGCAGGCTTGATTGTAAGCAAAAGAGAGTATGGTCATTAATATGTTTTCTTTTTGCTTTTAATAGGTTTACAATGGTATCATTAATCACTGGGTGCTATAATCCCAGGTTTTGAAATAAGCTTTCAGGGCCCCATTTAATTTGAGACAACTGAAATACAAATAAGAAATAATTCAAAATATAACAATCTGAACAAGTGAGCTATTAGAACTAAATCTGATGATATGTTGTTGCTTCCAAATAGATAACAGATCAGTTTGGAAAATTAATGAGATATCCACATCTTAAATATAAATGCAAGTACAACCTTTAAAAAAAGAATGTTCATTCCCTGTCTTTAAAAATGTGAATCACTAATTTGTTGACAATGGATTTTTGACCTTTAAAATAAATTCATTGGTCACTTTTGTTTTTCAAATCTTTTGACAAAATATTATAGTAATAATCTTAATGGTACTATATTGGTAAATATTATACTGATATAAGAATTATTTACTTCTTATTATTCCTATGGCATTTTATTTATTTTTTTTTAAAGATTTTATTTATTTATTTAATTGACAGAGAGAGAGACACAGCGAGAGAGGGAACACAAGCAGGGGGAGCGGGAGAGGGAGAAGCAGGCTTCCTGCTGAGCAGGGAGCCCAATGCGGGGCTCGATCCCAGGACTCTGGGATCATGACCTGAGCTGAAGGCAGATGCTGAAGGACTGAGCCAGCCAGGCGCCCCTCCTATGGCATTTTAAATGAACATTTATATTGGACTTGGCAGTATACTTGGTACTTGTTCTAAGTGTTTTAATTTTAGCCAATTCAATCTTCATAAAAACCTTAGAAAATCTTCTATATGAGAAAAGTAATGTATGTCTGCCTGAGAACTACAATGACTTTTCAGCTTTTTAAAAGGAATATTCATCCTTGTGTTGAATGTAAAGGTCCAAGATTAGCAGGATTGTAAACTAAGATTACATTTACAGTGATTTTAGGCCTTTGATGAAACATTTAACTGCTTATTAGAGGGTGACAGAGTTACATTACTTTTGAGAATAATTTACAGAAAAACTATTTTCAAACAAAATCATGTTTATTCCTTGTTGCCTCTCATTCTTCTACAAGGAACAGTAAGGTGCTAGAGATGGCCCCAAGTTCTTTGACACTCCTTCCAATGACACATAAGGTTTATGTCCCCTCCCCTTGAATCTGGGAGGGCTTGTGAGTGCTTCAACCAATAGAATGCGGCAGGAGCAACGCCATGTGCCTTCTGAAGGGAGGTCATAAAATGCCATGCAGTTTCCTCCTGGTTCCTTAGAACACTCCATCTCCGAACATTCCCCCTCCAAACACAGCTGTCATGCTGGGAGAAGTCCAAGCCACATGGAGAGGCCATGCATAGGTTCTCTAATCAACAGTCCAGCTGGACACAGCCTTCAGGTCACCACAGCCCAGAAAGCAGACTTGTGAGTGAAGGAGCCGCCAAATGATCCAGGCCTCAGAACTGAGACACTCACAGCCTCAGAATCTTCCCCACTGAGGCCTCAGACAACTGTGAAGCAGAGATAACATTGTCACCTTCATGCCCGGTCAGAATTCTGACCACAAAATTTGTGACTATAATAAAACGGTTGTTGTTTTATGACATTTAGATTTGGGAGAGTTTGTTATGTAGCGATAGATAAATGGGCCATTACCCTAAATTAGCTGGCTATCTAAGCCTATTTCCAGAATAGTAAAAGTAGTACAAATAGTAGTACAAACAGTAGTACAAATTCTCCCTCACAGACCTATAAAACAAGTATAATAAACAGTCCCATGTCTACAGACGAGGAAACTTGTCTTTGAGAGTATAAGTAATCTTCCCAAAGACCCAGAACTAACAAATACCAGAATAAGTATTTACCTGGAGTTATTGGGAGAGCTCAGTTATTAGGAAAGACTGCTCATTTGAGAGGGGAAAAAAAAAAAGGACTGTTCATTTCATAAAAGTTCATATCAAAAAGGCATTAATGTACAGGACAATAATGTATAATCTCAAAGTCATTTTACAACAGTTTAAAAAAAGTATTAATGTAAGTATCACTAAACTATTTCATTCTGAGTGTTTACTTGGACTAGCTCAAGTCTGAATAATCTGCAATGCTTAGAATTCAAGAGAGGAAAACAAAGAAGTTAGTATCTCAGGCTGCGAAAATCATCAGTGTCAAATTGTAAAGGTTCCTTAAAGCCCACCAGCTAAGGCCCTCACTATACATCTTCACATAAAAGGTAGCAAATACCACAAGAACCTAACTGACCTTTAAAGATCTAAAGAGAATTAAATTCTCACAGTCATATTATTTAAAAAGCAAGGAGGATCTCAGAGAGCAGCCAATCCAATCCTTCCTTTGAAAAGGGTCCAGGTGGCTTGTCCAAGGCCATCCTTTTCTGACCTCCACATAGAGCCCTTTACTAAAGAGTTTCTGCTCTTCTTTAGGTAGATTGATTATTTCTGTGAACTCAGTAGTTCCCAAAATTTCAGAAGAATCACTGCTGTGGCTAATCCTTTTCCACTTCAAAGAGTGACTACTCCCCAGTTCTCATACACATAGAGTATGAAGCCAGAAGTGCCCATGTTGTATAAGGCATTATAGAAAAGAGACAACACAAGGAGACACCAATTGCAAACAAAGCACATATTAGTCTCAAAAGTGAAATAATTCACAAGTTAATGTGGATCATCCTATCATAAGTGTCCATAAAAGCCTGGAGACTTCCTACTGCCTTAATGTTACAGTAATGATAAGGGAAATGAGAATTAGACAAGCAACCATGGTGATATTTACTGTGTTCCAGGACAAAGTATCATTCATGCACTATCCCCTTTAACCCTCATACAAACACCATGAGCAGTCAGTTTTTCTCATTTACAGATGAGGAAACTGAAAACTGGAGAAGTAACCATCACGTATATATTGCTGCATCATGTATAGCTGCACATAATTGCTAGCCACACATAATATCCATTTTCTTCTTTTTTCTTTATTTTATTTAATGGGGCAATGCACCCCGTTAAAGACTAGGCTTCCCAACTACTCTTTCAGCTATGTGTGGCCATGTTATTAAGATCAGGCTAATGATACATGTAAGTCTTATATGGAATTCCCTGGAAGGCTGCAGATTCAGCTGGAAAATGCATTCCTTTTGTCCTCCCTGCTTGGCTTCCTTCCTTCCTGCAATATGCAATGTAGATGAGATAGCTAGGGCTCCAGAAGCCACCTTGTAACATGCGGAGATCCTGAGAATGACAGTCAGAGCCAAAATGTTGAAGGAGGCAGAAGCCTTGCTCTCCAAAGATCATGAAGACAACATAGAGCCATGCATTGCCTACTGATAAACTTCTTTTCCAATACAGAGAAATAAACTTCCTAATGTGTTGGATGTTTTGATAAATGCTGTGTGACACAGCTAATCCTTACTAATATATTACTTTTACAGAAAAATGTTGCCAAACAAAATGTAGAAAACTCCTTAAAAAAAAAAAATCAGTGTATACCTAATAGTCTACTTTACTGTAATTTCTATTTCATCTTGCAAAAGACTTATACTTCAAGACCGAATGTACAAATTTAAGATAGACACTGGAGACCATAATTGTCTAAACTGCATAATTCTGTTTGAATCATATTGCAGGTAGGGAGGTGAGATGGGGAAAGGAGCTTAGCAAAAAAAAATAAAATAAAATAAAGAAAGATAGCTTAAAGAAGAATCAGAAATGCTACAGTTAGTCGACTCTAAGCTTTATGCTGTGCACGTAGAATACAACCAACCAAGAAATTCTACCTATTATTTACGCAGTGACAGATAAAGGAAAATGAGGTGTAGCTCGATAAACAAGCTCACTCCTAAAGCAGATTTAGACACTATTCATTCCCTTCTTTTCAGTCTAGAAGGCTGCTTAGCTGGAACTGTAAAATAAATTCCAGTACTCAGAACATTTCAAGGAGGAATAATTTTCAAAACTGGCTCAGGCTTTATTTTTCTTCGCTTTGAAATTGATTAGATGTGCTGGTAAAAGAAAAATTGTTAGTGTCTCAAAGAAAAGAGAGTATTCTAGACAAGTATAAGATAGCTAATTTTAAATGCACTAGCTATTAACCATTTCAACACATTTGTCATCAACTCACAAATAAATCATGTCAGATTAGGTTTTACTGCAAATCAAATTATACCAAAAGATAAAACAATCAATATTTCAATATTAACCCAGTATTTACTATGTAGTAAACTGATTATAAAATAGCAGTGAAATGTGTTTTTTAAAGGACTTTAAATAAACAATAAATGGACTAAGACAGTAGAAATAAAATCACTGATGAGCTGCTTAGTAAGTAATGGAAATCAAACTCAATACTTGGAAAGAAATGTTACATGAATAGTAATTTAATTTAACTTTTCAATTTGGAGCAAGCCTAGTCGTATGTAACTTTCTGAAATGAAGCATTTCAACAACTCACCATGGGTGTGCTTTAGAAGATAATCTGAGAATCTATAAGAATGACAAAAAAAATTTACTATACTGCTCTGTTAAAGAAGGAAAGACAAGTAAATGAGAATGTTTCCATTCAGTGAGTCAACACTGCCTTTCACACGCATAGCAGTTTGCCCCTTTAAAACTATAAATGGCATTCAAACTAAGTCACTATGTTCTCCTTGTGGTGGGGGAAAGTCTGGAGTAAACAGAATAGCTCTAAAACATAAATCAAACTAACTTTGTTGTGAATGATTTCATGTTTCTTTAAAGCATTACTAATAAACAATATTCAAATCAGTTTCTTTGTTGTTAACTGTGTGAGCAAGGAAACATAATAGGGTCAGCATGCAATACATAATTTTCAAATGAATCATGAGTCAGTGAATGATGCACTGGTTTATGTTCCATGAGATGTGGATATTCTAGCACTGGTAATAACTGGCTGAATGGTATCAGTTAATTCATTCAAGAGTGACACGGCAAAAAGACATGCCAATAAAGTTTTACAGGCAGATCTGGGGGTTCAAATCTTGAGGAGCCAGGCAATATAGGAAAGGCATTTTTCATGCCTGAGCTTCAATTTTCTTAAGTGTAAAAATAAGTTAATAATGTATAACTTCCATGGTCACTATAGTCCACAGTTCCTGATTTTGCTCCTGTCAAACAGTTTTTCCTGACCTACAAATGACAGCTATTATTATTATTATTATTATTATTGACATCCTTGAGTATTATTTTATTATGTAAGAAATTGCAGGGAAGCTGGGAGGATACAATCGGATTTTTAATGTGAAAATGTATTAAAAGATAAAACTTCACAGGATGTAAATAATAGCAGAATTACTATTCTGTTACTCAACTAGAAGCATCTGCAACTGACTGAAATTTGTCAGAAAAGAGTCAATACTTCAATACAATTCTGAGGCAGGGAAACAGACAACTGTGAATTATGGCAGTAGTTGTGAACTATGGTGGAAAATAAGCCCTTCGAAATATTTTTAACTCCCATCACAAACTGCAGATAAGGTATTTAAAACCCACCCAAGTTTTACAGTTTGTATTGTAAAAAAGTGAATGCCCCATGAACTTTCAGAAAAGAGCTAAACATTTTACAGGGTTTACAGCACACAAATTGCACATATACATTTTGGTCTGCCTATAGGAAAGAGTATATAGGCAAGATTTCTACTTATAAAAGTACCCCTGAATTGAAACAGAATACAGCGAAGGCTCTTTGTGTGTTGTATTCACCTCTCTATCCCCAGGATGTAGCTCAGTGTCTGGAACTCAATAAATTTATGTTAAATTATTAGCTAAATAAATTTAGGTGAAACTACAAAATACTTTACATCATGCTTTGAAAGGCAATGTGCTCATAATAAAGACATCTGAAACTAAACCACATAGTAGAAAATTACTTTTTTTTTTAAGATTTTATTTATTTATTTGACAGAGAGGGACACAGCGAGAGAGGGAACACAAGCAGGGGGAGCAAGAGAGGGAGAAGCAGGCTTCCCGCGGAGCAGGAAGCCCGACATGGGGCTCGATTCCAGGACCCTGGGATCATTACCTGAGCCGAAGGCAGACGCCTAACAACTGAGCCACCCAGGCGCCCCGAAAATTACTTTTTAAAAAAACTCAATCTCACATTGTTATATTATCATATAAGGTATTTGCATGAAAGATAACCTATTAGTAGCAGCGTTCAATTTGTCTTGTCTTACATATTGTAAATTGAGTATCTTTCCTATAAGCACATGATAACATTTGATACCATAGAAGAGGTAATCCTAGCCAGAAGCACTTGTCCCAATTCTGATCCATTACCAAATATAAGTAAAAATAACAAATTTAAAATTAAAAAATAATTAAAACCTCATTTTGGTTAAAAGCGTGATACAGGAAAAGGGTTATTGGCATAAATCTATTATTTTTAGTGTAGTGGATCGTCACTTGTTCTGGACAAAACAAAATTAAAATAATACCATGAAAAAAATTAGACACATGAGAACAAGTGAAATTTGTATCAGACCAGGACATCTTCAAAGCCAATACTGTTAAGTTCCAACCTACATATATATTTAAGTGTATGGCAAAACTAAACAATGTTGGGCATATGCAAATAATCAGGTCTGAAGGTTTGCAAACTTTTTCATAAAATAGCAACCTTTAAGAATCCCAAATGTGCAACAATAGAGCAGTGACTAAACTCACCCCTGATGCTTGATATAAGTTCTGTGAGGCACCACCTAGCTTCCCCCAGACTAGTCCCACTATTAATCATCTTACAGAAAACTCTTCCCTGATCACCTGTTACAAGATAGAGAGCAGCTGGGCTACTTTATGTAATAAGGGACTTGGGTTTTCAAGGTGGTGAGGGAAAAGAACCAGAGGCTTGGCAGCTGTGAACCAACGGCCCCGCCCTTTGACTATGTAACAAAAATCAACTGTTGCTTCAAGGGCTGGCAGATGGCTGAGGAAAATCAGATCTGAAAAGAGTTGTAGATTTTATGTAGAAGGGAGCCTTGGTTAGGAGGCAACAGAGTAGCCAAGAGAAGAGGTGATGGTGGGGGAGGAGAAGAATCACAGAGATGTATGTTAATTAAGTAAAATTAAAAAAAAAAGAATCAGAAAGCTGATACATGTGGTAAGCATATCTATCTACACTAACAAATTGTGGCAGGAACTACTCACAGAAATTATGGTAGCCTAGAACCTGAGAAACTGCTTACAAAAAATAAGGGGGGCACCTGGGGGGGCTCAGTCCGTTAAGTGTGGGACTCTTGGTTTTGGCTCAGGTGGTGATCTCCAGATGGAAAAAAGGAGCCCCGCTTTGGGCTCCGAGCTGAGCAGGGAGTTTGCTTCTCCTCCCTAACCCTCTCCCTCTGTCCCTCCCCAACTCACACACACAGACTGGTGCCCACCTGCTCTCTCTAAAATAATAAATAAACAAACGAACAAACAAAACCAACATCTGCCTGAAGGTATTTTTATTGCCCTATCTGAAAGTAGGCAAAGTATCTTTTGAGCTATTTTCTCACCCTTCAATCTGTTTACCACTTAATGCTATTACTATGTAGTGAGGTATTTATTTATCTTTTTAAAAATTTTTATTTATTTGACAGAGAGAGAGCACAAGCAGGGGGAGTGGCAAGCAGAGGCAGAGGGAAAAGCAGGCTCCCCACTGAGCAAGGAGCTTGATGAGGGACTCAATGCCAGGACCGCGGATCATGACCTGAGCCAAAGGCAGACACTTAACCGACTGAGCCACCCAGGGGGCCCCAAAGTGATGCATTTAAAATAAAGTATTATTTATTTTAAATATAAATTTAAGATTGTTTTTAAAAAAATTAAATATATTAAACCAGCTGGGTGGCTCAGTTGGTTGAGCACCTGACTCGATTTCGGGTAGGATCCTGATCTCTGGGCTGCGAATCTCCAGGGTCACAGGATCAGCCCCCTGGGGCTCCACGCTCAGCATGGAGTCTGCTTGAGATTCTCTCTCCCTCTCCCTCTGCCCCTCCCCCTGTTCATGCACACTCTCTCTCTAAAATAAATAAATAAAATCTAAAAATTAAAGTCTGCTAATTATCAACAAGAAGATATTTGTGACAAATCTTAAGCTAATGACTGACTTCTCCAGCAGACTGCATTTTGAGACTGATCACAATTTCTCAGGCATTTATTTACCTACCAAACCTACAATGATGTCTAGCCCAGTACGTGGCACATGGTTGACAACAATTAATGAGGCATGGACATGGCCTCTATTAAATGCATGTGGGAGAGAAAGGTATAAACACTAACAACACTACTTGTGATATGCTGAAAAGTGAACAAAAAGAAAGAAACCTGCTCTGCTGGTAACTAGACATGGGAAGATGGGCAGGAGGAAGTGGCAGGACGAAGGTGGGCTTCATAGACTGAGCTAACATTCCAGCTGGTCTTGAAGGATGACTAGGGTTTATCTGAAAAGGAACTTTTTACAAAGGTATTTCTGAAAAGAATAGCACATGCAAATACAAGAGCATGATAGATGGGAGAGGGAGCTGACTGGGAGACAGTGAAAGGATTTGCTGAGCAGTACTCAAGCTTCCGCTGAGGCTAAAAACCTTACATGTGTAATAGCACTGATCCACAAGTCTATTTGATTTTTCTTCAGCTGTCCTTGACAGTCTGGCAAGGAAAGCAGAAGTAAGGACAGCAAAAGTGAATGTGCTTCAGACAGAAGAGGATGAGAAGGAAAAAACGTCCAGGATGCTGTCTCTGCCCTAACCCACTTACTGGTCTAACAGCGCAATTCACACCAGTATCTGGGAAGAGTAGGGGAGCAAGGACAGGATTACGGAGAGTACCCTCTTTTACTAAACCCTTCACTTCTCTCTACACAGATGATCTTTTATTAAAAAAAAAAAAAGAACACTGAGTATATGGCATAATAAGCAAAGATGAGTGGTGGAAATAAGAGTCATCCAGTGAAGCCATATCACAGTGTTAAGTGCAAACGTTTAGGTGAAGATTAATCTGGCTGCCTACTTCTCCAGCCACTGTATAATATTCCTAGTATCACTCCATGTCCACCAGAGTCCATACGTTCTACCAAGTTCCAGACTGTGTTTTTATGGAGGCTGATTCCATCTGTGTGTTTCCAATTATCGACTCAGGATACATCCGTTCCATAGCAAGAAAATCAAGAATGAGTTTTATTTGGCTCTGTTTTATGAGCTTATTTTGTTACAGCACAATAACCCTAAAAATTAAATGCTAGTTTTATTTTCTCACTGTTAGAGATTTAAACTCACATAATAGAATATACTGTTCATATACTTACATATGCATACATCTATTTAAAGAGAGAAAGAGAAACATCAGTTTTATGTTTATTTATTACCTGTATAGTTATTCAAGCCTCATAGAAAAAGAAAAACAGGTTTTGAAACTCTTCCATAACACTATTTAAGGGACTTTTATTTCTATTCTATCAAACAAGCAGTTATATCAAGTAAACATTTTTATAAGGAAAATATTCCCCAGAGAGAGGATGACCTGAAATACAAGTCTAATTCCCAATCTGTTTGCTGATCAGTAACAAGGAATCACTCCCCTTTCATCATATTTAATACTGCATAAATCAATGTAACTGGAGTCAGCTAATAAACTTTCACAGCCAAAGGTCTCACACTGAAGTCGATAATCCACAAATATTTGCTCTATAAAATATGACAGATTGGGAAAGTTAGGTAGATCTGGATAGCAACAAACAATCCTAACCTTTGCATTCTATCAATGAACTGTACTTAAAGTTGCCAATACAAATTTACCTTCACTACAGAAAAAAAAAAAAAAGTCCAAGGCTAGTATTTCATTAAAATATTTTAGTAGTAAAGTAAAATTGAATTTAAATCAATCTTAATAGTGTGGTTAGCTTTATTAGATTGCACAGTGAAATAATGTCCTTTAACTTATTTTATGATGTGATATTAAAATCAACCTAGGGTTTCACTCACAAATCAGACATAATAGCCTTTTAATATTATTTGCCAAAGATTTCTACTAATATAAACATGATTTCCCTTTAAAGATCCTTGAAAGAACAGGAACTAGAATGGAAATTTAATACTTTCCCTTCAAACCTAAATGATACCTTTAAACAAAAGCCACTATTAGAACTAAAAAGGCCTTATTTAAATATTATAAGTTTGTATCATTTAAAACTTAAGCCAGTTTCTATTAAGATATATATTGTTAGGAGGAACCCCAATGCTCTCTCATGCAGAAACTTCTACTCCCAAGAGAAAAACACATTAGACAATCTCTTCATTACTTAGTCACTGCTGCCCAGGAGAGAAGCAGAAATTACATGGTAGGGCGGACCTCAAGAGTCTGTCAATGCATCTACTTTCTTCAACTTAGCAAGAGAAAGGTGTAAAAAGTCACCATCTGTCCATAATCTGGGTCTCTTTTCTCTCTAGGTGTGGACAAGTTTAACTCTAGGGGGAAGGTATTTGGAAAACCATTTGGTGCAGATCCAGACTATGGTTTCTAATTGAGATCTACCAATAATAAGGTAAATAGTTGGATCTCGACCTGATGCTTGTATTTATTTCCCACTTGGTTTGAAATTCAATTCCTACACCAAACACACAGTGGGGTCACAGTGTTATCAATTCACTTTCTGAAATTATACCCATCTTTAAATATTCATATCTTATATCATCTATTTCAGTGATAATTTAACTGATTCCCTTGTTGAAATTACATGTTTCTCCTCAACGTTCTCAACGGCACCTTGTATTTGGTTATAGCACTTGCCCCATTTCCTCACTAGTTTACAGATAAACTCCTTAAACCCCAAGACAATTCGTTATTGGTAGGCCCTTTAAAGAGTGCCTTGCACTATTTAAAATCAAATAGAGCTGTTTGATAATTGTCTGTTAAATTAAATTCCAAAAGTCATATATTCCTTAATGTTAAAATATTAAAATTAAACAATGTGTTTATGAAGTATGAAGAGAATGACAGTCTGCAAAAATGAAATCATCACATACATTCTATTTACCCAACAAATAAGAACACATTTCTAAACAGTTCAGGGGAAACTGTTAGCCAACAGCCTTCAGGCAAAGATAACTCGTGCACTGGGAATTTCTATGTATTTTCTGCACTGCTAGTTCTAATATTCATGAAAAATGCATGCAACTGTTTCAATGGAAAGCTCCTTACTGATAAACCCAGGTCCTGGTTTTTCTTGGGATTTCACATTAATCCTAATTTTATGTTTACATATAGATAAGAGATTTAATGTTTAAAATAAAGCAAATGCCCTTTGTTTCAAATATAAATCAATGTATGAGATAACAGAATAAAGAAAGAAAATTTCACAGGCACTCTCAGAGCTACGCACAGGCTTCCTTCTGGCAATTAACAATCCTATGTGTTCGAAAAACACTGAAGCAAAACTTCATCAGTCTGGAGAACAGTCATTCACTTCATTTAACAAATATTTACTGAACACCAACTACATGCCTGGTCCTCTGCAGGGACTGGAGGTATAGCAGTGCAGCGTAAGAGACACAATCCTCATCCTCACTGAGGTTATAATTGGTGCAAAGAGTTAAATATTAAACAGGTAATCAAGCAAATAAAATCATAACTGAATGTTGCTCAGGAAAAGTGGGGGCGAAGTGAGAGATGAGCAAGGAGTTACATGATCAGATATATTCTGATATCCAAATCATGTCACCTACCATAGGAAATATAAAAATTTTAATATTTAGATAAACTATGAACTATAAAACCTACTTCTCTCTAATAGTACACTGCTAAGCAAAATAAGAGAATACAAAATTCACACTATACTAAGAGCAAATGGTATATATAATTTGTATTTTTGTGCTCACAATTTTAAATAATCGATACATTATGCTGCAACCATAGGATAAATATGTTGATGTTTACTAAAATCTCAGAAAGGCCCAGGTTAAAAATGAACAGGGATAGAAGACAGAGCAGTCAGGAAAAATCTACAGATTCTGTTTATAAATAACTTACAAATTTTATAAAAATCAAATATGAAAACCACAACTAAACATATTTTTCTTTATTTTTTTAAAGATTTTATATATTTATTTGAGAGAAAGAGAGAGAGATAGAAAGCACGAGAGGGAAGAGGGTCAGAGGGAGAAGCAGACTCCCTGCTGAGCAGGAAGCCCGATGTGGGACTCGATCCCGGGACTCCAGGATCATGACCTGAGCCAAAGGCAGTCGCTTAACCAACTGAGCCACCCAGGCGCCCAACATATTTTTCTTTATAATACCCTTCCTAAAAATAAGAAAAGTAATCTCCTTCAAAAGTATTTCCAAGCCACTTGTAGATTAATCTGGCTAAATAGGTACTGACGAAAGTAGTTTTAATATTGATGCCTAATTCAAGAATCTACCCGATGTCCAATTTCCAGACAACGTACTAACACTATGCCTATCATTCAAGATATCTTCTGGAATCTATTTTAAACCACACAGCCTCTTCCAAAACCTTTACCCTAAACATTTACAAAACTACCATAAATGTCTTTGTCATCTTTATCGAACCAGTCTATCTCTTTATTCATCTCATCCCTAAATTATTTCTATCCTTTAAGGCCCAACACAAACTATATATGCTCCATTAATAATTTATCAGACTATTCCTAGAAATTATCAAAGATTTATACTCTCACTATAAATCTTACCATATATTATTGGTATGGATGTGTGTGTCTAAAGATACAGTTTCTTTTTTTCACTTAAAGATAAGTATAACACAACATAATTTGTATGATTTAAATGAAATATGAACAAAAAGACCAAATAGTTAAGTGCTCAATAAGTATTATATATTATGCATAGATATAATATCCACTAAAATCATACCTATCATTAGGTTCAACAAAACCTTTCACTAATTCATTCAACAAGTATTTGACAAGCATGTACTATGCATAAAGCTATAATGAACAAGATAAATTAGATTTCTCTCTCATGAAACTTACATTAAACAAGTAAATGCACAAACCAAAAAAAAAAAAAATACATCTTTTGGAATACATTAAGAAGAAATGAGCACTTATGGAAATGCTGCTGGTAGCTCATGACTATATCCCGATCAAAATATCTGTATATAGCTCCATAGATCTATTGAACTTTCCTAAAATTTGCTAATAAGATAGATAGTAAACACAGAAAACTGCCACCTATTCAACAAAATTTTCTTTCAGCACTAAAATAATAAAAAAATGTATAAAGATCTTTACATCTATTTTAAATATGTTCAAGTAAACTCTATTTGAAAGATGAACTTTTCTTTATGTTAAACTTGTGGAACAGAAGGTCCTGCTTGGAGATAAGAAAAGGAGATCTTGGAAGATCAGTTGGGGAAACACCCAAATTAATTAGTTCTGAAAACTAAAACTAAAGTGGTTGCCAAATATTCAACAGCCTTGCTATCTTCTGATACTCAGCTAAAAACATAAGAAAGGACACAGACATCAGTTTATGCACTTAAAACTGTCAGTTCTCAAGAATGTATTTCTTAAGTATTTTCTAATTCTAAAGTAACAACTCTCCTACTTCAATGTCATATTTTGTTTTACCTATTTTCAATAAGTGATACCCTGAAAGAAAATCCTTTTTCTTCATGTTAAAATTTCATTACATTCAAGCACCACTTAAACTCTCATAGAAATAAAGTATTATATCTTGTTACTGCTGCCTCTTCTTCTGTTTTTTTTTTTCCCCTGTAAATCTACTTTGACTTATTTGTTACTCTTTCTGTTTGTATTTAAGTGGGTAGGCAGCAAACAGCGGGGATAGAGATACAGACCATCAATTACTCTGCTCACTCAGAGTTTAAGTGTTCTGTTTGAGGTCTCCTGGGAGAGAGTAACATCCATAGTAACAAATGTAAATGCACTTACTGTAGGGCAATTTTAAATGCCACCACTAGTTTAAAAAAAAAAAAAAGAATCCGTATAGTCTCTGGGCACTAGGAATCAGCAATAACTTTCTCTTCAAATGCTACTGGCTAAAGTCTCATCAGGTTGAAGATTGATATATATTAAGCAGTCAGCCACATGTTTACATCCCTTTAAAATATCACCCCACTCTCTACCTCCAACATAAAAATATAGCCCAAGATGGTATATGTGGACAATCTGCCTTGAATTTGTATGAATATTTCATCATTCATGCTTTGACTTTTTCCCCCCTACCATTTGTTGTGGAAACCATTTATATCAAAAAAGAAGAAGAACAACAACAAAAAGCCAATCCTTGGCAGAAGTTGTAAAAAGGACACTTCAATCTGTCCGTAAGAATTCCTAAATAAAGAAGAGCTAGAACAGATACAGATAACAAGAAAAGGCTTTCTGGAGAGGAAGTAGAGGCAGACATGCTGCTCACAGATAATACAAAAAGCCTGACTGTCTGGAATAAGAGGACGTATTTATTTTAGGGGGATTAAGTTACTCTATAGGTCTTTAATTATTTTCTTTGCTAAGCTTAACTAAGCTAAAGTAAATCATTGTTCTTTGTTTTTAAATGTAGGTCATAATTAGAATGAATATTACTTAATATACATGGTAGGTTTTTTAAAAACAGTGATAGTTAGGGGCACCTGGGTGGCTCAGTTGTTAAGTGTCTGCCTTCGGCTCAGGTCATGATCCCAGGGTCCTGGGATCGAGCCCCGCATCGGGATCCCTGCTCGGCAGGAAGCCTGCTTCTCCCTCTCCCACTCCCCCTGCTTGTGTTCCCTCTCTCGCTGTGTCTCTCTCTGTCAAATAAATAAAATCTTAAAAAATTAAACTCATTATTAACATACACTATGTGCTTTATATAAAATACCAGTATTAATCTTCATGATAATTCTATTACAATCCTCATATTATAGGTAAGGACACTGAGAAATGAACAGTCAAATAATATGCCCTAGGAAGTGGCACAGAAAGGATTTGAATCTAGGTTTGCCTGAACCCAAACCCTAATCCTTAACCCCTTCAACTCTATGTCTCTAGTTGGGGCTCATCAATTTTAAGTTGATTCTTAAAATAGCTTTGAAAATAGAATGGGTGTTCCTGAAATAAGCACAATCTGGAAACCAAGACCCATGACTTTTACAGATAACTATACATGTGTGTATGAACATACATACAATATAAATAAGAATTTACCCTTTCACTAAATCATGTTTAAGTTCTGCTATAAAATATTTAGATAAACCCTGAAAACAGTCCTAAGTTTACACAGATAGTATAAGGGAATTGGAAATATTTTGCTCTTAAGTGAACCTTCAACTTGTTGAAATGTTTTCGGTGACATCATAATTGAGTGTATCGATAATTTGTAGCCTCTCTCATAAGGAAGATCTAAAGAGGCAATGTAAAGAAAACATGGGAGCTCTGTTTGCTGCAGCACTCGGTCTGTGCTCTTGTACTGTAAGAACAAATGCTAATTACTGTTCAGCCCTAATGCTAATCTCAGCATCTGCTAATTAAAAGATCACATCTTCTGCAAAGTCAGCATTACCATTCAAATGAAAACATTAATCAGTTTGAAAAATTCAAAATCAATCAGCTGAAAGGAGAAAGTTGTAGGCCTTCAGCACAAACTCAGTAGTGCAAAAGAGCTGGTGTACATTTATACGCCTCAGCAACAGATTCACATTGTTACAAAAATTACTCAGAAATGTATTTCATTGTGTTTCCCTGTTTCACCCTAACAATTTCACTATGTAATTGTTTTTATATGAAGTATGACAGTATTATTCGGCTCTTAAAGAGGTCTTGTTTTACATTTAATGCACTAAAGATGTGATTACTGACCAGATTTTTAAAATAGATGTTGCAGAGTTTTCAAAAAGCTAATGCAACTTAGTGAGTTATTTCCAGAATACTAATAACTGCAGAAAAGCTCAGCTGCATTAATTATTTTACAGCTGTTTTTTTCAAGCTAACCTAAGGGTCTTTTTTATGATCTTTATCAATATTCAGAACATCTAAAGGGCAGACTGAGGTTATACTTCATGTCAAAAAAAACAAAAAACAAAAAAACAAAAACAGCACGTTTCTCAGCTTCACTCATGAAGTTGTCATAGACAAAAAAACTTCTGGATTTTGTGGGTGGTGATCTCTTGCATCTCATTAGGTGTTTTTCCCCATGTCAAAGGATAGAGACTACTGGGAACCTTCTCTCTTTCAGCAGAGCAAAATGCAGCTAACCAAAGAATATTTAAACAGTCCATCCCGCAGAACTAAAACTTACGATATAATTATAGGTAAGAGATGGCAAGATATACAAAACATTTTAAGTAATGCTTTCAGTTTCTTAAATTTGAAAAACTTAATATACATAAAATTTCCGGCAGACCAAATGAATATACACTTGGAAAATGGAAAGACTCCTAATATTTTCAGAATTTTATTGTTCGTGAATTAAAACTAAGGAAAATAAACATAAGTGATTTCTTGCTAAGTCATTAACACAATAAAATATAAAATTATAAACTTAGATGAAACACACCTGTTAATGAAGTTTCTTTTTCATTTTGAAAAATAAATGATTAAAGAATTATATGTAAATTCACATGTAGAGCCAAAGATATTAATGTCATAATATCTGAAATAGAAAGTCAAATTCATAGTCTTGTTTATCTAAAAAGATAGAAAGAACACAGTCCTGGACAGATTTACAGAATGATTTCATCAGGCAGACAAAGAGTTTTGATATATACCACACTAAGGAACTTAGCTCTAATTCACTTTATTGAATCATGAAATAAATAATACTTTTTCCATAGCAACTTCGTGTGGCAATTGTAATTCAAAGGAATTATTACTAGAATTTATCAAGTTTTTCTTAAACTTAATAAGACAGATACCATGAACCTATATATCTTACACTGATCTCTACTAACAAAGGTTAAAAATCACTAAAAATAGCTTATCATAATATTGATAGATGCTGATAAAAACTGTTTCATACGTATAACCCCAAAAAATCTTTATTAGAGTAACATTCATAGATAGAGGTGCCTGGTGGCTCAGTCAGTTAAATGTCTGCCTTCGGCTCAGGTCATGATCCCAGGGTCCTGGGATCGAGCCCCGTGTCAGGCTTCCTGCTCAATGGGGAGTCTGTTTCTTCTTCTCCCACTACCTGCTGCTCCCCTTGCTTATGTTCTCTCTCTCTCTCTTCCTAGCTCTCTAATAAACAAACTAAATCTTTAAAAAAACTAAAAAATAGAATAACATTCATATGTAGTAAAGACTGTTTTCATATAACACCAAAAAAATGAACAAGAACAGCTTTGAATGGTGTAAATTTTTATCTCCATGATGCACAGAGTAGAAAAATGGCTGATGTGTTCATGAAAGAAAAAGCTTCAAGGTGTCTCCTCATTGACGCATGCTATAAAGTATTCACTTTCACATGCATAGAAACACTGATGAAGGCTGCACATCCAGGAAAAAAAAATCTCTAGAAAGCAGAATCACTATATCCAAGCCCAGAGAGACTGATAATACATAAATGGAAGGTCAACTTATTAATTTACAAGGAGAAGTAACCTTCATGGGGATCAGGATACTAGAGGTCTCATCCATCAGGCCCATTCCCTCTCTAAAGGCAGACTTCAGGGGAAGTCAAACAAGGAATCAGAACAAGAGGAATCAATTGACTCAAGCATTTAAAGACCTCCGTAGACAGTCAAGTTCTCTATCTCACAGAAGTGACAGTCTTAGCAGGGGGAGCAGAATTCCTTTCCTATATATTCATGGTTAATCAGAAATCCTCCCAAGTGACACATTATTTCATCAGATCTAGTAAAACTTCAACCCAGTCCTAGCAAAGAGCTTTAGACCAGGGAGTAATTCAGTCACTTTTGAGATGGCTTTACAAACCTATACTTTATTCATTCTGTGCTCATCTCACTATTCGAGGAATTTTATTCTGCTTCTTTTCTCAATTCTGTAAGAAACACTTGGTCCATACGCTCTAACACACTGCACTATCATTCCGAACTATAAGCCCTATAGTTGTAAAGCTTTATACAATCAGTGACATTACCAGAAAAGATTTGGTAATTTAAAAATTAGCCAAATCACAGGCTTCGATTGCCAATTAAGATACAGCGACCAACTAGTTCAACACTTTTTCAAAATCATAAACAAAAGTTGAATACTTTCATTTAATACATATCTACTGAGGGCAAACTTTAAGTCAGACACAATTTTGGAGTGAGGATTTGGAGGCTGAACGGACCTGTCCTCTACTCTGTACCTATTGCCACCAGGCACTGGACTAGATAAATGAGGACATATTCTCTCGTTTACTCCCTACAGCCGTAAGATAGATACTGTTACCTCCACACGCAGAAGAATAAGCTGAGGCTCCCCCTCCATCTCTTCCGGGACCTTGTTTTATTGGTAGTCCTTCTTTTGCTCATGTCTTCAATTTGGACTTTTGAACTCATACTAGCCTCTTACATCTTCACAGTGCAAGTGAGCAAGACAGCAAACAAATAAAAACCAACCCTCATGAATGTCTATAATTCTTCTTTGGACACTGCCAAAATTTTCTCTTTTCTTTCCCAACCAATGGAGAAGTAATTTAAACTTGCTGTCTCTTCTTACTCAACCCTCATTCAATCACCAACCCACTGCAATCATCTTGTAGGCACCACCACACCACCTTTCACTAAAACTGCTCCGGGAAAGTCACTAATTACATTTGAACAACAACTTCTGAAACATTCCTCCCTTTGCTTCCATTTTTAAACTGAACTCTTTCTCCCCCTAGCTCTTTTGACCATTCCTTCTTGTTTCCCTTTTAGTTTCTATCCTGCAATGTTAGAATTCCCCATGGCTTTATCCATGGCCATATCCTATGCCCACACTTTATACATTAAATTCTTCTGAGTAATTTAATCCATAATCTTGACCTCAACCTCCACTCAAAGATGCCAAAATCTGTATCTTCAGCCCAAATCCTCCCCTTAGCTTCAGAACTTTATATCCAGCCCGTACCCACCTGTAAGGGCAAGAAGTGTCCTATACTGAATGCAATACTTTCCCACTAATTTTTCATAAAATGACACCATCCTTATCTCTATCCCTCAAGTAATCAATATGTAAATGAGCTTTTGTCTTCTGCTTTACTGTCTGCCTCTAATTTAATCATCAATTCCCAATATTTTACTTCCTTAGATCCTCACACAACAGTACCCTTTCTCACCATTCCCATGGCTACTGCTTCACTAAGTCCCTAATATTTTTTCAAGAAGCATCTAACTGGCCTCCCTTCTAGGACGAAAGCTCTCCATCCATACTTTACACCTGCTAACTGCAGTTAAATCTAAACTTATCAGAGTGTCAAGGCCCAGGATTAGGCTCATACCTATTACCTCTCCAGCTTTAATCCCCAGAATTTATTTTGACTCCCACCCCCAAAAACCACACCAATACACACACACACACCAAATATTCAAAAGTTCATACTCTTTCTGCCACAGCATATGGCACAATATTCAGGTCAGTGCCACATTGATCCATCACCTCATACAGTCTCAGGAAACCAATTTCAGCTAACTTCTTTGTTGACAGTCCTGATTTACAGTATGTTTTAAAAACCAGAGTATAATTATTGATATTGCAGAGTTCTCTTCCCAGTTAAATGTCAACAGATAATTCTCACTTGGGCAGTTTAGAAAGGGCCAAACCACAACTCCCACCACAACAAGAATTTTGAGCAAAGTGTATTACAATACTCTTCTCTGTCACAAATTAAGAAGCTTTTCTATCTACATCTACTACTATTAACAGAGCTCATACTTTGCCATACAAGGACTTCTGAATTACTTAGGAGTTTTGGCTCGCCATAATAATAAATCACTACACTAACAACAGAGTGGTAATGTTACTTAGGCTGTGAATACTGAATATGTGGCTATATAGCTCAGAGTTATTAGCAAACAATTCTGACATTCTATAACTTCCAGCGTCAAGAAAAAATTTAAATGTGATGCTGAACCTTGAAGGCAAGCCTTTGCATTCACTTAGATAACATTATACTTTTGTATGCAACTGGAGACTAAAACGGATTAAATGTATTTTTTAAAATTTTCAGTAACTCTCATACAAACACATTTTAAGATACAATAAACTTACTATAAAACTAAAAAAAAAGTTTAATTTTCAAAAGGAAAAATCTTTTCTTCTCAAAGAGACTGTTCTCATTGTGTAAGGGGATGATAAAATTCTTAACCTAAGCAGGTCATTTATATCTATCAGTAGAAGTTGCCTGTTCCTCATTAGTAAATTAAGGTTTCCCTAACAGAGGTCCTTGAAATTCAACCATTTACCTATAGAGCAGGGTTCGTATCTATAACTATGGATTATATGTCACAATGCCTAAAAGGTAGATTATGAGTGATGTTTTCATTTCCTTATTCATTTTTTTTTCCCCAGAGAGGGAGAGAAGGCGGGAGGGGGTGGGAGCAGAGGCAGAGGGAGAAAGAAAATCTTAAAGAGGCTCCAGGTCCAGCATGGAGCCCAACACAGGGCTAGATCTCACAACTCTGAGATATGACCTGAGCCAAAATCAAGAGTCCAACCCTTAACCGACTAAGCCACCCAGGCTTAGTTTTCTAATTTCTATACAATTAAAAGCTGTTTAGAAATCTGGATTAAACTTTCTTATATATTTTGACATTCTTCAAGTCTTCGTTCAAATGTCACCTTCCCAATGAAGACTGCTGTGACCTTCTATTTAATGTCATAACCTGCCTTCCGTTCCCCCTAATCTGTCTCTCCGATGCCCTTATCCTGCTCTGCTTTTTTTTTTTTCCTATAGCACCTATTACTTTCCAAGAGCAATATAATTTTATCATTTATTAAGTTCACTAAGTATTTTATATGTTTTTATTTATATAAATATAAATATATAAATATTCTCTCTTCTACAAAGTGTTTCATGAGGACAGGGATCTTTGTCTGTTGTCTATTTATGATCCCAAGTAACCAGACCAATGCCTGGTTCTGAATAAGTGCTCGAATGTATAATTGTTGAATGCTGAATACATAATTTAAAGTCATCCTAGACTCCATCATTACAAGAGTCTAGGATGAAAGTGAGACTTGCAACCCTGGAACATTCCCATGGTCAGCAACATGGGAATTATCTCGGGATAATTTTAATACTAATTGTAAAATAAGTAAATCTGTTTTAAAAGTCTGTAATAATACTCAAGCACCTAATTCTATCATAGAGCAACATTCAGAAGTATTGAGGCATCATCACTATCCACATTCAAGCTGACACCGAGGCAACAAAATCATCCTGACTACAACTTTGGGTAAATCATGGTGCTGATGACAGTCCTGTAACACAGCACGGCCTCCTTTGGCTGTATGCTTCTAAAAGCCCTGATGAAACCTGAGGGCCAGTCTCTTAAAATAATATTTTGTATTTTTACCTATAAAAATAACTAAGTATCTTGAAGCAGATTTTATAAGAGCCAGGCCCGGTTGCAAACACTTTCCATGTCTTAAGTCACTTAATCCTTGTAACAGCCCTGTTACAAGGAAATCAACAGCCCAATTTAAAGAGGAATAAACTTAGTTTTCCAAAGTGACACTGCTAGTAACTGGTAGAACTGGAATTCAAACCTAAGCAAACAGAAACGATGTTCTACCTCTTTAAATCCAGATTAAGAATATATAATATAGTGTCATAATGTATACAAAGTAATCGATCACTTTATTACAAGCCTGATTCTGGAGGCTTCATCCACATCATCATGTGGAAGTCTGACACCAATCCCAGGTGGAAGATATCACCATTCTATCCACTGCTTTCAGATGAGCAAACTGGGGCTCTGGGCGGTTAAGCACTTAAACAAGGTCATACCTTTACAATCTTCCTCATCTATCTGTCTAGCACTGCTTCTCTCAGCGTTTCCTTCATTTCCTTATTCCAAGCTAGTGACCTCACTCCAGCATTGTTAAGAGCATGCATGGCCCAGTCGGGAAGCACCTCTTCAGTGTTATGTGTTCGAATGTATTCCAGCCAGGTGCTAGAAATTACAACGCAGATGTCTCACGCTACAGATGCCTTTGATTTGTATTTATCATGTACCATGTGCCAGGCAGTGAGACAAATCCAGAGAAGAAAGTGAAGGACACAGATACTATTTGTGGGGGGAAAAAAAGCAAGTTAGGGAGTTAGAGAAAGCCCTGATAAGTTGCCGGGGCCAAGGAAGTGCAGCTGAGAAGGAAATGTGGGGAAGGACCAACTTATTCAGATTTAGGGAGGCAATGTCTCATCTGAGCCCTAAATGGTAAGGCTGCAATGGCCAGGGGGAGAGGGAAGGATGGGGAGATGGATACAAAGTATAGCGTTCCTAAAGAAAGAAAAGGATAAAGGTCTCACATTGTGAGACTGGTTTTTTGTTTGGTTTTTTGTTTCAACCCCCTCCCAACAACCTCCACAGATTATTTCCCTGTGTGAGTCACTCACCTGCTGGCCTCTTCTTTCTTCAAACCCTCTCACCTGGAATCAGAGGATGTCTTCCAACTTCAGTTTCTGCCCCACCCTATTGCCAGACAAGACAGCAAGTAGAACAACTACGATCCACCCACTGGAGTCTCACAGATTTCGTTTTATTGCCACAAACGGCTTATGGGGCGTGTCTGGGTCCAGCCCTGTCCACTGCTGTGACCATCTCTTCACAGATATCTAACAAACTGCACTATGTCAGGCCACTCCACACAACGGGGCTTTGCCTCAGTTTCCCTGTATAGCACAACAGCACCTGTAATGGCCTGGATGCCTGGATGGGACAAAAGCCTGTCTGACTGGGTCCAAGCCACCCTGTTCTTATCAGCACTTCTCCCCAGGAGGCTGTCTGTACTCTTTTACCCAAGACTAAAATATTTGAGACTGATCTGCAAGTTTGATAAGCCCCCATATACTATTAGGCATATCAAGATGCAAACTTCTAATTAGCACACAGAAAATATTTTGTTGAATGGATAAGTAAATCTGCACTACTATAAAACACACACACGTGACAGGTGGTTGGGATAAACAGTGATATGGATTCTTGGTAAACATAACATGCAAATAAAAGAAACACACTGCGGATGAAAAGGTTTAAATGGAATGGAAAAAATATCTCTCATCACAGTCTCTTAATAACTTAGGCAATAAACCCCACATTACAAATTCAGAAATGATAGAGAAAGGCGGCAACGTTAGTAACATATACAATATTTGAAAGTTCTACTAAGTACTGTTTCTGTCTAATCAAATTGGGACTAATCTTAACGATCTAAAAGAACTCAAATCCCATACAGTAACAATGATAACAATAGTAGAATGGCTACGGACATGGAAAACTCACTGTGTGCCAGGAACTGTGAAGGGCTCTGTAGACAGGACAGGTTACGTACCATCCATCGCCCTTTTCCTAAGTAGCAGAAACTTCATTTTGTTCAGGGTAGGAAAGTGCTTCTTTTAAAAATCACTTGCTTCCCCAGACATTCTTGCTTGGGGGGGGGGGCTTGACACACCACTGATGAAAGACAGATAAGCTGAATACTTTCTAGGAAAGTTTTCCTCTCCCAGTACTGGTTCCAAACCCTCCCAACCACATTTGGTCCTCCCTCACACGGCTGATAGGAATGCCTGGCATGTGAGGGGCTGAAATTGAAGGAACCAAGGAGGGACCATGAGGACACATATGATACAAGAGCAAAATTATGGGCGCCTGGGTGGCTCAGTTGGTTAAGCGACTGCCTTCAGCTCAGGTCATGATCCTGGAGTCCCGGGATCGAGTCCCCTATCGGGCTCCCTGCTCAGCGGGGAGTCTGCTTCTCCCTCTGACCCTCTTCCCTCTCATGCTCACTCTCTCTCTCTCTCTCTCTGTCTCTTGCAAATAAATAAATAAAATCTTTAAAAAAAAAAAAAGAGCAAAATTATGAGGCTCATGGACCAAGAGGAAACAGGAGTTTCGGGTCCTACTATCATCATGAACCTGCTACGCTCGTTTTGGACTGCTCACCTCTGGATTTATGGTTGCATGAAAAAATAAATAAATAAGGCTCTATTTGGTTAAATCTCTTTAAGCATATTTGCATGCATTATTTCACTTGGGTTTTTTTCCTTGTAGGATTTAGAAATATTCTTATTCCAGGAGCCTCGTAAAATAAAAATGCTTCTGTGGTAGTACTTTTACTATACAGCAGTAAGAAAACTTATTAAAGTCAACATTATACAGCTTCCCTCTTTTCTCATTGTCATAGCACTCCTAATGTATTCTCATCTCTCTACTTTTCTTTATTCATATGATTGCTTGATTACCTGCCCATTCTTGACCATATTTTGATAAAGCATTTACATATATGATAATCTCTAAATTCATTTAAAAGTAAACTAATCTTTTCTTTCTAAAATGAAAATAACAAGTATACACCAAAATTAAATGATACAAGTTTTAATAATATAACTCCTAATTACCCAGCAATGATACTTCTACTAATTTATCCTTAATACTCACTCAAAATATTATCATATAGTATACTGTGATTTAAATCCTAAACTGATGCCTTCTTTAAAGATTATAATAACAAATATTAAACCTTTATTATGGAACAAACAGTCTGCTGTATGCTTTAGATATATTATCTCATTAACACTATTGATGTAAGTACTATTTAGCATCCCTGATTTTCACCAGACTCTGGAACATGCCACTGTCACATGGCTAGTAACTGCTAAAGCCAAGTCCTAAATTCAGGGTATTCTGACTTCCAGACATTATTAAGTCCTTATAGCTAGAAACATTTAAAGATCAGATACTGAAATACATATATATTTAAGTACATTTTAGATCCTGGTTTATAAAGTCAATTGATGTTAGCCTGGCTTTTATTCATGCATTTAGAAAATTAAAATTACTCTATATATGGTTGAAAGAAAAAAGTTATTTTATTTATTTATGTTTTTTTTTTTTTTAAGATTTTTATCCATCTATTTGACAGAGAGAGAGAGAGCACAAGCAGGGGGAGCAAGAGGCAGAGGGAAAGGGAGAAGCAGGCTCCCCACTGAGCAAGGAGCCCAATGTGGGGCTCAATCCCAGGACGCTGGGATCATGACCTGAGCTGAAGGCAGACGCCCAACCAACCATGCCACCCAGGCGCCCCGAAAAAAGTTATTTTAAAAAGTAGTATTTCCAGTGTTAATCTGAAGACCAAGAAGTATATCAAAATACAAATTGAACAAATCTTATGTTAGCCAATGTTTCAAGTTTTCTTGAAACAATATTATGAAGCTAATAATGCCTAGATAGGGCTATCAGAGAAATTATTTTCATTGTCTTATTATTTGAAAGATATACTTCAAAAATTCACCATCAATACAACTCATGTGGCACAAGCCATTTTATAACTATGCATTATTCATAAACAGATAAAGAAGGCTTCAATAAGCACAAAAGCAAAGACACAAAACATGAAATGCTGAGCATACTGGGCAGACAGCTGGGAGTACAATATGACCAGGTGAGGGTGAGGAATGTACCGGTCAGGACGTACAGGAATGTAATGGCTGGGGCGAGGCCTACAGGCTAGAAGATAACAGGACAAGCTTTTCTAAAGCCCTTTCTTTTCCTTTTAGTCACAATCTCCCTCAAGTCCTGTTTTAGTCTGGAACATTGACATTCTACCACTTACTGTCTTCTACTCTAAGAACAGTGGTTATTACAACTGATGAGACTGAAAAAGTATATACCTTTTATAGTATTATAGTTCTAAACATCAAACAAAAATATTTAACTTGAGCACTGGGTGTTATGCACAAACAATGAATCATGGAACACTACATCAAAAACTAATGATGTAATGTATGGTGATTAACATAACAATAAAAATTATTAAAAAAATATTTAACTTGATTCTATATCCACAACCATTTGGAAATACAGAATTTATCATACTTTGGAAAAAGATCATCTAAATGGGGCTAGAAATAAATGCTAATCCCATTAATATTTAATGATTTCCTAAAATAGTAATGATATGGGGTTCCCTGTTAATCAGAAACTTCACTTCATGCCACTATGCTTTTAGGGAAGACCACATTAGTATGGCGTTCCTTTTCTCATATGCTAGCATCCAAATATGTACTTCAGGGTAAGAAAAAAGGAACGCCATTCTCGGAGCATCATGGATTAAAAGAGGCTGGTCAAAGTCCTGTCATTACTCTCCGAAAAAAAGTAAATAATGACAAAAACTGTCAATCATACATAGCTCCAACTATAAGTTACTCCACATCTGAATACATCTCTAGTACATTAGTGTAAAACTGGTGAAATATGAACAAGATCCGCATCTTAGAATTTAGCTAATGGTATTGTACTAATGCTAATTTCTTGGTCTGTCTGGGTTGCTGCACCAAAATACCAGAGACTGGGTAACTGATAAGCAATAAACATTTATGGCTCACAGTTCTAGAGGCTGAAAGTCTGAGATAAAGGCACTGCAGGTTAGGTGTTTGGTCAGCCTTCCTGGTTCATAGATGACCATCTTTCCACTATGTTCTCACATGGCAGAAGGGACGAGGAACCTTTGTGGGGTCTCTTTGATAAGAACACTAAACCCATTCACGAGGGATCCACCTTCACAACCTAACCACCTCCTAAGACCATCACATTGGGCATTAGTTTTTCGACATATAAATTTTCGGGGGACACATTGAGACCATAGCAGTTATGTAAATGATAATATTAGGGGTAGTCAATTAAGGGGTATGTGGGAACTATTTGTCCTGTTTTTACAACTTTTCTCTATGTTGCAAATCGATCTAAAATAAAACGTTTAAGAAAGCCCTCATTTCTTTTAACATAAAATTTTAGAGTAGCTTGCTGAGCAGTCCAGATGTCACAGAACATCAAATGCTGACCATTTCAAGTATTCAAAGCTTTAGAATATCAGCATATCAGAGCTTCTACTGACTGTGTTTAACAATTAGAGCTTATTAACCTTTGATTTTTGACAAAAGAATGGTTTTACAAAGATAGATCCATGAATAAAAAATGAAAATCTAAGTGCTACATTTGAACTTGAGAAGAAAAACATTGTATTTCATAAGTTATAAAATTCCAAGGCTCAGCTCAGGAAAGAATGAAACAAACCGATCATTCTTTTCCATTATAATTGTAATATAATTCTTAGAGATAAGAAACACTTTATGGGAAAATGTGTTGCCAGAAGAAAAGGCAAACATTCCTCAATCATGTTCTGCAGACATCTTTGTGAAGGCAAAACAAAGCTTCACCCCTTCGTTCATGCAATATGCATTTATGAAGCACATATTCTGTGCTAGGCACTGTAATTAATGTTAAGCTCCAGAAAACAAAATTTAAGATAAAAAGATTTTATGATCATTTAGATATGGAACTTACTCCCAAAGCACAGGTTAGTAAAAATAATCTAGTTCTGTTGAATCACAGACCTGTACCTCTGAAACAAATAATACATTATATGTTTAAAAAAAAAAAAAAGACGAAGAAGAAGAAGATAACAGGAGGGGAAGAATGAAGGGGGGGAAATCGGAGGGGGAGATGAACCATGAGAGATGATGGACTCTGAGAAACAAACTGAGGGTTCTAGAGGGGAGGGGGTGGGGGGATGGGTTAGCCCTGGTGATGGGTATTAAAGAGGGCACGTTCTGCATGGAGCACTGGGTGTTATATGCTAACAATGAATCATGGAACACTGCATCAAAAACTAATGATGTAATGTATGGTGATTAAGGTAACATAATAAAATAAAAAATAAAAAAAATAATAATCTAGTTCTAAATATCTAAAAATGGTCAAATGATTTCCCAGTAGTATATCTCTTCTGTTTCTCCTTCAAGGAGAGTTTAAGTATCTCAATTTATGAAGATAATGAGGTTCCACCTTCATATACCTTTTTTCTTATTCAAGGGATAGTAGAAAAGAGTTGGATTTTGTAGAGTATCTGTTTTCCATCAGGTTTTTTTGTTTGTTTTAGTTTGTATTTTGTTTTTCTAAGCTAACACTTAAACATCTCCAGAGTGGGGTGAAAGTACAACTTTATGCCACATTCCGCCCCGAGCGGCCTCCCTCAAGTAGTCTGCCCCGCAATCTAAAGTTGAAGCAGGAAACCTCACAGGGTTTTCACTCCTCCATCTTCCCATAAAGTAAAGCCAGTACACAAATGTCAAATACATTCTACTTCCTAATCGAGAGATTATTCACTTCAGGAGTGGCATCTGTGTGTCTCCTAAGGTCCAGGACCTAAAAAGAGTCTCATAAAATGAATGTTGTTCCGCTATACACTTCACATCAAAATCTCAGTTCTGCTATTAAAGACCCTAAAGTTAAAATAATCACACCTGCAAGGAAAACAAGAGAGTTCTGACATTGTGTAAAGCAATGAGACATGTCAACGACAACAAAAAAAGATTTTTCTCCTCTCCACCACTTCAAAATGAATTGATTTATTTGCTATTACAAATTCTAAAGACTGTCTCGTTATAGTGAAAATGAACTCATGGTGTTTTCTTTTAAAAAAGTAGTCATTAATCTCAGCCAATTGGGTAACTACAGATTCTCAGTCCTCACAAAGCTAGGAGAAAGGCTTGTGCTAATGTCTGATGGGAAGCATGATAATTGTAATTGGGTTTAGAAATGTTAATGTTTATGGTAATATTTAAGCTGAAAAGAAACAATAGAGAACTAAATCTAAGCTTGGCAAAAGTGACTAACCTGTAATGCCAAGATGAGTCATCATAAATTCTAAATGGCAATTCTTGGCGAGACAAGGATTAGGGCTGGAGAGCACTCTGAGTGGCTCTTACTACAAAAATGAGAACATGAGAGTTTGTATAGAAAGAATTCAGATAACAAGAAGGTAAAAGCAGTGATGGAAAAAATATTGAGAGAGACTAGGGAAATAGTCACTGGAATAGTCACTGTGACCATGGGCCAGGAAAGAAAACAGATACAAAGCCAAATCTAAAGAACTTGATGAGCTAGGTTTGTCACTGAAAGATCAGTTTGGCTGTTGATAAGGCTCAGAAGAACGAACCTTGCTTCTCTAAGAATGAAGTAAGCTTAGCTCCAGAATTAAACTGGGTATCACTACAAGAGCAGATGGAAGTAAAAACAGAGATGCCTACTAAACAGATGCCTGTCAAAATATAAGAATCTATACCTCACTAAAGCAAATAACAAGGTGGTGTTTGTAATTACCCGGACAGACAAATCTTTACTATGGTACTGTGACTGATTTTCACATGTCTTACCAACTGAATCATATTACCTGATAGTTAAAGGACATTAAGTTTATGCCTCCAGGACAGCACTGAGGTTGAAGAGGACGAAGCAGAAAGGATATTGTCCCTGTTAGTATAGAGATATGAAAGGGAGAAATGGAAAGGCCATACACTGACCCAACAGCTACATAAAACTGATCGTTTCTAAAATTCTCAGTCTTGGGGTTGCCTAGGTGGCTCGTTTGGTTAAGGGTTTGCCTTCGGCTCAGAAACTTTAAAGGTCATGATCCCAGGGTCGTAAGGCTCTCTGCTCAGCGGGGAGCCTGCGTCTCCCTCTGCTTGTGCTCTCTCACTCTCTGTCAAATAGATAAAGAAAATCTTTTAAAAAATTAAGAATAAATAAAATTCTCAGTCTTACCTAGTCCCTTAACTGTGGGGCCACAAACCCCAGGAAGGTGGGTTTGGCTGGGAACTTACTAGGCCATAGTACCATCCAGGAAATAGCACAGGTCACAAGGCCATACCAACAGAACATGGCTCTTCCCACTCCTTGGGATCACTGAATTGCCCTTCCACTCCACCAGGCAGCTGCATTGAGAGCACCAGAGTGCAAATTGCTAAATTCCAGGGAGGAGTTCCAACCTTGGGGTGAAATGATAAAATTGATTCTTTCCTCCCCTCCCTTTGCCAAGAGATAAAATACCAAGGAGATTCCAGCTTAGAAGTGACAGGACCGGAGAACATGGAAGGGAGGCACTTTTCCCTCTGTTCTCCAAAATGTTTGGGGAATCATGTAGGATAGATGGTGGCTGGGTGTTACATTCAGAAGATCCTGGACCAGGTCTGCAGAGGATTCAAGGAGGTTCCCTCAAGCGAGTAGGGGCATGTTCATTTCTGCACGTCCAAGTGACCACTATGAATTGTTAACCTCTACTCAGGCATTTTAAACACCACCACTCCGTAGACGTACACTTTTTCTCTGGCCTTCAAAAAACCTAAGGTTTGGGGCGCCTGGCTGGCTCAGCCAGTGCAGCATGCAACTCTTGATCTCAGGGTCATGATCAAGCTCCATGTTGGGCATAGAGTTTACTTTTTAAAAAAGTAAGGTTCATAACACAACTTTTCTTTATTCCCTCCAGAGAAAATCTGGAAGACCCAGTCCATTTTTTTCTCCTGCAGCTAAAAAAAGTATGAACACACAATGTTTAAATAAGAAACAATAAATCTATGCTTTGGAAACTTTCAACTTGTGGACCAAAGTCAACCCACACATTTAAAGTTTCTGACCACTACTATATCAAAATTGTAATAACTTTTTTCAAGATTTTATTTATTTGAGAGAGAGACAGACAGAGATAGCAAGAGAAAGCATGAGTGGGGAGGAGAAGGAAAAGCAGCCTTGTGCTGAGAAGGGAGCCTGACATGGGCCTCAATCCCAGGACTCTGAGATCATGACCTAAGCCAAAGGCAGACACTTAACCAACTAGCCACCCAGGTGTCCCTGTAATAAGTTTTAAAAGAATAAAAAAGTGGCTCCCACATTCATGTAACATACGTTTGAATGTTAATAAAGACCCAAATAAAGACATATAAACACCTTTTAGATATTTGAAAGTCCACCCAAAAAATTATAGCTATGGAAAATAAACATTAAAGTTTTCTGAAAACTGGAAGAAGGAGTAATAATAAAGGAAGTTATTAGTATGAAATTCTCATCAACTCTGACTTTGAGACCCTACTCAGGTATACACAAAGATTGTTTCTGGAAATAAAAATTAAAGTACGATTTTTAAAAATTATCCCCAAAATAAGTTCCCATTTACCAATATAGAAATTTTATGAGTACAAAAGGTATTGTCTAATTAAGCAATACATCAAGAAATTAAAATGAGAGGTTAATAAATATAAAGACACTTACCTAGTACTTTGTGAACTTAGATTTCTGAATGTAATTAATATCTGGCAACCCCGACAAATCATACATTTAAAGTCTGGAATCTACTAGCATTTTGCCCTTGGATGCTGATCACTTGCTTTCTAAATTATTGTTTCTATTGTGCTTCACAAGGCATAGGGAGGCAGACAGAAACTGGCCAACATAAGAATGACAAGTAACTCTAAATGACCTACCTCTTTTGCCCAGACAATCACTAAGTCACAAACACTCAGACACACACCCTCAACACCATAGGAAAAAAATTAAAATCAAATATGGGCTGTTACCCCATAGTGTGTGGGCAAAACACCCACAATGTTGACATATAAATCTTAAACACAAGTAGGCATTTGACTGACACCACCACTCACCAATCTGGTTCTACACCTACATTCAAAACCACCCTGTTCCAGGAGAAGAGGATTGTTTTAGTCCTCATTTAAATCACTGAAGCAAGCAAGAGGCCAATGAGAAATCCATAAAAGGACAATTTTGCATCACTGTCCTTTCACTGCTCATATTGTAGGTAGTATCTGTAGCTGCAGAGAGAGCCCATCAAATATGCTTTCTACTCTTTTCTCAAAATCCCATAATAAAAGCAAGAGGAGATAAAACTATGTCGATGATTCCCCTTCCTTCTTTAGCATTCTAATTTCTCTCTAAAGAAAAGTTTGTGAAATGCCTCCAACCAACTTTCTATCTACCAATGAAGAACGCTTGCAAAACTTGCTCCCTGAGGAGGACATGAATAAAACTGAAATAAGAGAGAGAACATTACTTTTTTAAACAATTTAAGACTCATCCTAATAATTACTCTTAGAGGTGGAAATAAAATTCCAACTTCAATCTTCATTTTCTGTATTTCCTCAATAAATGGCCTAGACAAACATCCACATAAGCTAGAACAATCAATTAGCTCCGGTAATTATTACAGCTCATGGTGGTTTTCTACCATGCCAGCAATTTTCTCTACAAGCTTTCCATACATATGACAAAAATCAACAATTAGGACCATAATATCAAACATCTTACTACAGCCCCTTGTATACAGGCCCTTAAGACAGAATATAAATTTAAATTTAAAACTTTTATTAGTATAAAAAGTGATGCTGTTGAGATTGTCTTAAGAGGAAATTATTCAGAGTGCCTGGGTGGCTCAGTCGTTAACTGTCTGCCTTCAGCTCAGGTCATGATCCCAGGGTCCTGGGATCGAGCCCCGCATCGGGCTCCCTGCTCCGTGGGAAGTCTTCTTCTCCCTCTCCCACTCCCACGGCTTGTGTTCCCTCTCTCGCCGTGTCGCTCTCTGTCAAATAAATAAATAAAATCTTTAAAAAATTAAAAATTAAAAAAAAATTAAATTAAAAAAAGAGGAAATTACTCACTTTCTGGTGTTTTCTTTTCCACCTTTCTTGACTACAAAACAAGAAGACTAGAATATGTAAACTCATTCCTTACCACTTTGGTCCCTATACCTATCATGATATCCTGCCATTCTTCTCACTGGCATTTCTAATGGAGCTTGAAATTAACTTTTTTTTTTTTTTTTTTTTTGCTTTATGCCTTATTTTATTTTGTTTTGTTAGTCTGGGTTTTGTTTTCCTTTAAGTGTTTTACTTTATGCACCATTTTCTGAGAAGTCAGCATAGCTCTGGAAGCAGTTTGCCTTAACTAATGCTATAGAACAAAAGAGGAAACATATAAAATATTAATATTTAAATTTCTCTCATATATTACAACAGATTTTTTTAGAAGCTGAAGATAGAGGTGTAGGTTTGGGAGGAAAAAAAAAAACCTTGACGATATGACAGTAGTATATCTGGAAAATAAATTACACCATAGTGTCTTAACAAGTAGCCTCAAGATGATATAAGATTAACACAAACCTACATGGACATATAATCTAAATGAAAAGTAGAATCTAATTCAAGGCCTCCAGAAGGATAAAAAGAAGTAAAATTCATAAAAATAAAAAAACTAAAAGGCTTCTCTGCAATTATGGTTATGATGGAATTGGCACAGCATGGTTTTAACCACATAGAAGATTAATATTTATATTCAACAAATATAGCTAGAAAAATGTTATTGTATCACCTCCTTTTCTCACTAGGAGCATGCTGATTGAAATGGATTCATTTATCTAAGCTGACAGCTAGACAAAACTATATTGTGAATATTTTTTGTCTCTGATTAAATAAGAACTTAGCAACATCTGGTTTGCTACAATTACCCTATATTATTCAAAATAAGTTTTTTTTAAATATGTTTAGCTATGTCACACTGTGTTTAACAGTTCTTTTTAATACAACATTCAGGAAAAAAATAAAACAATTTAATTGTGGAAGAAAGTATTAAGTCAAAAACTCACAGTAAAATTACACATTCACTTTTAGAGCAGTTAGGATTATAAGGAAAATCGGGTATTTGATTACCCAGAATAAGAACTTAAGGGTTTTTATGTTCTTTCAAAAAGTCCTTTCAGCTGTCAACAGAGGTTTAAAATCTTATCTCCTCTATAATTAAAGAACAGAGAATATCCTATATTGAAAGAGCAGTTCTTCGAGAGGACACAAATATTGACATCATATTACAAGCCTAGCAAGTTCTCACAGGCCAAGAATAAAGGGCACCAACTCCTAGTTCATGCACATCTGTAAATGCTTTCAGAATACCTGCCTTCAAAATGTTTTTGAAAACTATACTGTTTTAATTATGCATGGCAATTGTGTATTTTTTCTTAAGGATGCCAATAAATTTGCTGAGTACTATTTAATTATAATCCCTCATTGTTTTATACATGTTTATAAAACTGTATTCCATTCAACGTGACAGAAGTTGTTCAACATAAAGGACTCTGGGAGCATACCCTATCCTCTGAAATAGTTCTTTCTTTGTGACAATAATACTATTTTCTTTGATTGTCGCTTTTAAAATGAGTCATTTTCTTCAAATCCTAAATATAGTTGATTTAGGGGGAAATGTACAGGTGCGAAAGTGTGTCTGCCCTGAAACACTATGTAGACAAACTGCATTTTATAGTCTCTCTCTATTAGGTATAGATGCCTACAGAATGTATGGAAATAAGTAATAAAGGCATTTCTGGCATTCTTATCTGACAGTGCCTGCAAGCGTTCAGGCTTCCGTTTGTATCTTATAAATTGCTAGATAATCATTCCTTTCAGAATAACTCAGATAAAAAAGATAGTATGGTGTACATGAAGTAACATGACAAAATGATTCCAAATGGAAGCCCATGAAAATTGCAGTCAACAGATAAGGAATATGTCAATCTCACAAAAAG
The DNA here is from genome assembly GCF_003265705.2 of Callorhinus ursinus. Lineage (NCBI taxonomy): Eukaryota > Metazoa > Chordata > Mammalia > Carnivora > Otariidae > Callorhinus > Callorhinus ursinus. Next base: position 48,821,215 of record NW_027397066.1, on the reverse strand, counting down.
TTTGTGAGCAAAGGAAAAAAATAGATGGCTTGAATCACTGTGCTCTACTCTTGCTACGTGAGGCAAGGGTGATGACAGCACTATTTTTCCCATCTGACTCTCATATATATTAATCCAACCTCATGACAGTGCACTATATTGTATGAACTACTTTAATTCTCACAACCCCACTATGAAATAGATATTATTAGCCCAGTGAGTCGGAGAGGAAACCAAGGCACAGAAAATGACCCAAAGTCACACTGCTGTGATACAGTAGTTCCAAGGTTTAGGCTGAAGTTCATCTGCCTCTCATGCCCATGTTCTAAATCACTAAGTCTCATAGACACAGCCAAGTTTCTAGAGTCTGTGCTATTAATTATTTTTTTAATTACACAAGGCGCATTTCATGTATAATGCTTTATCTAACACACTACACCACCACCTTTAAAAAAAATCAACCTATCACCATAAAACACAAACCTCATTTACATACTCAAGTACTCCAGATTAGGAAAAACTAAGAGCAGCCCCAGCCTTCCAAGAATTTGTATTTCCACAGAGGTAAAAAGCAAGAAGAACAATCAAAAGCCATGGCACAATGTCATAAATGCCATAAAACAGATATAACAAAAGGGCTACAGAGAATTGGAAGGCAGGACTCAGGGAAAAATAAAATATTTAAATTTTTAATGAAAGACATGAAAGCTAAAGTGCCTTAGAAGTTCTTAAATAATATACAATTAACGTTTTTGCCTTTGTCACTCAGATTAGCAGACCACTGTAGTGTTGCAAGAAACATGTACTACTGCCTTTCCACATATCGTTAAAATAGGAATTCCTTCGGGGCCACCTCAGTGGCTCGGTCGGTTAGGCGGTTACGTGTCTGCCTTCGGCTCTGGTCATGATCCGGGACTCCCAGGATCCAGCTTGGAGCTCCGGGTTGGGCTCCCTGCTCACTGGGGAGTCTGCTTCTCCCTCCCTCTGCTCCTTCTTTCTCTCTCGCTCACTCTTTCTTTCTCAAAAAAATAAATAAAATCTTTAAAAGAAAAAAAATAGGAACTCCTTTGAATGACTTCAATAATGAGGATTCATAAACACTGCTTTGACCAAAATGCAAGAAACTTTGTGGTTAAACCCTCTTAACTAATTAAATGTAGTTCCAACATATGACTTTTACATAACATTCAAAATACAAATATATAAAAATTCTAATTATATTATAGGTCTCTATAGAAGAAATTTTAACATTCAGGTAAAAATACATCTGACTTTACAACTGGATAATTATAACTACATAACAGTATATCAACATCACTAAAAATGAGTAACAAGTTCAGATAAGGTCATTTAACCAGTGATCACCATCACTTAGATCCCCCGTGTCCTTACAGTCAAATTAGAGTACAGAATATTAGAGTCAAAGGGGATATTATTTAATGCAAACCTCTTCTTTATATATGACTGACACCGGAAAGAGGCAGGGTCTCTCTTACACCTCCCTCCCAGCTACACGGCACAAGCGTGGACTGTCCTAACTGATCTCTCCACATCCCTTTCTTGATGCCTCCTCCAGTTACTTCTACACAGAGGAGCCAACATGATCTCTGTAAAATGAAAATCCAATATTGTTATTGCCCTGCTTAAAACCTTCAATGTCTTCCCACTGCTCCTAAGATAAAGTCCAAAACACCTAACCTCAAAAAGAAAAAAAACAAAAAACTACAAATTCAGGGCTCCTACTTCCTAGCCAGATCTCATGCCACTTCCTCTCTCAATCTTTATGTTCCTGCTATTAGACCTTCTCAGAATTCCTCACATGAACCAAGATCCTTCCTCTAGGGACTGAAACAGGAGGTTCTCTTTTCGGGAAGGCTATTTGCTTGGTCAATTCCTACATATACTCCAGGGCTCGGCAGAAAAGAAAAGCTCTCATCTAGAATGCCTGAGATTCCTGGGCCTAATACCCTAAAAAATTTGGTATTTTCCCTTTTTTTCATCTCTATCACAATTGCATTTCATTTTATCACATAGGAAGCACTCAACAGACATTGGTAAATGGAGGAAAAAGATTAATGACTCCAAATTTACTATCTTCTTACTATAGTATTTCTCCACTTAAAAATTTTATTCACCTAACAAAATTTTGTTAAACCACACTTACCATTTTGCTCACTCTTAAACTAACATCGTCCATTTTCTAAAACATGCTCTACCATTACTTTGTTAGTATTAAAGGATTTGTTCTGAATAAGAAAATCAACTTTCTCCTCAAACACTGTGGGAAGCCTCCAAAACTTAAATAATAAGCTAACTTCTAGAAGTGAAGAGATGACACACAAACTCTACTGTCTTTTCTAAATGATAATACCACATTTCCCTTAACCACTGTTTGACAGGTTATTTTACGGCTATTCTTTGACAAGGAAGTAGTGATAAATACAGCACTGCCAAACCTTAGTAGCTGTATTCCTAAAGCTAGTTCCTTCCCTTCTTCAGAGTTCCTCGGGAACAAAAGATACTAGACACCTCATAGGTCAAGAGGGATGGGGAAAAAACTGGATGCGGATGAAAAGAAACCAATCTTTTGGAGGAAAACCACCCCATAGTCACAAAGACACAGATCTACAGCTCCAAAACTAAAAAGCTTTGCTTTCCGTACTTGTATAACTCTCAAGTATGTTCCTCATCTCAAATCTACCATTCTTTATGATCAACAGATAGTTTATCATCCTGAAATTTAATATTACAGGCAGACAACCAATATTAAAATGTTCTCTATATTAGCTTACTTTCTCTGGAAAAGTGAAAAATTCCGGTGTGGCGTCCCTATTGCCAAATCAAGGCAGCCATGCTCAATTTTCTTCCCTTTATTCAGCTCTATTAACCTCCTCTACTGGAATATACTTGGGTTTGTGATGAGCTCTTCTGATGACAGTATGTGAAGGGAGCAGTGAACCAGCATATTCTCTTGGGTGCCTACTCAACCTTCATATCTACTCAACCTTCCTATCTCAGTTCAAATGTCAATTGCTCTGGGAAGTCTTTCCAGATCCCACTCACCCCCCAACACAGACAAGGTCTGATCCTGGTGCTATAACTCTCTAACTCTCTTACCATTCTAGACTTGACCTTTGTAGCACTTAACACAATTTTAACAAAATAATTAATGATAATAGACGCATTGCTTAATGCCACTTTATTTCCTTGATTTTGCAAGTGCTATGAAGGCAGAGGCTCCTTCTGCCACATTAAGCTCCATATATATCCCAGGATCCTGCAGACATTTATTGTTAAAAAATACATATAGTGGGGGCGCCTGGGTGGCTTGGTCGTTAAGCTTCTGCCTTCGGCTCAGGTCATGATCCCAGGGTCCTGGGATCGAGCCCCGCATCGGGCTCCCTGCTCGGCGGGAAGCCTGCTTCTCCCTCTCCCACTCCCCCTGCTTGTGTTCCCTCTCTCGCTGTGTTTCTCTCTGTCACATAAATAAATAAAATCTTAAAATATATATATATATATATATATATATATAGTGAATGACAAAATTAATGCCTTAATGAAGCTGGTCTTCTGAAAACTGCAGAAAAAATCAGAACAATTTAGTGACCTACTTCGGAGATGACAACCTCAACAACAAATGAAAAAATTAACACAAACAATAAAAGCCATCCATGGGCTAAATGTTTTATATATATCATCTTATTTAACCTTCATAATAACTCTTAAAGGTAAGTGTTTTTATCCTCATTTTAAAGCTGAGGAAACCAAGGTGTGGAAAAATTAAGTAACTTTTACAAGGTTCTAAAGAGAGAGGGCTGGAAATCATGCATTTCTCACTCCTAAGCTTATTCTCTCTCTTTGCTTCGCATTAACATACATTTTATTGCTATATTTTGTATTCCCCTACATGTGTATTTATTACTTTCAGTAAAGATCATTTGTTTAATATAGAACTTAATGTACGTTAATGCTTAAATCCTAACATGATGTATAATAATTTTATGTAAATAAATTCAGCTATGTAAAAAAAAAGGAGAGAGGGGAACATTGATTATTCAATATTCAACATATATATTTCTGCTTTATAAATGAAGAGCTGTTGAATTTGCCTTAGTATAAGATAATAGTACCTTGGGCCCAGAGCTCTGGATGTGGAATTTTTTTGATATATAAACATAAGGGAAAGAAAGCTGATATAAGAAACTGTATCAAAGCCCATATATCAAATCTTAAGATGACTTATTGCTAATAATTAGTATGCTTAATATAGAGAAATATAAAAAGAGAAATATGAGAGAAACGTCTTAGAGTCCTTAACATTTTTAAAGAATGTAAAATACCTTCATTATGTCCATTTCTTTTTAAGCATTCACAAATAGAATGTCTAACCTATTTTACGGTTTTAAAATATACTCTTACCACATGCAATCTTGTGCCTCAGCCCTTTAAGAAGGATGTAACGTGAAAACTCTTTAAAAAAAAAATACCTATTAAAATTTCTTGAAATATCAACTTGCAAGTACAGGTATTCTATACTAATGAGCTCTACCATTTTATTTTACCTATGGATGTTTTTAGAGAGAAAGAACCCCCAGTCCTATCCACGATTTAAGTTTAGGACCAGTGTGATCAGCTACACAGTGACACAACCATGCCTAAAATCAAAAATGAGAACACTCAAGTGCAAGACTGAGAAATTCCTTAATAAAAGGCAGTGTATGCTATAAACCAGCCATGTCGCTTTGGACATGTCACTTCAGTTCTTGAGAACCTAATTTCTTTTAATTTTTACTTTATTGTGGTAAGAATACTCAGCATGAGACCTACCCTCTCAACAGGTTTTTAATTGTACAACACAATATTGTCACTACGTTTAACAATATTGTGCAGCAGATGGCTAGAACTTCCTCATCTTATATTAACTAAAATCTTATACCCGCTAATTAGCAAATAGGGAGTTGCTAATCAACAACAATTTAATATTTATTTTGAGGAAACAAACTGTGCTAGAGTGTGCCTTTTAAGATTCTTTCTATGCCTTTATTTTTTCATATGCTGATACAGAGCAATTTTCAATGGTACTTGAACTTATCTTGCAACAGTAACTTCAAAAACTGCTTTCATGTTCAATTGTTTCTTCTAGGTCCATAAAGCACATTCATGCAGTTATATATTCATTTATTAATCAAGCTTTAAACTGTCCTATAAATATGTTCCGGTGCAAATTTAAAGAAAACACAGAAAGTGAAATAAGAACTGGTTACCAATCTGACTGCTAGAAAGGTACCTTCCATTTATGTCTTTATGACTGGAAGCAGAAGTCACAAAGATGATATTTAGCTGTTAGTCCTTTTGACCAAAGAATGAACTACTGAAAATCAAACTCAACAGGTATCGCCATCACTATAAAAATGACAAAAAGTTGCATTATACACCTGCTGTTTTCTTCCATTTTGCTTAAGAGTTACTTAACTTACTTAACTTAAATTATGAGAGAACACCTCATAATTTACAACCTCACTCTTATTCTTACGGGCAGATCTTTAATTGAACTTACACCAAGCAAAACTTGAGTTCACGTTTACTAATTATGAGCCACAATGCACCGCTTACTTTTCTTTACTGACCTCTTTCTCCTTTTATAGACAAACTTCATTTACATTAAATGTTTGCTGATAAAATTTTTAATTTTCATACTTAAATTTTAAAAAAGCCCAAACCAAGCCCTCCAATGTTCTTGTTCCATATGGATTTGGTAGAGGAGAGCTTTGTTAAGTTGATGTTTTAAACGAAGTTAAGAGAGAAGAGACCTATTCAGAGCAGAGAACAAAACTAAGAAAGTTTATGGGGACATAAACTGGATGGTGAACTTTCTAATTCTTCATAAATCAGTTTCATGTATGGTTTTGTTTTAACATTATGTTAAATTCAAAGACATTGGGCACAGTCCTTTATTTAAATGTTAATAGCCAGTAAATTTCATTTTTTATTACTATTTTATTGATCTTGGCTTTTACACATTGATATATATGAGTTAGTAATTCTTAAAAACTACCGAACAGTAAGTTACTAACTTTACTAAGTATATAATTACCTAGAGTTAGTAATGACTAATTACACATAACCAAGAGTTAACAATTCTTAAGAAAGAATTTCCAGAAATTTAGGAGGACCACTTATGCTCAGGCAACAATGATGCATGTGGATCACTGTTGCCAAGCAGTAAAACTCCAACGGTGATTATTTACTTTGTCCTCGTAACTGTACTTCCAAGGAATCTATGCTACAGAAATCATCAGAGAATGAGACAAGCTTAACATTACTTATCCTAGAAAAATATGACAACCCACATGAATAAAGAAATGTTTAAGTAAATCATAATGTATCACTCTATGAAATATTGTACAATATTTAAAATGATGCTTTCAAAAAATGAATGGCATTGGGAAATTTAGAGATTATTACACAAACTGTATATATAGTTTAACCTTAATTCTACTAAAACAAACACATACATAAAATACAGATAATATATAGAATATGTGGATAATCAAGCGAAAATATGTGTGAAATAATGTCTGTGAACATTGAGAGGTACCACTGTGATATATGGGGTGATTTCTATTTTGACTTTATGTATCTCTATATTTCACAAGTATTCAATATGAGCAAGTACTATAATCAGGAAAAAAAAACCTTTTTAAAGTATGTTTGTTCAGAATTTAGAATGAGCTGCATTGGCAAGGATGAGTGGAAATTAAATTCAGCTATTATGGGCACCCAAGTAGGATCAAAAGAGCTTATGTACATGATGAACACTGGGATAATAGCAAAAATTCCAGAATAACATCTACCAAGCTAAGAGAGAGTACCAGGTAAGGAAGTTAACACAGTAAGATTACTAAACCAAAGCAGACAGACTAGCATACCATCCTCTGATAAAGATAAGTAGTCCCTCAAACAAATAGTTCATTCATTTGTAATAAAGTAGGTTCATTTCTCATTTACAAACCTAATGCTTTCTTTCATACCTCATTACTTTTGTGTTGTTGCTCTATCTCCATACTCCTTATATTTGAGGAAGAAAACACACATACACACCAGTGCAATCTCACTATCATCCATTATTCAAAAAAGGTCTCGTTGAAAAATGTCTGTTCAGAGGCTCTAAGCAAATTTCATTTCTGAACACTACTGTCTGCAGTCCAGCAGGCTGTTTCACCAAGATACAATCACACATTTAATCAAATGCACCAAAAAAAGAAATACAAAGTTTGCTTAATAATGTCAAATCAGAAAAATACAATGTTGACAGCCTACTAATTTTTAGTGCTCTTTCTTCTTCAAGGATATGCAACAATAAGGAAGGTACATGGGAGTTCTTCTAATTAAGTTTTATACTAACCTTTAAAAATTCTCCAAATTATCTTCGTATGTTACTATTTATATTGAGTTGGTACTTAAAAATGAAGTCAATACAACTTCCCATTTTGAATAAAAAATTTAAAAAAAAAACAATAAATTAAGGAGGTTTCCCAACTTCTACAAAAAATACTTCTAAAGCAACATTTTATTTGAGTTGGTCAAGTGTCAGCATTAAACATTACCCAAACTCTAGTTTTCATAATAATGGATCTATTATTTTGAATAATGCTTGTCATTTGAATAACATTATTATTGGATAGGTTGAAGTATATTTTCATTGGATTCTTTAAACAGCTAATAAATTATATGAAATGTCCTACTTGATGTGCTTTTGAATATTCTGCCTCGAAACATAAGGTTTACTTGAATTAACATATATTCCCATCAGTAGCATGACATAATGAGTATACTAGCAAGTGTAAAGCAATTAGATGTCTCAAATGGGTGGATTCATAGCTGCAAACCCATCTTTCTGCTTTTACTTCTATCTGCATTTCTTTTTATGATGTATTTATTCCCATGCCATAAGTTTTTGTTTCTTCAGTTCCTTCCAGGATAATTTTTTCTGTGTGCAACCTCTACTTGTTGTTTAGGAACTTTTGTTCCTTTTCAATAAGGACCCTCTTAATGTGGCTGGTGGAGCTCATACATAAGTTAATTTAACCATGAACTCTTGCGTCCAACGGCACATCTTGGGAGCTCTGTTCGCCTGGTTATGCTCAATGCCTAAATAATTTACATTTAAACTTGCACTTACATTTAAGATCAGTATTGCTCTGCATTTTTAAGCACATGTAGCAAAAATTCAGCACTCTATCTGCCACCAAACTTGTGTCCAATGCCCCTGTTCGGAATTGTACAATGACAACTCTACCATCATATGACAGAATGGTATACATTGCTTAAGTAAAGTAACATCTTTCAGTTATTTGGTGGCTTTACATATATGCAGAGCCTTGATAACTTCTGCAGTTTCACAGGTGTTCTTGAACCTGAAGATTTGAATCCCTTGGTTTACATGGGCTTATTGGGCCAAGTAAGTAGGGAAGCATTTTCCAAAATCACCTTGGCCACACACAGGAAGAGAATAAAACCCATTTTTAATGGTTTTCCTAGCCAATTCTCCTTATGTCTGATCTGTCTCAGTTAACAAAGGATCACCACAGGGGACATTCAGGTTTTAACTGCCTTTTAATGAGTTTTTCCTTCTTCAAGCTAACTATGTGTTTGTCCACAGAGGATCTACAATATCGTTACTGACTCCACTAAGCTAGAGATAGTAGATCGATCTAAAGCTGGGTACCAAAAATTCAGACTATGGTCAAAGGGAAAGGATCCAGTAGGAAAAGAGAAGGAAAAGTGGTACTGAAGTAGGGGCATCCAACTGGAGCAGAATCCTAGTGGTATTCAGGGTGCTATTTTTTTTTTTTTTCTGATGCCTAGGTAAACCTCCATTCTTCCCTAAGATTCTTTAGGTGAGAAACACAATAACCTGCCAATAAATTAATCATTTTAGCCTAAAGCTAGTTGGAAGTGTCTTTGCAATTAAAAGAGATAATGAATACATTCATTTTACTAAATCCTGTAAGTTGAATTTAGGTCCATAAGATAATTGAAATGTTATAAAATATGCAGCATTTTGGAATGACTTAAATAATATTTAACTGTCACATAAAAATTTTGGAAATTAAAGTGAAATTTCACTGAAAATACCTGTAACTCAAAAAATATGCATTATTTAAAAGAAAATGGTTGCCTAAGCTCTTCTTTTAAAGTCAACTACAGTTAATAATATGAGTAAACCTCAATAGACAAATTCAGCTGAATAGTTAAAGCCAATATAAAGAAGAAAGGCTATAGATATGCACATGTTAACACAAAACTATTTCTCAATAGACTCTTTGTCCACTCCTTGAAGTCATGATCAGTATTCTGAGTCAAGGTTCAAACAACAACCATCAGCCATTGACAGACAAATCAAGAGCACTGAAAATTTGAAAAAACAGAAGACATAAATATAAACCAGTTGAGCCTTCCATTCTTGCCAGAAATAAAATCTCATACAAAAAAGATGACCATCAGTCAGGGCCATTTACTCTTATCCAAAAGTATTTGGAAGAGCTTTGAGGAGAGGAAAAGGGGAAAAAATACCAAACCAAAACAAAACAGGAGACTGTTGAAAAACTTCTTACAGGGTCAGCTGTCAATGGAATGCATTTTAGTATTCAGGTTACCCACCCATGCAGAACATCAAAAACTGGGCTTGAGTCTCTCCCCTATTCTCACAGGCTCAGGCTACTGTGGAGCCACTGGGGCTGTCTTGAATAGTAACACACTCTCCCCTGCGGGACGCATAAACACCAACACAAGCTGATCAAACAGAAGGGGGTGTCCTTTCTACTTGGCTTTCATTTTCTTGAGTCATACTTTAAAACACTTAATTCTGGTACAATTTAGCAACTCAGCTGTCCAACGAGCAGCTTATTTTTTCATTCATGTTTACCACCTACCATGTTGTTGTACGGTCTTCCCGCTTGAACATAAATGCTGGGTAATTATAGGTATAAGTCACACATTCTTTTACTGGCAATCGTCACTGACCCACCGATGTTAATTCTAAAATTTGGACTTATTTATGACCCTTTCAATACTTCTGGTCTTTAAAGCAATTTTGGGATTTGAATTTTAAGGGTTCATCTACATTTATCGCAATCTTATAAGGATTTGACTTAAGGATTATAAATCTTTTAAAAGCATAGAAATCCTTAAATCGTGGAAGTTTATGATGACTTGATTTGGTTACAACACTGTAGGAAATCCTGATGCAGTTAAAGCTTAAAGAGCTGCTGATGCCATGTGAAAAGATGATCAGGAGTTTAATTTAAAATGTCTTAAGTTAAATTGCTACTTCCATTTTATACGTGATTTGAAGTCAATCTTCAGACACAGCACTTGGTGGCTGTCAAAAATATTTTCCTGCCAGGATTATATGATTTTTGGTGGGGAATTAGTAGCAGAGCATAACATTTTAAGATTAGGAAGAAAAACTCAAAAACAGGTACTTAACAAAAGGTTAAAAAAGAGAGGGAAAAGAACATGGGAAAGACAAAAAGACACGTGAAACCTTTCTCAACTGCATAAGAAAATGCTATTGATTTTCAAAGCTCATCAAGAACTCTTCAATTAAGAAAATGATATTTGATTTAGCTAGATTTTCTTACTAATGGTACTTAAGGACATTTCTAATAATACCGTAACTAAGAGTAATAGGGACCATTCATTAAAAGCTCACTCTATCAGGTATTTTTCTATTTACTTCTTATTCCCCTCCCCAAACCAGCCATGTAGCTTTTATTACTTTTATTTTCAGATAGAGATGACAGAGCTAGAAAGTTGTGGAGCTGGGACAGAATTCAAGTGCCTCTCTTTCCAAAGGCCATTTCTGAGAAGTTCATAATCAGGGACAGTGCCCATTTAAGGAGTATAATTTAGTTTCTACTATCAGTAGGTCAGTATTAACCAAAGTGGAGATGATAAGTATTGCAATACTAATTTCACAGTGGTAGGCCTAGGTCAGAAATTACACTAGCCATGGAATATATCCCCCCAAGATGTATATAGGTTATGAATAACATATCTCTAAAGTTTTCACATAGATGTCGAAGTACCATTTACAGTTCTCCAGTTAAAGTTTAGCATCTAGTAAAACTAATCTCTTTGTGGAGCCTCCCTTACTCATTAGGCATATTACCACTCACAAACAAACTGAACTACACCATATAATTACCCCAAAGATCCTTTTCACTGAAAATGGCCTGTTGTAGTGCTTGGATAGTGATTAACAGACTAAGAGTGCAATGAGTCGTCTTAATATCACTTCAGAAAAGTGATTTCCTCCCTAATAATTCCCAAGATACATAAATATTCAATTAGGGTCTTTGAAATCTAGTTTTAATTGGGCTTTCATTCTCTACCCAACTTCAAACTTAGCCCAAGCTAAAAAAGGTATTTTATTAGTTCTTACTATAAAAAAAAACCAAACCATAACTCTTCATGAGTTTTAAAGTGGGAGGGTAAAATAAAGCCAAGATTATCTTTTATATGAAATTTTCAAATTTAACAGCATTTTAAGACATATTGTAAAGCAATGAGGTGAAACATAATTGCTTTCTGAATCACGTGGGAAGTTGATTAAAGTTTCCTGGGACCCTCCTGAGATTTAGTAAAAATAATAATAATGACAGTAGCAAATAGTTGCATCTCTATTATTATGTGCCCAGAACTGTTTTAAGCACTTCTTCACAAAAACCTATGAATTAAGAACAAATGTACGGGGGTGCCTGGGTAGCTCAGTCATTAAGCGTATGCCTCCGGCTCAAGTCATGATCCCAGGGTCCTGGGATCGAGCCCCACATCAGGCTCCCTGCTCTGCAGAAAGCCTGCTTCTCCCTCTTCTACTCCCCCTGCACGTGTTCCCTCCCTCTCTCACTGTGTCTCTCTCTGTCAAATAAATAAATAAAATCTTAAAAAAAAAAAAACCTGTATGTCCATTAAAATACATCAGGAAATTGAGGCATAGAGAGATCCAATATCTTACCCAAAGTCAAATAATTTATCAAACCTAGGCAAACACACCACAGAGTCCCTTCTCCTCCCACCACACTATTTTGTGTCTCCAGATATGAGAATATCAAGACCTGGGGCCCAGATTTTAAATATTTCCTGTAGCTCCTCTGCTATTGTCAGGCTGGAGACCGGCATTTTTAAAGTTTCTATTTCAGTAACTGGGGACCAACAAAAAACTAAAAACAAGCTTTCTACATTGGAAAAAGAATACTGAAAATGTCAAGTAATAAAATATCCAACCTCCTTGTGTCTTTTTAAAGTCTGAACAGTCTTATTTTCTTATCCTAGATGACTCTTTATATGGTCAGATGGGGCACAAGGAGTAAGTACAAGGGGACAGATCTTGCAAAAGTCAACACCAGCAGTTCTCAGACTCTCTGGTCCCAGGACCCTTTCACATGCTTAAAAATTGATGACCTAAAGCAACTTTTGATTATGTTGGTTATAGCTTTCAATATTTATGAACTAATAGTTAAACTGGGAAAATTTTAAAACACAAGAATATACAAGCACACATGCCATCACAGAGCCATGATGTCATCACAAGTCACATGCCTTCTGGAAAACTCCATGGTACACTTGTAAAAGTTACAAGAGTAAAAGGCAAATATCACCACAGCATTGTTACAAAAATGTTTTCTTTTTACGCACTCTCTGAAAGGGTCTCAGGGACCCACACATTTCCCCTGAACTCACTTTGAGAAGAGAGAACTACCTACTCTACAAAATAATGGACCCACAAGTTTTACCAGAAAGAACTATTCAACTGGGGGATTTAATTTTCCATCTCAGAAATAATTTTCACAGTAAACAGAATTACCACCAACATCATTCCATTTAGATTCCTGAATGATATGGACCAAATGTTAACTTCTTCTAATATGTATATATAATCACTCTTATGAAGAAATTCATTAATATTAAACTAAATTCTTGTTTTAACTGTCAATAAGACATAAGCAAGACATAAATTATTAAGATCTATAGAATCTATTATGATGAAATGTAAGAACTCTCCCTCTTCACCCAGTCCCTAAAACAAATGGAGAATTCCAATTAATTCTGAGTACGATGGCTAATTTATTTATGTATTTGTTAGTACATGAGTAAACTTCACAGTTCTAAGAAAAATGTCACACCTGGTTACTTATGCAGTAGTAGAATTAATTTTAGTAGGCCACAACAACACTCAGACAGAATGACATGAAAAGGTTTTGGGGGATATATGCACATCTTAGGACTCATAAATGCTATCTAGAGGAATGCTCACATTACTTTCTCACACTGGCCAATAAACAACAATACCAAAATCACAATGAATGAAAAACAGGGATTTTTCTCCCCATTGATCAACAACAACAACACACACACAAATGGAGATATCAAAGGGAAAATGTCAGGAGGACCTTACTTAATTTGAGTGTTTTAATTTATATTTTATTATAAAGTATTCTATAAAGAAATTCATTTGCATAAAGACAAGACATAAACGCAATAATAGTCTACGTGTAAATATGTCCTTGAAGGCAAACAAAGGCTAAACTACAATATAGCCTCTGTCTTTAGGGTTTCTCCCTATGTGAACAAATCCATATTTGAATGTAATGCAAATCTCAGAAATCTAAGAGAAAACAGCCATTTGCAAAACTTAAGGAAAGATCATCTCCCTCTAATTCCAACTGCTTTAGCCATCCACACCATGCTAAATTTAGGCTGCACAGCATTTCTCAAAAATTGCTCTTTGTTCTTAAATACAAAAATCAATCAGTTTTCCTTGCTGATTTCTGGGCAAAAATGCCCCACTTGTAACAGTAACTGTCACTCCTAGTTGGCAACCCTTTTCAGAGAGTTTCAACCAGTGGTTAAAGTAGTCCAAATGAAATCTAAAAACAATTGAGTTTAGCATTATATTATTTGACTAACTTCAATCCTTTTGCTTTTATAACATTTTTAAATCTCCTGTCTAGGATTTCCTAGGCTATAGCTCACCAAAGAATCAAAGGTAAATCAAGACCATAAAAAATTTGTCTTTCTTAATTACTAGAAACAATGCCAGCCACAGTAGCTGGAACCAGTACGTCTCATACTTGCTATTATTCCCCGTAGAAAAGAATATTTAAATCTCTAAACTGTAAGAAGATCATTAAGAAAACCTTCCATTCATATTTTTGAGGAGAGCTCTCAATCTGAAGGATAATCACACCAAGCCACTTAAAATGAGACATCAAAAGCATTTACCCATCAGGCAAATCACATGCTGGTTTATCACTCTTCAGGCCAGGGATGCCCGATTCAGCCTAACAGGTCTAAGAAATATTTGAGTATTTCACATAAACCTTTATACTAATCACTCCTCCCATCCCGAGTTTATAGAAACAGTCCAGATAACCATATACACCAATGGAGCAGGTTACTGAATATTTAGAGATACAGAAGTGCTATGGAATGGCATTCAAGCACTCTGACACATTCACCTTCAGCTAAAGACAGCACAATACATTGACAGACACAGTTCTAATGACATCAGGACCTGTGGAATGTATGACTGCTAGGAAACACATGCTGCTAGGAAACAAAGAACAGATCTGATCAAATCTTCTAATGTAAGGACTGGGAATCATTGCGATTAGATCTTCTAAAATGAGAGGACAAGTATTCTTTAATCTTCAGAAATATTTACAAGTATAAAGACCATAACACATATCCTCTAGAAATGAAACAAATATATGAAGCTAGATTCTCATACATTAAATCACAGTTCTCTAAGTTTTCTATTAAGATGACAGCCACTAGCAATAGCGCATAAAAATATAACTTAATCAAAGTCAGGTAGCAATGATTCTGTATTCCTTTCTTTTTCAGCCTAAGCTTTTTCAAGAAGTCAAGATCTTAAAAAAAAAGAAATCTAGAAATTATAGTACATGGAAAATAAGTACCATTTGACATTTACAGTGCTATACTTTTAAAAACAAAATAGAACATAGTCATTTGCACCAAAATCCAAAGCAGTCAAAGCTAATCTACAACTAAGGAATTTAATAGCTTTTAATTTTGAAACTGGAAAGCAGTTTGGCTTTTTAACTTTTTAAAAACTGTTTATCTTTGTATATTTTTTAACCCTTGCTTTGATTACAAAAAAAAAAAGTGAAACAAAGCTGAGATATTTCAACACAAATATCCTTTTAGCTCCTACACAAATTATTTGAAAACCTCTTGGTGCTGCTATAAAAGAACTGACAATTCTATCTGTAATCCACAAACAAACTGGGCACCAGAACTCCAGGTCATTTAGTACCATTACAGATTGAAAAACGTTATCAGGGAAATCTGGCTAAATTCTGTTTAATCTCATAGGGAAATGAAGAACATTCTTCAAGTAAAAAATTACTAAAGAGGTGTTTCTTTGTAGATTCTACAATGACATTCTTTAGTGCCAATAGCTCATATGACAGTAAATTAGCAGACCGCCTATTTACTTCAGAGCAAAACACAGAAGGCAGTTTTTCCTTCCTGCCAGAGTCTATGCGTCTCTTCATTTCCCCAGCAGCTGGCTGCAAGGATGTAAAATGAGAGGTGCAAGAAGGCTTACACTTCCTAGTGAGTAATCCGCCCAGGAAAGTAAACAGGACAGACACCACCAGGTTGAGCTTTAAAGGAGAGTGCGGCAGGACTGCTTACACCGTTGTTTACAATGTGCTCCAACTACCGCAGGCAGGATCACACACAGGCACAGGGAGGAGACACCCAGAGGTGGCTCACACACCTAGAGTTCGCCCAATTGCTGTGATATCTCTGGCCATAAATAAAGCAGTGCACGTTTCTATCAGAGTGAGGGAAGTGACCGGAGAATTCCAGAGACCAGGGGTTACGCTGGCTTGACTCTTATTTCAATCTGCTCAAGGGATGACTGTTCTATCCCTTGGTCCTTATCAGGGCCAATCTGGGGGTGCATCGAGCGCTGCACCAGAGACACGCGCCGCACGCATCTCGCGGAAGTGCTCCTCACTGGGGAGAGGGGACACTGTGAGGCTTCCTTGCATCCCCTATGGGGCCCCGCGGCCTCCTCAAACCAGATTTTCTAGTTAAGCGGATCCCAGGCGATTTCGATAAGCAAGCTCAGCTCAAGTAGCATCAGCTCTACCATCCCCACAAATACCTCCCGGCCATGCCCCCGAGCGCGCAGGAACGCTCACATACTGTCACGCACACGCTGACCGCACAGCCAACTGACCCTGGTAGCAGAGGTCGCCCCCACCCCTACATATACACCCACCCACCTATAGCTGGGGGCCTGGGCACGCTTAGCCTCTGAGCTCCGACAGGGGACCAGTGGCGGGGGCGCGGTGGCACCGACACTCCGCTGCAGCCGGAGCGTTCCCTTCTCCGGTTGGAAGCTCCCAGGCGCCTGCCCTCCTACCTGTAACCCAGTCGACCGCGGACACCAATGCTCTTCCTACCCCGCCCTGGCATCCCGGCTGCCCGGATTCGTGCAACACCGTCCCCCGCCCCGTGCCCACTCCCAACACCGCGCCGCCCCGGGCCACCCACGAAAGTAGCAGCTTCCTCCAACCAAAACCGCCTAACAAAGCCTGGGCAAGCAGCTCTTAAACAAACTGCCGTGAAGGGGACACAACGGGCGGGGTGCGAAGAGGCAGCACGGCTATACGACTCAGGGGCGCGACCTGGGCAAATGCGGCCCCTATGGATGCTCCAGACAGGCGTCTAGGAAGGATCGCGGTGAGCTCGCCGCCCCTCAGTCCCCATCACCCCAGAGTCCAGCTCTCACCCGGTCCCTGTCGGTTATCCAACCCGCTCCCGCCTCCAGCGGCACCAGCTCGGGCCGGTGGAGAGAAGGCGCCCCCTGGTCTGTTTTCAGCCCCCGCCAAGGGGGGTGGGAGGAGGGAAAATTCACGGGGTGGAAATTCCAGTTCCTATTCCCAGCGTGTTGGACTGTGAATGTACCGGGTCTGCTCTCCCCTTCATCCCTCTCGGCCGCCGCCAAATCGCCCAATTGCTGGAAAAACCTCGAACCCGTGCCAAACCCCAGTGCCCACCAGCCAGGAGGCTCCCTTCCCACCCCGCATCACGATCGGATGAGTGTGTGAGCGGGCGTGTATGTGAGTGGGTGGGTGAGTGTGCGTGAATCCCGCACCCCCTCTGTTGCCCTCCCCGCGGACGCCACCGCCTGCGCCGGGCCAGGGCCACCACTATTAGGAAGAGTGAGAAGAATAAATTACCTTTCGTAACCGCCGGTCCCTGAGATCGTCCCATCAGTTTGCTCAACAACCTGCAGCCGGGTGCAGTTTCCACAATCCAGCCATGGAACCCGGGGCAAAAGACCGGCCGGCCCCAGAGAAGACACCCCACCACACGCGGCAAAAGAATGACACTAAAGCGCAGAGAAGGCAGCAGGAGGGTGGAGACCCCGGCCAAAGAAACAACAGAAAGTCTCTCCTTCCCCCTTTCTTCTACTACACAGCCTTGGAGAAAGGTCGGGGAAAAAAAAAAAAAAGAACCAAATGTTTGTCTTCCTTTACGTGTTCTCGCTTCAAACACACCAAGGGGGCAAAAACGGAGCAAAGAGAGAGGAGGGTTCAAATGTCTCTCCCAGTCCACAGTTGCACAACTTCGGAGTCGGGCTCAGTCTCCGGCAGCAGCCGAGACCCAAGCGGCAGCTAGTAACATGCGGCAGTCATAGCTGAGGCTGCTTCTCCTGCTCCTGCTGCGGACGCTGCCGCCGCTGCTGCTGCCGCCGCTTAAGGAAAGACGCTGCTGAAGAGACCAAAAATCTTCCACCATCCCCCCAGCCGATCTTTATATCCAGTTCTCCCACCCCACCCCCTTCGCCTTCTTTTTCTTCTTCTTCGTCGTCCTCTCCTTTCCGCTTGGGAAAGGGAGCAATGGAATAGGTAGGGGGAGCCGCTAGAGCCTGGGGTGGCTTCTTCTCCGCCAAACCCGCCTCCTTCTCCCGAGGTTTTCCCCCGGCGGAGGGTCTCCTCTCGCGCCCGCAGCCTGCGCCGAGAGCCGGAGCGAGGGCCACGCAAACTCCTTCCCGGGTGCACGGTGGGGGCGCGCGGGCGGAGCGGGCGCCTGGCCGCTGAGGGCTGCGTCCCGGGGGTCGCGGAGCCCGGAGCCCGAGGGGTGGCGGATTAGCTCGCCGGCCGGGCCGGGCAGCTGAGGGCATGTGGGAGCTTCATCGCGCGGCCCCGAGCTCCGCGCCGCCGCCGCCTCTTCGGTTCTTTCTCTTCTTCGACTCTCCGAGAGCGAGCAAGGCTCCGGCGCTCTCCACACACGCACACTCACACACGCGCACACACGAGCAAGCTCCTGCCAAAGCAAACCGTGCAATCCGCGCGCGCGCACACACCCGGAGAAAGAGGACGGAGGCAAAAAGAGAAGAAAGAAAGGGGAGGGGGCGAGTCACAGGCGGCAGCAGCAGCAGCAGCTGTCGGAGCGGAGGCAACGAGCAGTCCGGGAAAAACCAGCAACGGCAGCGGCGGCGCCCACCCGGACCAGCGGCAGCGTCTGCATCCCCGCTCTTGGGAACTGGGGGGAGCGGTGCCGGGCGAGCAGGCGACCCGGCGACGCGCCGAGAGCCGGTCGGAGCGCGGGCGCGCGGGGGCCGTGCAGCCTGCGCGCGGAGGACGCAGCCGGGGCCCGAGCCGAGGCCAGAATGAGCCGCGGGCTGGCGAGCGCCAAGATCGCCGAGAGCCGGGGAGGGGGCTCGCGCGGGGGGGATGAGGGTGGCACGTAAAACCCGGATCTGGAGTGCACTCGGGCACCGCCGCGCGGACTCCACCTAGCTGCTCGGCAAACGCTTGGAGGTGGGAATGAGAGGGCTGCTACATGAGGCTTCCCTTTCAGGGTTTGTCAAACAAAGGGTACCTCTTCTCCTGGCTTTGAGGCACGATTCTCCCTCAGTCTCGCAGTGCCTCCCTCTCTCTCTCTCTCTCTCTCTCTCTCTCTTTCTTCGTCTCTCTCTGTCTCTCTTCCCTCTCCTCCCTTCCTCTCTCCCTCTCTCCCTTCTTCTTTTCCTCCACTCCACCCCAGGTAAGTAAACGTCAGACTGAAAGTCCTGCCAGTGTCTCTTTTTCTAAGTGCAGATTATTCCATATTTTCATTATGCAGGTACCGAGTCCCATTGCGTTTTCTGCCTTTGGTCCATTTTATGTTCCTTCAAACTTACCTCAACGTGCAAGTTCATCGCAGACTTTAAAGTATCCTCTGTTATTCGGACATAGGGATTTAATGATTTTATTTCATAATCAGTAAAAATTACCATAATGGATATAGAAGGGTGCCAATTCCAAAGCAATGCCTTCTGATGGAGGGGAAAGTCTGCTCAAGTTAACTGAGTGACCTTGGTCCATTACTGAGCCCGTGTGTGCTTTCTTTGTAATGAGAGAGAGGGTTAAGTAGGTAATTTATAAGGTCTCTTCCTGCTCTAAAATTTGATGATCTGAAAAGACTAAGGTGTTATTTTCTGTATCAGTAAATTCGAATTACAATTATGAGAGAAACTAAGATTTATTATATGCATTCAACAAGCTTATTATATCCAAATTGTATTTGGATGTATATATTCAGGATGATCAAATGCCCTTCCAGAGCTCTTTGGGAAGTATAATCAACCTCAGTACATCTGAAGAACCTAAAACCTCATTAGAATTAACAGACCGTACCCAACACAAGTGACTATCAATATCTTCATTCGTTCTTCAAAGCTCAATTCTAGTGCGGAATGCTCCAGAATGCTCCTTTTCTCACCAACCCCAATTAAAATAATCACTCCTTTCATTATATTCCCATAGCACTTTGATGGTATATCTACGAAAACACCTATTTCATTCTGTTTTTTTCTTGTTCATTTAAAATAAGGAGTTGCTTGTCTATAGATCTCCTCAGATTATAGGATCTTCCTTAAATGCTAATTCCAAATTTTAATCATCTGTATAACATAAAATTATTATTTATCCACAGTACTTTGCACATTGTAATTTTTTTAAAAAATTTGGAGGGGAATTTCTTGATATTTCTGAATTCTGACCAGCCAGATGTTCGTTCACACACTTAAATTAGGCTACTTGAATTTGCCTAATATAAGGCATCCACAAACTCCCCTGAATACATAAAGAAAATATAAACTGACATCTGAAGTCACTTGTTACTTAAATAATCTCGGAAATAGACTCTAGCTAATCGTGACAAAAGGAGGAAAAATGGAAACTACCCAGTTCATCTCCCAAATGGATATATGTGGAAAAGTAATAAAATAGCAAAATGTGGAATGAATGACTCTGTATAGACATTAAGTGTTATTAGTGATAGCAGCAGAAATATAAATAAATAGTACCTACAGACCAATTTTTAGAATCAGTCTTATCTTGACGGGTCTGGAAGGATATGGGAGAGGAATTCAAACTAATTTAAAATGAAAATTAATATATCAAAATATAAAATATACTAACTG
Organism: Callorhinus ursinus; assembly: GCF_003265705.2. NCBI lineage: Eukaryota > Metazoa > Chordata > Mammalia > Carnivora > Otariidae > Callorhinus > Callorhinus ursinus. The sequence goes on along the minus strand of NW_027397066.1, from coordinate 48,800,715 downwards.
AAAACTGCGTATTAATTTAAATAAGTAATTAAATATGAGACATAGTAACTGAAAAGTAAGCATATTAAGTTAAATAACTAACTGAGAGTATTCACCAAAGAATTGACCACAAATAAAGTTACAAACAGAAAAATGAGAAGAACCAAAAAAGGGAAAGAAGTGAGTAAAAAATAACTCACAGCTATCTAAGAAAAGCAGGTAAAGGAAAAGAATAGGTAAAAAAAAACACACACACACACAATCAAATGTCAATATAGTGGCTTTTACAGCAGCAACTGTATTTTGGGCTCAAACTTCATGCTTCCAAATCCTTTTTAATCTGATAGGCGTAGTCTTTTATATTTAAGATATAAAGCATCCTATTCTATTGCCAGGAAATCCATGACTCTTGCCAATATTTTTCTAAGGTGAACCTTCTAGAAAAATAAAATCAAGTAAATTCTGTGCCTTTTTTGCTATACAACTATATTTAACACCTTCTCAGGGACAAGATCGCATGATATTTGAGCAATGATGCTATTATACAGGGTAGAGCTGTGTGCGAGAGTGGTGTTTGAAAATGATGGCATGGTTGGCTTTAGCTCTATTAAACTTGAAAAAAAATCAGTATTTACAATGTGGAAAAGAAACCCCCAAATTTAAGCTGAATATCCAATCAAATAGGATAATTAATATGAAAATATTTTAATAACTAGTAAAATTCTCTGACCAAATGACTCTTTCAAATTAATAAATACACTAAGATGTCCAACAGTGTAAAAGTTAGGAAAAGAACATGGATAAAATGTTCACAGAATAGGTAAATACAAATAAATAACCAATAAATGTAAGGAAGGATACTCTGCCTTTACCCACCCACACACAAACAGAAAAATCCCATGCATAAAAATATACACAATTACAAGATCTATCATGTTTCATGTTTTGCCCAGGAAATTAGCTGAAAAGTAACAGTGCCCTACTATTAAACTCGAAAAAAAATACGTTGAGCAGGCTTACTCTTATGCTAATAACAGACATTGATGTATTTTTCTGGAAAGAAAGTTGAAGATATGTGTCAACTGACTTATAAAATATGTATGTCATTAATCCAGTCTTTCTGTTTACAGATACCACTTCTACAGAAATAAACAGAAGTATGGACAAGGATTTTATACAATGATATACATCTCAGTCATAATTGTTATGTAAGGGGAGTGAGTATGTAAGGTATGTATATATTCAGAGGGAACTTCTTCATGCTCAGTAAAAGACCCCTTATCTGATTGGATTGGTAGTTATTTAGTTGGTGGGAAAAAATGTTGGTTAAAGCAAAAAATATTTTTTAAAATGATCCATATATTCTATTTTAGTGAGGATTCATTTTTGCTGCAAGCAACAGAAACACAAAATAACAGCAACCTAAACAAGATAGAAGTTTATTACTTTTTCTAGTGAAAAGTTTAGCATTTGGTGATCCAGGGCTCTTATGGCCCCACAAAGCACCCTGGGGGTAAAAGACACCTTTATCTTCTTGCTTCGCCACCTATGACCTTTGTTCCCAATTTCAGTTTTAGCAATCATGCTACATTACAGAAGTAAAGAAGAAAAGGAGGAAGGTAAAAACATTCTCACACCCAAGGACATTTTCCTAAAGTTGCACACACCATTCTCCTTTCACTTCACCCTCAAAAATGGTGAGATGGTAACACTTAGCTACAAGGCTAGTGGGAAACATTGACTATTCCAGGCAATCCTGTGTCCAACTGAAAACCAGATTCTTTCATTATTTAGCGTTTCCCCAGTCTATAACTTAACATTGTGCACCACCTTGAACTGAGTTTTGCATACATTAGGTTTTCAGTAACCAAATAAGGGGCTAATGCAGACCCTAGACAATGTCACCTTCACATGAAATGACCTTTCAGTTCAACCAGAGGTAAACTTTCACAAAATTTCAAATTACTGGGCTTTTGCCATCAAAAAAAAAAAAGAAACAAAAAAGAACTCTCTAATACCCGATCAAATATCAGCGGACAGTTAATATCTGAAATGCTACTGAGCCTAGATAGACTGACAAATCAAGGTAATCAGAGTTAAATTACATCTGCAAAGCAGGTAGCAAATCTTAGTACTCAGATTCCTAGTATGCCATGGCATGATTAGAATTCTAAGGGGTCTTGTGTTCACTAGAATAATGATTCAAATTTATATTATATATTGGGGCACCTGGGTGGCTCAGTCAGTTAAGCATCTGCCTTCAGCTCAGGTCATGATCCCAGGGTTCTGGGATCGAGCCTCACAGGGGGCTCCCTGCTCCACAGGAAGCATACTTCTCCCTCTCCCACTTCCCCTGTTTGTGTTCCCTCTCTCACTGTGTCTCTCTCTGTCAAATAAATAAATAAAATCTTTTCTAAAAATTTATATTATATAGACCATCAACATATTTGATTGCCCTATGGGATAGCTTAATTCTAAGAAGTGCCTGGTGATGCTCTCCGTTCCCTGGAATACACATCAAAGGCCCATTTTAGAAGATTGTAAAATCTTACCCAGATTATATTGCCCTGATAATTTGGTATCATCTATTCTTTCCTGCCTCAAGCAGTTCACCCTTATTCTTTTTCAATCCAAAAGACGATCGGTGTATTTTCTACATTCTAAATGACCTGGAAGCTTATCTATAGATAGAGATAAGGTAAATCTAGATCTAGATATTTTTTAAAACAGCTTTTCCTAATTAAGTGGTTAACTTTTTCCACATCCTGACTCCCCCCCCACCAATGGAAGAGACTCCTTAAAACTCTGAGTCATAATTTCTCTAATGCTTAAAAACATGCATGTCAATTCTGGAAGACTCTGAAAGGAACAAGCTTCTTCTTTATTTATTTTTTGTAACTTTCCCCACTACCTTGCCTTAGACCCAACAATTAAATTACCTTTCATAACTGCAAATTAGGTTCAACACCAAATGCTTTCAGCCACTGACTATAAATGTTAAACACTGGCTCTTACAGAAGTATTCAGTACTCACACAAACATAGTTGCCTTAAAAGCATCACATCATAGTGTCTAGATTCTAGTTTCTAGATTCTAGAAATACGAGAATATTCAAAAACCCAATACTGTTTTCTTATAAAGACAAATATGCTTGTGCTTTATAAATGAAAATATCATGGCCAACCAGAGATAGTAATGACTGTCACATTCTGAAAAGGAAGGAAATAGACTTTTGGTTCCTTTGTAAAACATTGCCACTCTGTTGGGCTCTGCTCATCAGCCCTCTCCTTTAAGACTATAGGAGACACAAAGAGCAGATACCTAACTCATAATTAATCCCCTTTCTCTGAGAATGGTTCTTACAGATGTGGGAGGTGGGGCTTTGTACCTATCCCTTGGCCATGGGAGATTGGTCCAGGCAAGGTCAGCTGACCCAAGCTTGGCTAATCAGAATCATTCTCTAGGATTTTTCCGACTATATGATGCAAAGAGTCTCAATATATCCCCGATTCTCAGAATCCATCTTCTTATTCTTCTTTCTTTAACATAGAATGTATTATTTGTTTCAGAGGTACAGGTCTGTGATTCAACAGTCTTACACAATTCACAGCACTCACCATAGCACATACCCTTCCCAGTGTCTATTGCCCAGCCACCCCAACCCTCTCTCCCCACCATTCCAGCAACCCTCAGTTTGTTTCCTGAGATTAAGAATTCCTCATATCAGTGAGGTCATATGATACATGTCTTTCTCTGACTGACTTATTTCGCTCAGCATAATACCCTCCAGTTCCATCCACATCGTTGCAAATGGCAAGATTTCACTCCTTTTGATGGCTGCATAATATTCCTGTGTGTGTGTGTGTGTGTGTGTGTGTGTGTGTGTGTGTGTGTGTGTATACCACATCTTCTTTATCCATTCATCTGTAAACAAACTGAGGGTTCTAGAGGGGAGGGGGGTGTGGGGATGGGTTAACCTGGTGATGGATATTAAAGAGGGCATGTTCTGCATGGAGAACGGGGTGTTATGTGCAAACAATGAATCATGGAACACTACATCAAAAACTAATGATGGAGGCGCCTGGGTGGCTCAGTCAGTTAAGCATCTGCCTTCGGCTCAGGTCATGATCCCAGTGTCCTGGGATCGAGCCCCGCATCGGGCTCTGTGCTCCACGGGAAGCCTGCTTCTCCCCCTCCCTCTGCTCCTGCTTGTGTTCCCTCTCTCACTGTCTCTCTCTCTCTGTCAAATAAATAAAATCTTAAAACAAACAAACAAACAAAAACAGGAACTTTAAAAAAAAACTAATGATGTAATGTATGGTGATTAACATAACATAATAATAAAAAAATAAAGAAAAAATATATATCCCTGATGATGGAGGAGGCTCAGTAGCTATCTATGGCCACATTTTCTTCTATATGGTGCTACTTAAACCTGACCTAGTGCAATAATTTCCTGAAGAATGCAGTCAGATTTTTTAAAAAAATAGCCTTAATCAGAAGTTCTTTTTTCTTTTGCATCTATTTATAAACTCCCAAACAAGATGTACAGAAGGGGAAAATTCTGTATGGACATGTTGTTATAGTTCTAACGTGCAATCTGTGTTATGGTGATACCTAGGAAATTAGGTTCCCCTTAAGATTGCCTCTTGGATTTTCCGGAAAGCTGAGCTCATAGAAGGCATATTGCATTATTCTTCTGGGAATGGTGGTCACATTATTTTTGCAGTACTCCCAATTAGATGATTTTCTCATTTCTGGTATCTGCTTCAATCATACACCTCACCTCTTTTCCTATAAAAGCAAAATGAAAAGTGGTAGGAAAAATAATGGTTATTGCCTACTTGGAAATACAGTCCTCAGGCCCATAGTAGATATTCAATAAACGTTTGGTGAATGAAATAATTCAAGACAAGTGTTATATAATATATATTATCAAATACGTAAGGCATATCTATTAAACTATGTCAGATTAATATATCTATCATTCTATTAAGATTATGTATTAATAGAAGTTATACATCTAAATGAGAGCCATCAAATTCAAATTAGTCACCTTCACTAGAATAGACAGCCATTGCTCAAAACAAATTGAACTCTTTTGAGATCATTTTATATTATAGCATGCTTTGTAATGGCCTTACGATATTGGCAAATCTCTTGCTTTTAAAGTACATTTGATTTTTTTGTTGTTGCTGGGCTAATGATTTAGATCAAATGAAAAAAAAAATCACTGGCATTAAAGACCGTAATAGAGCTTGGAAATCGACTAATTAGTTATCAGGCTAGAAGATAACATTTTTTTGTTCAGAATAAATAAAGTACGACTAATTTTTTCTGTGGATTAATTTTAGACTATAACTTATTTAAAGTAATGATCATCATCTTCTGTGGCCTGAGTCTAATCTTCCGAAGAAGAAACCAGCAACAAATGTATTATGCCCACTTTATTAGTAATGATACTAAGATTCAGATGGTATAATAACTTTCTCAAGGCTAAACATTCAGTAGTGTATACCATTTAGACAAGTTTATCTTACTAACCCTCTGCCTACATTGGAAGAGATCCCAAAAGCAAGTTTTCACAAAGAGAAACTTCCTTCTCAGCTACAGTTCGATGGATGAGGGAGGTGGGGAGGTAAGTTGCTTGATAAACAAGCTAATCAAGTCTTCTTCCTAGGGAAGTTGGAATTGGGCTTGAGAGAGTCATTGTTTCTTTCTCTGAGTAGGTCATGTGGGTGACCAAGCTGTGGAGTGGCCCTCTTTTCTCTGCCATATTAATTCAGGAATCAGAGGTGGTTCACTCTTGAGGAGAGACATGGACTAGTCTATCATTAGCTAAACTCGCTTTTAGCCACCCAGCAGAAGTGACGAGAAGACTAAGTTGCAGAAAGAAGCATAAAACAGGTGTACAGACAGGAGTGTAGGTAAACTACAGAGAGAGATTTTGAATGGCTTTCTGGAACCTGGTTTTATTTCTTTCCTGATATCCAGCTGCATTTCTGTACTTAACTGGAAAACAGCCCTTGTGGTGTTATAGTACATTCTTCTTTTTGATGAAGCCCACACAACTTTGTAGTAGTTATCAGTGGGTTTTGTCTGGTCATTTCTCTCTTTGCACTTCTGGAAATAGTATACCTCTTCCTTGGGTGTCCCTTCCCTCTTCACTTTATATACTGGTAATGATCTGAACATTCTGGTACCCAGCTCACACAGGGAAGGCACATGATCCAGGCCAAATCAAACACTGTAACAGGCTCTCCCCCAGTGATTTGTTACAGATGGCCACATGACTTAAGCCTGGCTATTCAGAATACTTTCCTGTGATTTTTTTTTATGTGAACACTGGAATAGAGAAATTTTCCCTCCTTCTCTAGTGTGTTTTTAAATTGGAATGGTATAAATCTGAAGCTTGCTTTTATTTAGTTGTTTCTGTATTTACTTATCTATTTATATTATCCAAAGTGCTCTCTCTCTCTCAGAGATTTAACAATTATAAAAATAGAATAATAATTTTCTTCTAATTTATCTCACAAATGATGAAAAGATTGAATGTATACATGCCGACAGCTTGGTATATTCTTACCTTAAGTTATTTAATATTAGATTTAAATGAGATATACTAGTTATACTTATGTGAAATGTTATGAAATAAGGTTCCAAACCTATACTGTACATCTTACACTAAAATATGCATACTGTGTCTCTGATTGTCTAATGGTCCTGGATCTCTAAAGTCCTGGATCAGGACTATAACATGAAGAGTGGGGAGGGTGGCAATATATAAGCCTTTAACATAAGGCTTTTGAGGTTGTACTGGGCAGACCATGGGTAACAAAGAAGAAGAGTGACTTCTTAGCATTTTATTTATGGGCTTGCATGATCCTTATCATGTCCACTTAGATTCTATTCACAAGAACTCAATAATATGGCCACACCCAACTGTAAAGGAGGTTGGCAAATATGCTCTAGCTTTTGGTCCAGGAAGAAATTGATGTAAGTTTATAAACAACTATGCAGTTTGTGCCATACACTCTTTTCATGATTCGGAAAAAAAAATTGTGAAAGAATATGCAGAATTATGTAGCCCAATCACTGCCACATAACTGAAGTAGTATTTAGGCTGTATGACATGATACAAAGAGCTCAGGACATGGATTCAGAAGACTGTATTTTCAGTCTTGTCCTTACCACTGACTCACTCTGTGTTGGGCAAGTCTCTTGATATTTCTAGGCTTTATTTTCCCTATCAGTAAAATTGGCATGTTAAAATATCTGTCCTACCTACACTAGTTTATTGTGGCTACCAAATTAAGTGTATTACAAACTTAGAGTCCTGTTCAAATGGAAGATCCTTGCTAGCACACACACACACACACACACACACACACACACACACCTACACTACTTACACAACCAGAATTCAATGTATTATATTCTAAGTCCTATGTTTTCCCATGCTATTTGAATCTTTTCTCTATAAATGTAATAACCTCTTTCGGGGATGCTATGAAACACCTTGCATTTTCCTTCTCCCTAGGACCAAAATATTCATTTCCACAGCTGGAGGAATGTAGACTGCTCGTAGATGAGTCCCTCAAGTATTTTCCTCTCTCTGCTGGAGGGAGATGTCTTTTTCAAAATTATGTTCCCTCCCCAGAGATCAACCCATATTCAGTAGCTTCACAGGGTTACTTACAATGGGCCCATTTCCTGGACCATTTCCTCAAGATTCCAAAGAACCATCCCAAGTTCAGTGAGCCTCACTGGATTGCCTGAGGGCTCTACTGCTCTTCCATTTTTCCCTCTGCCCAATTCCGAGTCTCTCATCCCCCCCCCACCCTATGCCCACACTATATTGTTCCTGAAAGTACCCTGAATAAATCCCTTGTTTGCAATCCTCTGTCTTAGAATATGTTTCCCAGGACACTTGACCTAACATAGGCTCCTCATTCCTATCCTTGACCTTGCTTAGTTTATTCTTCACACTCAGCCAGAGAGATGTTGCTAGAACTAAGTGATTATATCAGTTTCCTAGAGTTACTATAACAAAGTACCACAAAATGGGTGGCTTAATACAACAGAAATCTGTAGTTTTACAGTTCTGCTAGAAGTTAATTGGGGCTCAAGATGTCAGCAGAGCTATGCTCCCTCTGAGCCTCCTTGAATCCTTCCTTGCCTCTTCTGAGTTTCTGACAGTGGCCGTCAGTCCTTATCATTCCTCAGTTTGCAGCTGCGTTACTGCAAATTCAGCCTATGTCATCATATGGCATTCTCCCTGTGCCTCTGTCTTCATATGGTATTTTCCTTTTCTTGTAAGGACACTGATGGTATTGGATTAGGGCCCACCCTAGTGACCTCATCTTAATTTAATCATATCTTCAAAGACTCTATTTCCAAATAAGATCATATTCACCAGTACCTGGGATTACAACACCATCATAACTTTTGGGAATACACAATTCAATTCATAACAGTGACCCTGCCCCAAATCCTCCACTTGCTCTATCACTCAGAATCAACTGGAATTGGCTGGCAAAGCACTACCCATTCTGGCCCCTGAAGCCTGCACAGCCTGATCTTCCACTCCTCTCCCCAGAGATCACTTTGCTGCAGCCATAATAATAAGAGCCACCTTGTTGCTTCCTCACTTGCCAGCCACACCCCCGCCTCAGGGCTTTTCATCTGCTTATCTTTTTACCCAGAATGTTCTTCACCTAGACATCTCTGCATGGCCCTTTACCTAATCTACTTCTAATTTGTGCACAAATTCTTGGTGATGCTTTCTCTCATACTCTATTTAAAATTACATACAACCTTACGTAATTTTAATTATTACATACAACTCTATCACCTTCCTTTTTTCCTCCATAGAACGTCTCACCTTCTAATATACTATGTAATTTACTTATTCATTGTGTTTATTAGTTTGCAGTATGACTTCAGTGGTCTCAAGGCACTTTTGCCTTAATGGACCCCTTCCTCCATAAAAAATATTTAAAATTATATTTTATGGCTGCATTGTTATAGAGAAAAATATAATCCAGGATGGATGCGTTATTATAATATTAAAATTTTTCCTGGTTTTAAAAGAAATTAAAATTAAAACATTTTTGTGGGCCCCTAGGAAGATTGTGGGCCTTAGGCCCTCTGTGTAATGGATGGATAACGTGGCCCTGGGTTTATAACTGTCTCCCCATCAGAGAATGTACACTCTTGGAGAATGAGGACTTTTGTCTGTTTTTCTCATTGATATTTCCCCAGCAAGTAAAACAGGGCCTGGCATATAGCAATGCTTAATAAATATTTGCTGAATACATGAGTAACTAAAAATATCATTTTGAGGGGATGCCCAGCTAGCTCAGTCGGTAGAGCATGAGACTCTTAAAAATATCATTTTGATTTTCCATTAGAATTAGTTTTCCATTCCCTTTGTAAAATAGGTTTGTGTGGCCTAACCTAGAATGTACTGTTATTTCCACTTCAGTACTTAAAACTTCAAGAATAATTCTCTAAGAGGCCAACCAATCTTTAAACTCACCGTAGGACTCCAACCTTACACAACTCTTGGGAACCATGGGTAGCTGATGGTAAGTGAGCTGCAGGAATTACTCCCCTGGATCCCTTCAGGGTGCTCTGTAAACTTCTGTGCTCTATCAGAAAGTTATTACAAATATTATGAAAAACATTTTTTTGAACTTAAAAAAAAACTTAAACAATTATAAGAAAAAATTTTGCTAGTACCTTGAAATAAACCATAATATTGAAATATCTTCTAAGTAACAAAATAAGTCAGGAGAACACTTAAAATAATTTTATAAAACTAAACTAGTGTGGTTGCCATATTACAGAGATTTGTTTTAATGAAAAAAAAAAAAACTCCTTGAAAACTGGTGGGTCTCAGGTGGTAGAGCAAAGACAAGAAAATGACTAAATTTGATTCGTATTTATTAGAAAAGGAGAGATTAGACCTTCAATTTGATTTGGGAAAACCGAAGTTAAACTTACAGGGGTATAAATATTGCTTATTTTGTACTGAAGAATCTTGGAACTTATGAATTTCTTAGGATAAAATGTGACCACTACACCCTTTTGTGAGGAAATGTCATTTCATGGGAGGCAAAAATCATTACAGTGCTGCATACACTTATTAATACGCAGAATATTCAAATTTACAGCTGATGAGGAATTTTCATGGTTATTTCCTTACCCTTTTTGGAACTACTGTGAAATTTCCCATTTGTTCTACTTTCAGCAATCTCATGTGTTTTCCTTAGAACTTGACTAATACTCAATATTTAGTTACAAATGTCTGTCCTCCCTTAAACTGTTAGGGAAATATGTACAATTTATTTTAGTACGTATATCACCCAGCATGATGTTTTTCATATTAATAGATATTCAATGAATAAACTGTTGAATGTAAAACAATTTAAAAACTATAGACATCGGGTGATTTTCTTAAGGTTGTTTTCATATATAAATATTTATAAAATTCTTTCCTTTGAAGGTTTATTTTTTTACTGCCTGACATCTATGTATTTCGTTTACCTGTTCAAGATATGGAGTCCCAGCCCTGTCAGAGCATAGCAGAAGATAGACCCATTATTTATTTATCTAATTACTTGCCTAAAACTTTGCTGGGGACATGATTTCAATAATAACAACAACTTAGAGATATAAGATTTATTTACTTCATATTATAAATTAAAAAGGCCAAGGCTGAATAATTGGCTCAAGGTCAAACAGCCAATAAGTTAGAGTGAAATTCAGTCCTAAACCTGCCTAATTCCAAAACTTACATTCTTTCTCACATGAACAGAAAATCAACTCTACAAAGTAATATGATATTTAGGAATGGAGCAAGCTTTTAGAACAAGATATTGAGAGATAACATAATGAGTTTTTATAAAGTAGCTTAAATTTTAATTCAGTCGCCACTACATTAAAATAAGAAATTTAGGACGCCTGGGTGGCTCAATCGGTTAAGTGTCTGCCTTCAGCTCAGGTCATGATCCCAGGATCCTGGGATCGAGTCCCACATCGGGCTCCCTGCTCGGCAGGGAGCCTGCTTCTCCCTCTGCCTCTGCCTCTCTCTCTCTCTCTCTCTCTCTCTCTCTCTCTGTCTCTCATAAATAAATAAATAAAATCTTTAAAAAAAAATAAGAAATTTAGGGGTGCCTGGGTGGCTCAGTCAGTTAAGTATGTGCCTTTGGTTCAGGTCATGATCCCATGGGCCTGGGATTCAGCCCCACATTGGGCTCCCTCCTCAGCGTGGAGTCTGCTTCTCCCTCTGCCTCTACCCCTTCCCCCTCATGCTCTCTCTCTTAAATAAATAAATAAATAAATAAATAAATAAATAAATAAATAAAATCTTTTAAAAAATAAGAATTTTAAATCATAATGATCTGTCAGGGAAACCTATATGAAAATAATGAATACGTTGCCAGGGAAAATATAGACATTTATAGCGACAGATATTGGTCCATGGAATTTTAGTTCATTTTTACATCTGTGTTTTGTCATGTCCAGGTCAATTGTGAAAATGATTATACTTTTATATTCTTTATGCTTCTTTATCTTTTGTGATTAATTATTTCTGCCTGTCTCCTTTAGTCTTATAAGCCTCATCTTCACTTGCATTGCTGATTATTTTCTATCTTACTCCTATGAATTCATTACTCATCCAAAGTTTCTTTATATCTTCTCTTTTTGTCCTCCTGAAAGAACTTATCATAATACTATCTGTGTGATTCAAAGACATCCCAATGTAGACCCATGCAATGTTTCTTCTCAGATTTCAGAGCTAGGGAAATATCTCTTCCCTGATAATTTGGTTTTCTACCTTATTAGCTATTAAGAGTGTTGTATCCTATTATATTTCCCTTTTGCTTTGAATGCCTGAAAGATAAGCATTTGGTATTGTGCACAATAGCAGTAGTTTCCCTAGACTTCGTTGTCTGGGATGATTATTGTTCCCATCATTACTTCTCTGTTGTCATTGTTTAAATGATGTTATGGTTTTGTCATGTGGGACCTTAATTTGTAAGAGACTGCCCTTTCTTTTTGAAGGTAAGTAAGAAAAAAAGAAAAAGGATGAGAAAGAGACTGAAGGAGACAGAGAAGAGAGAAATTTAAACAATTCATCAATTTTGCTTCAAGTCTGGTTCTGTCTTGTTTTCTTCAATTTAAGTTAATAATTCCTGTCTTGCTTTGTATGCAACTTGGAATGGCTGGGACAACGGATTTACTCTTTTGTGCTTGACAACATGTGTTCATATCTTATTTCCTCTAGGAATGGAGCTCTTCTTTATTTTGACAAAGTTTTTCTACAGTCTGTCTTTTTCCCAGATTGGAGCCCTCCTTCTGAATGCCAGATCTACACAGGGGGTCTTGTCACCCTTGGCCAGGGAGCCCCAGTTCTGAATGTGAGCCTCTCTCTCCATCTGTTTGTTGTTATGTATATGTATGCACACACACCTGTATGTACACACGTATATTGTACACACATATGCATGTTAATGGTTTTAAGGAACTCTAGCAGAAGGTGCGGGTGTGTATTTATATTAATGCTAACCACTTGCCTGGGCTGTTCCTGTTATCTCTCCCATATTTTAGTTGGTTGCCTTTTCCCCTACTATATGCCTTTCAAGATGCTTTTTACAACACAGCATCTATGTCTACTTTGAGATTCATGCCCATCACTGCCAGCTTTAACACACAGCAGGCATTTCTTTTGCTGTTGGATAATCTGGTTTCATTTTAAATTCTTTTATCTCTCCAAAAAGTTAGAAGAAAACATTGCTTTATAGCCCTTTAGTTCGGTTTGGAATTTAATGCTATGTTGATAGTAGATTAGGTCAGCCTGTATGCATATGTACATACATATGTTTGTATGTATACATTTATATTCTGCCTTATCCAATAAAAAGGGCATTCATTTCTACAAATTAGGTGTGCCACTAACAAATTGCCCTTCTGCAATTCAATTCATCAGAACTTTACTGGGTCTCTACTATGTACAAGGCACTATACTAGTTACATAGTAACAAATATGAAGAAGACATGAAGTTTATTCTTTATGGAGTCACAGTCTATGCTGGAGGCAAAAACACCTGTAATAGAAGCAGAGAGAGATATGGATCTTGACAGTGATTCAAATTTTGTGGGTGAAATGTTTCCTAGTGGCATACTTCCGGGGTAGACCTAGGGACTTGTGTAACTTTCAGAGCATAAGTTGTCACTATGACCTTTTTTCCCTACTCAGTGGTGGTGGTGGTAGTGGATTCTTTTAGGAATAATCTTGAATTTCAAACACATGTATGCTGTTATGTGAACCTGAATAAGCTACTTAGGCTCTCTATAGCTTACTTATTATTAATAGTATATAGTCATATGTATTTATTAAATGAATGAATACATATAATGTATGCACCTGGCACAAAGGTATTCTAGGGGATAGACTGGTGTAGAAGACAGACAAGTTTCTGTTTCATGAAGATTAAATTTTAAAAAACAGTCTTACTGGCCAAACTATAGTAATATAGAGTTACATATATAATATATAGCATATTATAACAATATTTATGTTACTATTATTGCATATTTGGAAGATTATTTAATTCAATATATTCATATATTTATTTTTATTTATAGGTAATAAAAAGTGAACTTTTTCTTGCATCACCCGGGAATCAAGGTCTTATAATCACAAAGATCTTATAATCACAAAGGGTTACATGTATCATATGTATTTAATATTTTATCTCAAGGTACAGAATACAATGTAGTAAGTGTATTTGGCAACTTTCATTCAGTGCAGAGATGTCACAGGTATTGTAAAATGCTGTTTGATTTGACATTTCACTGATTCTTGAATCTGGCAGTTGAGATGAATACCAGAGTTCCTAATATGCTATCTCCCAGGTTTTAAATCACCTTCTGGCTCCTCTATTATTCTCTGAACTTAATAAAGACATTATGCCCATGTGTTTTCCAGATCTCATAAAGCGTAAGGAGATGTAACCTAAGGTGATGGAGGAAGGAGTCAGTAGATACCTCAGAATGGCCCCTTTCATCCTGATCACACAGCATGGGACATTAACACAGATCTATGCTCTTCTCCAGCAGCTGGACCCAGGGTAACTTCTGAGAAATGCTGACCTCTGGACTGACTTTAAGCAGAGATGAAAGAAATGTGTGTACATTTTAAAAGCAGTGATTAAAGATTTGTCAGACTTTCTGCTATTCTTTCATCATTTATCCAAACCTATGAGTGTGACAAAGTGTGTCATTAGAAAGCTTTTGTTAAAAAGTAATCACGTGAGATATGTGTAATGATGTGTTAAGAAGTTTCCAAAAAATGGTGTAATGAAGTTTCAAAGTAATAACTTTTAGGTCATTTTGCTCAGTGAGAAAAAAGATGTTTCTGAATATGGGGCCTCAGTTTGCTTCTCTGTAACACAGGGGCAATAATAGAGGGTCTTTGTGAAAATTGAGTAAGTTAATATGTATGGAGGGCTTAGAAAAATACTTGACAATAGAAAGTGCTCTCTCTCTTTCTCTCTCTCTCTCTGTATCTATCTGTTATTATTCCTAAATTGTTTAAAACCAGAGTACCTAAGTAATTATAAAATGCTCATGATAGGTCTCGGGGTTATATGATTCAGGTGATTTTTATATTCTTTTCTTACCTACCTGCATTTTCTAAATTTTCTATGATCTATATGAATTTTACTGATATAATAGCAATATTATTAAAAAGTATTTCTTAAAGTTAATGGAAAAGATAATCCCATTAGGAAATATTAGATGTATTATCATGGAGAGGGGTAAGGGATAGTCAAGCACAATTTAAATAGTCTATGAACTAAAAGCGCAAAATAAAAAAAAAAGGAAAATTCCTGATTTACCAGTTCTGTGCTTTTGGGGGGGGGGGCAGGAACTGAGCCTAGCCAAGAGGAAAGTACAAGAAGAAATCCAAGTAAACCTGTGTTGTTTCTTCTTTTTCCACTAGTGAGTTAGTCTACATCAGAATCCCAGTTTTTGAAAGAATGATGTTCTTACTGTTTACCAATCAGGTATTTCATTATCTATTACTGTATATAACAAATTACCCCAAAATATTGAGACTAAAAACAACACTTATGTCTTACATCACAGTTCCTGTGGGTCGGGAATCTGGGCTCAGGTTCTCCAGATCCTCTGTTTCACACTTTGTCATGGGGGTGCAGTAATGGTATTAACCAGAGCAGAGGTCATTCCAAGGCTTGAGTGGGATAGGATCTTCCTCCAAGCTTACTCATGTGGCTGTTGGCAGGACACAGGTCCTTGCTGACTGTTCACTGGAGGGTATCAGTTCCTTACCATTAGTGCTTCTCCATCAGACCTTTACAGGATGGCCACCTTTTTTCCCCTTGTGTAAAAAAGGATCATAGGCATGCACAAAAAGCAAAGGGAGAGAGGAAGCGAGAGAGAGAGAATAGAGTCTTAGTCTTTTGGTTACCTAATTTCAGAAGTGATATCCTTTTACTTTGTCCATACTTTTTGTTAGAAGAAAGTTACTATGTCTAGCTCCTGACTCAGAGGGTATTACACAAGGATTTGAACACAGGAAGTGGGATCACTGGGGACATTTTAGAGATTGTCCACCACAGACGTCCTGAAGGATGCTTGTTAAGCTACATTTATTGATCCTAAACACATGATTGATTTATGTGATAGTTAGGTATATTCAGATATGAAGTTAAGTTAATCAAATTATAGAGTTGAATGAAAGGATCTTAGAGAGTGTTCATTCCATGACCACACTCCTTATTTTGCAGATATAAAATCTCAGACAGGAAAAAGGTAAATAACTTCACCTAAGTCATACTGCTGGTTATAATCACCTACAATGCAAGAACTAATGTATGGTCTTGACTTATGGTTTATCAAGAAATTGAGAAAGATACTATACAAATAATGTTAATTTTATATGGTCACTGTGTTAAGCCACTGAGATTTTGGCATTTATCTCTTAGGCAGCTTGTCTTACTAGAACTAATACACAAATTACCATTAGAAGTGAGTAGGAGTGGGGCGCCTGGGTGGCTCTGTTGGTTAAGCATCTGCCTTTGGCTCAGGTCATGATCCCAGGGTCCTGGGATTGAGCCTTAAATTCGGCTCTCTGCTCAGTGGGGAGTCCGCTTTTCCCTCTCCCTTTGCCTGCCGCTCTGCCTGCCGCTCTGCCTGCTTGTGGTATCTCTCTGTCAAATAAATAAGTAAAATCTTAAAAAAAAGAGACGTGAGTAGGAGTTATAACAGCAACAAAAACAAAAGCCTAAAAGATAGATCTTGCCTTAGTAGAAAGTCAGTGGATGGCAAGAAAATTCATGTCAGAGGCTAGAAAGATTGAGACCCAAGATATACAGTGGCAAAATACTTGGCAATACCAGCTGCAAAATCATGGAAGGCAAACTATATGCATACCAAATCTGCATCAGTCAGAGTCCCCGAATAAATGAATGAATAGGCAAAGCCTGTGCCCTACCTATTTTATGTTAAGTGAGTGAAAACTAAAATTCCATTTTGTTAAGCTATTAAAAAACTTAGGTTCATTTGTTATTTCAACTAGTGCAATCTAAACTAATACAGTCTTTTGTGTAAACATCAATCTGTTATTTTGGTCTTAATTTTGTTATTCACCAAGTACTTTCTTCCTGTTAATTACATGAATTTTGCCACGTTTTTATCCAAAATTATTTTAAATACACTAGAGATTAGAAATGAAGAGTACTATTAAGCACTTGATTTTTGCCAGGTACTGTGCTAAAATATTTAAATTATCTGACTGACACTTTACAATATGACCCATGGCAGATATACAATCCTTATTCCCATTTTACAGATGGGAAAACTAAGGTTAAGAGAGCTTAAGTAACTTGGTTCAAGTTATAGGTGGTACATGAAAATGGTTAGTAACTTAGGACTGTGATACAGGATGAAGATGAGATTGATGATACTCAAAACTATTGAATATGGGTGATATAGTTTAGAAAGAGTATGTTTATGGGAGAGAAATAAAACAAAACAAAAAATAAAGAGGAGATAAGAGAAAAGAGCTGGTGCAGTACTTGAGAAATAGCTAACTTTAAAGCATGGGTAGAGTAAAATAAGCTGTCAAATGAGAGTGATCAGGGAATCTGAAAGGTAGGAGGAAAAATAGAAGAGTGTACTTTCATGAAAACAAGGAAAGTGAATGTTTCAAAGAGGGAGTAATCAAGAATGTTAAATGTTGCAGAAAGGACAAAGAAAAGGACCAAATGAGAAGTTTCCTTTAGAATCACTGGTGAAAACATGACCTCGGCAAGAGCAGTATAAATGATGGAGGTGAATCACACTTGTGCAATGAGCTGTAAGTGGAGGTGAGGAAATGAAGAAGACAAGAAGTAGAGACGACATTTTGAAGAAGTTTGACTGTGGAGGGAAGAGAAGTATAAAGTAGTAGCTGGGTGGACTGTGGTGTTGAATTTTGGGGGCTATTTTGGGGGAGTAAGGGGAATATGTTGGGAAATAATAGTAGGGAAGGAGAGGCTGATGATGCAGAATACATAATTTGCACATAATAAAGCAAACATGAGGGTCTTTTGAGTAACCCAAAAGAATGGAATCCAATATATGGGACAAAGATTTATATTTTAATTTGAGGAAAGATGAAAAGGATAGAAAGTGAGGCAAGTAAGTAAGTAGAATTATTTTAGGTAAGGAAGTTAAGACAATTCTTCACTGGTGTGTTCTATTTTCTCTTGAGAGAGGCATGTAGTTAGTGGGCTGAGAATGAAGATATTTGAAAGTTGGAGAGAGTGGTCATGATTTTAATTATCTTCAAAAACTGGAGAGAGCTGCTAGTAAAATAGACATAATAATACAGGTCTGCAGTGTGGCGGACCCAAATGAGGTTGAAAGCCAAACACAAAGAGATCAAAAGCACTAGAATTTTGCATACTTTTTGATCTAGTGTGTTTGGATTAGAAATTTATCCTAAGGAAGTATAGATGTACCCAAGATATAACCACGAGGATATCCATGGCAGAATTTAGGATAGTGAAAAACTGAAACTAACTTAAATGCCTATTGGGAAAATTATGGTACATTTTTAAGTAGAATATCATGAAGCCATTAAAAATTGTGTTTTAGAATACTTAACAGCCTAGAAATATGTATGTAATATGTCTAATGAAAAATAGAGACTGTAGAAAAGAACTTGCAGTATGATTCCTTTTTTATAAAAATGAAAGTATAACTAATGCATATAAAAATGACACAAAGTCTTAAAAGTGGTGACTTTTACATGATGGGATTACATGTGACATATTTCCATTTGTTCTTGTCTATATTTATACGTCTATTATAAGATTTATAATATTTATCATTAAAATGCCTTATTTTTAGAGGATTTATTAAAGGTTTACTGAGAACCTAAAATACATGGATTCATGACATAGTACAGATACCTTAAGCCATTGTTCTGAAGAATATTATTCCATGTGCTATCTGTAGGGGGGAAATGCTCACATGCGTTTGGAAAATTTTGTTTTAATTAAAATTTCACAGGTATGACATAATGGTAAGAGCACACAGAACTTCTAATATACTAATTTTCATGGGGAATCTTCTTTCCCAATTTTAATTGACACTGAATCCTTTTTGCATGAAATACATATCAACATTCCTTAAAACTAGTATTTCTTATACCACTTTGATAAATATTCTGTTAGCATAAGTGTCCTTAAGACCATAGATGGTCTCTCTCCCTCTCACCCTCCTCCCTCTCGTGCTCTCTATCTCTCATTCTCTCTCTCTCAAATAAATAAATAAAATCTTTTTTAAAAAAAAAAAAGACCATAGATGGTCTCTATATTGGATGGCTTGTCATGACCCTGATAAGTAAGAGCAGGTATATGAAATTTTAGGGGCTGATAAAGATTGTCAGTTTTTAGAAATCTATCTTCAAGAGCGTACTACTCAATGTATAGAGTTTGGTTTTTCTCATTTTTATCATTTTTTAGGTGACAGAACTTTTACACTGCTTCAGAAGTGCAACTGTTGTGACTTTCAACCAATTTAAATCAATGAAGTTATGTGACTGAATGCTGTTCATAAAAATAGTTTCTAAGAGATAGGCTAACCAGTGCAATAGAAAACAAAGATATATAAAATGTGCTGACATAGAACTTCATAATTTAAGCTTTTTTTTCTCTAATGGCTTCTGTCTTCATAACATTAATAAGAACAAGATGAAGCTTGATTATAAGTTTTATCTTTTAAATTTATTTAAGATGCTTTATCTTGAACCTGTGGAGGTATATTTATTCTCCTCTGATATATTCAAATGTATTTATCCTCCTACTACTTATTCAAGTATTCTACTTGCATCCTACTTCTTATATGCTAAATGAACACATGTCAAAAATCTATATAATCACTAAGTAATGAGGGCACCAGTAAGGTGTTAACTGCTAGTTTGTACAAGAATCCAAAGAGCAGTAAGTAACTGATACAGGCCTACAGTGAATGTTCAAATAAATTTACTTAATACATGCACAACTGGCAAAATTGGTCAATATCTACAGAGCCGTAATCCACTAAACACAATTTGGACTTCTACGGTCAAGTGTCATTCACATTACAGTTGACTCTTGAACAACATAGGAGTTAAGGATGCTGACCTTTCATGCAGTCAAAAATCCATATATAAGTTTTGGCTTTCCCCAAACTTAACTACTAATAGCCCACTATGGACCAGAAGCCTTACTGATAACATAAACAGTAGATTAACACATATTTTGATGTTAGATATATTATATACTCCATTTTTACCATAAAGTAAGCTAGAAAAAAAAAAGAAAATCTTATTAAAATCCTAAGAGAAAATACATTTATAACACAGTACTGTATTTATTGAAAAAAACCTTTATATAATTGGACCCATGCAGGTCAAACCCAAGTTGTCCAACGGTCAACTGTATTTCATATTCTACAATTTACAAAATTATAAAATAGGTCAAAGACAAAGAAAAGTGTAAACCCCAAAGAGTCAGATAACCTAGAAGAGTGTGCTCTAGACAATACATAGTTTTCTATTAAAGACAGCTAGTAATCTTTTTGCTACCTTTCAAAGTCTTTCACATTTTTCCCTGACAGTCTCTCCTTACCTTAAAATTGTGATAATCACAAAGAAAGATTTTCTTGATTACAAAATAAGGCTGGTATCACTAGGTTGACCTTATTATTTATTATATATATGTGCAATAAAAGTATTAAATTACCATATAGACCTTCTTAAACTTCTTGCAAAGCAAGAGCCATAAATATTTAACAATTCCAAACATGACAAGGTTAACTTCTTTTTGGAAGTTTTCATAAGTAAGCTCAGGTTTGATTTATAAAAGCTTTTATTATTTACTATCCCAAGGTGAGGAAATGAAGCCCAAGATATTCCCTCTCCACTATATTTCCCCTGAAGTAGTTCTAAATTTGGGTGATTTTTTTCTCTATTCTCACAATCCTCCAAATATTCTAATTTTCATCATCTACTGGGAAGTAGCCTCCCTTACTACCTGTAAGGCTGGATCCTGCAAATCGGGTATCCTGCAGGAATCATGCAGGAGGGTTTTGTATGCATTGCCCTCATAATAAAACTAGCCTTTGTTTCTCAAAAGCAGCTTGTCTGGATTAAATAAACATTGTTCTCAAATATGACACTCAAGATAAGACCATGGTTATACAATCATTTTGTTCTTTTAACATCTGGTAAAAAGAAAGACTTTCTTATCAAACCTATGTAAATAACTCTATTGCCATAAAAAGTAAAGAGTAGTAAGAATTTCTGAATTTAGTGATCAATGAGAATATCATTTAAAATATTTCATTTCAATTTATAAAAATAGAATTTTACTCAGTTGTTCTGGGTTTCAGATAGCTTAACAAACAGTAAAAGCACTTTCTTATATATTCATGAAATAGAACAATATCCCCACTTAAAGATTACATTAAAATTCTCCTCATCAGTTCATACAGTTCTAGAAATCCTGACTTAGTGCACTGGTACAGCCTGATAGTGGTCTAAACAATGGTGGGTCAGAAGCATATATCCTACATTCTCTTCGTTGAAGTGTCAATAGTTTGAAGTACCTAGTATAGTCCTTTTCCACAAGATTTTGAGACTGTCCTTTTTTGTTGACGGAGTCTTTGATCTTTGTTTTTAAAGAAGTCACTGAATGTTTTAAAAAATGGCCTATTTTTTATAGAAGAAAAAAATCTTGAGGTCTAACATATAATGAGACTGAAACATAACATATGTAACAAGAGTATACAAAAAATATCAAACTCTGGAGTAGGACCTATGACATCTACATTTTTATAAATCTGATGGGCATCACTGAGAACTACTGGCTTACACTCCAATGAAAAGAAGTAAGGTGGTGGCCTATGCACGTTTTAAGTAATAACTGAAATTATGAGTGATAACGTTTTATTGTTGTTGACTAATATTATTAGATAAAGCACTACCAGGACTCTGAAAAAATATATAGAAATACAGGAAAAGAGATTTAGACAGGAGAGATTTGGACATTTGGTTTAGATAGGATCATGGGTACCTGAGAAACAGTACTTAGGTTAAGCATTTAATTAAAGTGATAATAAAGCACTAAAAAATTACATAATAATAGGATTGTAAAAAACCTTAGCTCTTTGAGAAGTGATTACTTTTTGTTCTTTTTAAAATTTATTTATTTATTTATTTTTAGCGGAGAGGGGCAGAGAGAGAATCTTAAGCAAGGCTTCACACCCAGGGCAGAGAGCCCTACAGGGCTTGATTTCATGACCCTGAGATCATGACCTGAGTGGAAATCAAGAGTGGACACTTAACAAACTGAGCCACCCAGGCACCCCTTTAGTTTTTTGGGTTTTCCCCCCTTTAAATAATCAAGGCTATAATAAAGTTAATATAAAACACAGAAAATATTCTGACTAAACACAGAATTTTACAATGTAGGCAGGTTACACAGAGGGTAATCTTTCATATTATAGGTGAAGGTATTAATAAGTAAACCAAGGAAACAATCAGGATTGAACAAACTGCTAGAATTTTAATATATTTCATAGCTTCTCTTCAGACTCAAGTATCATAATCCAAGATAAATAAATTCACATACAAGTTTTGTTCTTTATTATACTTCTTCAGATTTTAGAAGTGACACATTACTTTAGGATAGCACTTAGGGAATCCACCAGGTAAAAACTAATTTCATAAGTATTTTTTTTAAAGATTTTATTTATTTATTTGACAGAGAGAGACACATCAAGAGAGAGAACACAAGCAGGGGGAGTGGGGGAGGGAGAAGCAGGCTTCCCGCTGAGGAGGGAGCCAGATGCGGGGCTTGATCCCAGGACCTTGGGAATCACGGCCTGAGCCAAAGGCAGACGCTTAATAACTGAGCCACCCAGGCGCCTCCAATTTCATACGTATTTTAAGATATTATTACTGTCAACATGCAATGTATTCATCATTACTCTCTCTCTTTTTTTTAAGATTTTGTTTATTTATTTGAGAGAGAGAGAGAATAAGAGATAGAGAGCATGAGAAGGGGGAGGATCAGAGGGAGAAGCAGACTCCCTGCTGAGCAGGGAGCCCGATGCAGGACTCGATTCCGGGACTCCAGGATCATGACCTGAGCCGAAGGCAGTTGCTTAACCGACTGAGCCACCCAGGCGCCCTACTCTCTCTTTTTTATTAAGATTTATTTATTTTTATTTTAGAGAGGGAGAGTGTGTACAGGGGGTGGGGCAGAGGGAGGGGAAGAGAGAGTCCTAAGCAGAGTCCACCCTGAATTTGGAGTCTGACTCGGGGCTCAATCTCAGGACCCTGAGATCATGAGCTGAGCCAAAAACCAAGAGTCAGATGCCCAACTGACTGTGCCACCCAGGCGCCCCTCATCATTACTCTCTTCAGATAAATTTAAATAATCATCAGTTTTTGGGTGCCTAGGTGGCTCGGTCTCTGTCTGCCTTCGGCTCAGGTCATGATCCTAGGGTCCTCAGATGGAGCCTAGATCAAGCCCAGCATTGGGCTCCCTGCTCAGCAGGGAGTCTGCTTCTCCCTCTCCATCTGCCTCTCCCCCAGCTTATGTTCTCTTTCACTCTTTCTCTCTCAAATAAATAAATAAAATCTTTAAAAAAAAGATCAGTTTTTGTTTCTAATATGGTAAATATTGGTAGCCATACACAAAATACAAGCTCTTGGAGATCCTCAATAATTCCTAAAAATGTAAAGGCATGCAAAGATCAAAAAGTTTGAGAACTCCTGATTTGGACAAATTACTTTTTCCTTAAGAAAAACAAAAAAGTTGTGTTCTTACTATATTGTGTGATCTCAACTACTCACATCAATTATAACTTTTTTTTTAAACTGTATCTTCTTTATTTTGCATACTTTAATCTCGGAACAAAATAAACAAAAAAACACCCACAATACATATCCAAACCCTGTCATACATCAATTATAACTTTAATAAAGGTAACTAACGTCTATTTCACAGAGAAAACCAGGTGGATTGGAGAATGGATAATACAGAACTGTCTGTCTTACACAAGTATTTTAACAGATTAGCAAAGTTTGTGTAAATGAATATATAATAAAATTTTTGATAGACACACATCTATTTTTACACTTTCTTGAAATGGCAAAAATGAACATTAGCATCACCCCAAGATATAGCCTCTGTATAGCACAGAAAAATAAGTAAAATATATAAACTTTAAGTTTTGAGTAATACTCAATGGTTTTGATGTTTCAATATTCTATTTTACATATTAATTAGGTGTCTAATGACTATTCATTAATTAATTCAATTTAATATTAACCCAAAGTTTTAAGTTTTTGGAAATAATCTGCAAGTTGACATACTACAAAATAGAACTACTTTTGAAATCAAGTTTCAGAACAATGATTCAATTTAACTGAATACAAATTTATATTTTAACAATCTTAAACTCTATGTAGGAATAAAGTTAACTTCATCAGTAAAAAAGTAAAATTTGATTTAGAAAGGCAAGCCCAAGTAGAATAAAATGTATGCTTGCATTATACTTAAAAGAAAACTTGAAAACCATGTCAGAGAAAAGGCATAGTTTGTTTTCATTAAGCCGAAATTATTAAACTGGTCTTGCTTGCCAAAGATTTACATTAAGTTTACCAAATTCACATACTTTAAGCATACCTTAAGTATATGAACTTGGATTCTTAAAAGATTTGAGTTATTTTTTGTAAGAAGACATTTTTTTAAGTCAAGCACATTTAAAATATTAGAAGTTAAATCTTCTTACTTTCTAGGAATTTTAGGAATAATGTATATATTCACTTATATCTATTAACCAATTGGAGCAAGTGAAAATTAAAACTTAAGAGAGTTTAATAATAAAGATACCTTAGTAATATAATTATTGCTAAAATTACTATAAAAGCTAATATTAATGCATTTACCATAATCAGTAACTGTTCTAATCACAATATGAAATATCTGATTTATTTATCACAACACTAGTATACTAAAATATATATGTAGATATTGTTATCTTCATTTTATAGGTGAGGAAACCAGGACACATAGAAGTTAGGTATCATACAGTTAAGTAAGCAACTGAGCCAAGATTAAGGTAGCTACTTTAAGGTCAGACAGCCAGTAATTGTGAGGCTGGAATTTCACCTTGGGTTTGTGTGATATCCAAAGTTCATGCTTTCTTCTTCCTCATGTTGTTTCCTGGTGCTTTAAAAAACAAACAACTGAAGCCATGTACATACAAAATTATAATATGAAGCCAAGTATGAGAGGACATGAAAGTGTTGTAAGTTGCTATTGGATGGAGTTCAGAAGAGGACTGGGCTGATTCGGCTAACCTTAATGGTGGCGTTGACCTTTTAACTCAATCTAACTCAATCTCAGTGAGCCTGATTTTGCACAGTAACATTCAATAAGTGTATTCATGATTTCAGTAAGTGCATTCATGACGTTCCCTAGAAATTCTGTAATTCTTTTGTGAGGATCCTAAGTCTGGAAAATGAACTCTAAAGAGGAGATAAAGATCCAAAGAAAAATACAGGTATCCCCCACTTTTGGAAAGTTTGTGCTATACCACTTCATGTGTACGAAAGACCAAATTATTAGTACCTGTTTCCACGAAATGAAAGAAGTCTGAAGAGAATTTTCACTTTTATGAAATAAGGTGAAAAGGGAAAATAACGTTCAATGTTTCTTTTGCAGTGAGCTGTTACCAAGGCAGGGTGAACCCCAAGTAGCCAGAGTGGCGCTGCCAAACTCCTTCCTGGGGAACTACACTCAGCATCTCAGCATCAAGCCCCATAGCTTTGAGCAGTTTCTGTGAGCATCTGTGCTTTATCTTGATTGATTTTGTTTATCTGGTCTTAAGTTATCAGAAAAGCCTAAGAGAGGTTATTTTTTGGCTCTAGGAATGCTCAAAAATTTTCCATGGAAATTAACGGTAATTGCTTCTTTGCTTTCTGCCATTTGGTTTATGAAAGGTTTCATAGGAACGTTCTACTTTTAGATGGCCAGGAGACCTGTAAAGTCACATACACCTCAATTTATGCAAAAAAAAAAAAAAGAGGAAAACAGTGTTTTTCCATGAAAGGGAAGAGGAAGGCAGGCATTTACCACAGAAGAGGCCAGAAAGGGGAAGTATACTTCCAGGTGCCTCCCATTTTCTAATTTTCATAAGCAAGGGGGAGGAAACAAAGGTATCTACTAACGTTATGAGAAAGTACAGAGGCTTCCTTCATCTAAGCCTGGAAGGTGTTCCAGGTTGGGGGACTACCTACATGGATACACTTCATGGATAAACAAACTCAGATTAAAATAAATTAACATTTAATTTCCAAAAGCTAAAAAGGGGCAGGAGTAGGATTAGAACAAAGATCTGTCAATTCCAAAGCTCGTTCTCTGTGTAAAACTGAATGCAAGGAAATACTTTTTTTTCCTCCAAGTGTTGAACAGGGGCTCAGGCCAACCAAAATGTCATTTCTTTCTTTGCCTTGCCAACTGCAAAATAAAGTAGACTGCAAACCCCAGGCATCTCAGACATGAGTTACATAAACCATAAACCATATTTAATCATGATAAATGTGGGTAATATATTTCTTGGATATTCTCTCATTTATTTAGTGTTTATTAGTCATTCTTCAATCTAGCAATTAGAATCTGGGAAGCTGGGAACCTCAATATGATTTGCTTTGCTAAGTCATTTTTAGCCTACACCTGTAGTACACAGTTTAAGATCTAGTTCAGAAATAAAAACCATTCACATACCAATGTGAAATTTTATACTGACCAACCTTGAAATAAATACATGTGTTGAATTATTGAAAGGATCCAAAATTCAGAAAAGGTAATTCACATTGACGTCTAAAGCTCAGATCTTAAATGTTTTACAGGTTTGTTTCATTTTAATGACTATTAAAAGAAGAAGCATTGGCAGAAAGAGTTCATTTTATACCATTTCAGGATACTTGTCTGTAATATTCAGTAATAGGTGTAAAATGAGAAAAATATTGGCTTGTTTTAAGGGTAAGGGCTTACATATCATATATACGAACAAATCTGTAATCTATTTCATAATAATTTACTATAACCCCACATATTACTAGCTTACATTTGTTATTATGATTTCCAAAATGATTTTATATTTGATTTATCATTGTGATAGCTTTTACTATTTTATGTAAAATAGGTTTCAAAACTTTGTGAGATATAGTTAACTATAATCATGGAAAATACTTTGTTTTTTGAGAAAAATAAAATTATGATCCTCTGATTACTAAATATTAATAATTTTTTCTTAATAAGGAATTTTGATTAATTTTTTCTATTTATTTGAGCTTTAATAATTTTGTATCTGCAGTAATAATATTAGCTAATATCCATTATTAGTATAATATCTCAAAAATCCTGTTTTAGGGCGCCTGGGTGGCTCAGTTGGTTAAGCGACTGCCTTTGGCTCAGGTCATGATCCTGGAGTCCAGGGATCGAGTCCCGCATTGGGCTCCCTGCTCAGCAGGGAGTCTGCTTCTCCCTCTGACCCTCTTCTCTCTCGTGCTTTCTATCTCTCATTCTCTCTCTCTCTCAAATAAATAAATAAAATCTTTAAAAAAAATCCTGTTTTACTCATAAAAACCAATCTTTCAAAAGAAAGTTGATAACATTTTGGGTAAGTAAAATTTTCTGAAGTAAAAATAAAAAAAAAGGAAAAGTTTAGTGTATGCTTGTTCTTGCATTTCTAAACCTTTTAGCTAATTTACATTTACATTTCAAAAAAAATCCTTAGTGCTATATTTAAGAACAAAACAAAAACAATTAGTATATGAGTGGAATCAATACCTCATAGTAAATGAACATCAGCATTTCTTTGGATCAAGTAGAATATGATTTTCACGGAGCTGCTTATTTATTGTTAAGCATTTTCTGAGTTCCCTTATCACCAGATTATGACAATCTTTTCAGCTTCTCACATTTCTGCAGGAAATTACATTAAAGACATTTCTATAAGGCACTTGTGACAAGGCCTTATGAATTTGAAATGCAGGAATTGGGGATATCTTTCAAAATAACTTTTGAATTTTTTTTAAACTGAAAGTCCTCAGAGAAATTAGTTTTTGACTTACGGGACTTCTTCCTAAACTTTACCAATCTGTGAGTTCTTGTGCCTCCAGAATTCTGGTACTTTAGTGTTAAAGGTTGGATATTCTCTTGGTTAATTTATATTTTATTTTATTTTTCATATTTGAAGAACAAAAATTTAAACTCTTCTCAAATGTATAGCTGGACATGAATCATCTGAGTAGCTAACAACCTGCTATAAACTGTTGATCCTCTTGCCATAAGGAATTTGGAAATTGGTTCTTAAGTGTCATTTTGTGAAGTCCACATTATACTTTTCATCTAAAAATGACAGAGTCAAGCTGAGCAATGATTATTTGGTCTCTTTTTTCATTTCAGATAACTCTAACATGAATTTTCTCATATAATAACCGAAGACTATAATGTTTTATTTTAATTATTGTATATTTTCAGTTTATAACTTCTATATAATATTTGGCATATCTCAAGCGAAATTCTTCACTTTATCTTTTTTGTTACTGTTTTCATTTATTTTCTAGAACATTTTCATAACAGTTACTTTAAAGATGTCTGCTAAGTAACATTTGGATTACTAGAGGATTTTTTTTTATCATTTACTGTTTTTCTGTTGTTTTCAACCACATGGTCCTGACTTGGCATGACCAGTTATGTTTGATTGAATGACAGATATTGTAGAGATTCCAGATAATGTTATTTGTCTCTAGAGAAGGTCTACCCTTTCCAATAGTTAAAGAGAGTAGCTCATTAATCTATCAGAGATTTTACTGAATAGAGGCTGGTTGTAGCCCTGGTAAGACCAGACTCTTCTCTTCCCTTCTCTTCCTTTTCTTTTCTCTTCTTTTTTTCTTTTTTTTTCTTCCCTTCCTTTCCTCCCTCCCTCCCTCCCTCCCTCCCTCCCTCCCTTCCTTCCTTCCTTCCTTCCTTCCTTCCTTCCTTCCTTCCTTCCTTCCTTCGTTCGTTCGTTCGTTCCTTCCTTCCTTCCTTAAGACTAGTGAGTTTCTGATCCACCCCTGTCCCTCCAGGATTTTCAACTGAGAGTTGATTCAGTTTTCTTGGACGTTACTTCTGTTTTAACTTACCTGCCAGAAAAATCTGATCAGCTTTTCAGAGGTTTTTCACTTAAGTTTTTAGTCTCCTATTCCACACAGAGACTGGCCACACATTTGAGGCTTCCAAGAGTTTCCACCAAAAGCTTTTTTGGTTTCTTCTTTCAATGGTCCTTCATTAGTATAAATATTAGATTCCAGCCTTCTGTCTTTGCTTTGAATTTCTGCATAACAAATTACCACAAATTTAGCAGCTTAAAACAGCACCCACTTATTAGGTAATATTTCTGTAGGTCAAATATTTGGGAATGGCATGACTGAGTTCTCTGCTCATGCTTTTACCAGGCTGACATCAAGGTGTCAGCTGGGTTGTGTGCTTATCTGGAAGGCTAAGGAACAATCAACTTTCGTTCAGGCTATTGGCAGTTCCTTGCAGTTTTAAGACTGAGGTCCCCTTCTTTTTGCTATATGCTAGCCAGTGGTTACTCTTAGCTCTTAGGGACTGTCTGTTATGCCCTGCTGTGTGGCCCCCTCCATTTTCAAACCCAGCAAAAGAAAATCTTCCTCATTACCCCTCATACCTGGAATCTCTCACAAGGAATAGCCCAGTCCCCTTTAAGGGCTCACCTGATTAGATCAGGTCCATCAGGGATAATCTCCCTTTCCTAAAGTCAACTCTGCCATTTAGCATAACCTAATCACAGGAGTGACATTCAAGATCCCTCTCACACTCTTGACTGATAAATGCTCCAGGGTAAAAATGACTGTAGTAGTAAACTTACCTTTTCAAGGTTCTCTGGAGTTTTAGCCCCTCTGATTCTCATTGCCTAAATGGCTTGCTGAGCTTTCCATTTATACAGATTCGCTGGTTGTTCCAGGTGGGGTGTTGCAAGCCGCTCCACTCCACTTGAAAACAGGCATCCTTATTAAGTCTTTAAAATCCTTGAGTTACAAATTTCTAATTACAATGATAATAGTGAGCCATGACTTAATTCTTTACATAATGTCACAGTTTACTAAACAAAAAGTGATTTCACAAAGATGATGTCTCTTGGTTACTTGGCTTGGTAATTTGCTCTGTAGGACTCATCATATCAGAATGCTGTTTTTTTGTTTTGTACTGTTTTTGTTTTTTTAAAGATTTTATTTATTTATTTGACAGAGAAAGACACAGCCAGAGAGGGAACACAAGCAGGGGGAGTGGGAGAGGGAGAAGCAGGCTTCCCGCGGAGCAGGCAGCCCGATGCGGGGCTCAATCCCAGGACCCTGGGATCATGACCTGAGCCTAAGGCAGACGCTTGGCCCACTGAGCCACCCAGGTGCCCCTGTTTGTTTGTTTGTTTTTTAAATATGTAACTCTTCATGAATTTGTGTGTCATCCGTGTGCAAGGGCCAGGCTAATCTCTGTATCAGAATGCTGGTTTTGTTAGATATGGTTGTCCTGGGTTTTAATTCATTTATTTTTATATAGATTTATAATATTTTTAATAAATATTTTATAATCAGATACATACATCAAAATGATGTTGGGATTTTGAGACTCCAGGATTTTGAAAAATTTTCAGTTTCAACAAATTAAATTGAAGCATCTATTAATAATAAAAATATTTCTAATTGTATTTAGAAAGAAGGCAACCATTTAAAAAAAGAAGAGGACACACTGGGTTAAATGAAATCCCCGAATGAACTCAGTCAGTAGGATAATTAATGTATTTTTAGATAGCATGTGCAAAATTCCGCAGCTATTCTGCACTAAGAAACCATTAATTCTTGCATTCCTCTAGATTTTGAGGGAGGAAATTTTAGTATTGCTACTGTAACCTATAACCAATCAACTAGAAATTTAGAATCCTTGAAGCTTATTTTAAAGTTTTTAAGTAGCTAGGCCTAACCAAATTGACACATTATTTCACTCTAAAATTCATACCACTAATCTGAGAATAAATTGATAAAAAAGAATAATTTAAAAAATTAAGTTCCTTTTCCAGCTCAGTTGAATTAGGTACATTATATATAAGTTTCTGATCTTTTTTATTTCACTTAACTGTTCCTAGAAAATATGCCAAATGCTCACATGCAGCTGGGCAATTAAAAATAATCAGTACATTATTACTTAATCCTGTTAGCACTTGAACACACTGTAGAAGCAACACTCACACACATGAAAAAAATTTTAAAGATGTTTTATAAATCTTAATGTAAAGCATTTAACAGACAATGCTATAAGCTGGTATATGTGAAAAATGCCCATATTCTCATATTCCCAATTCATTACAAATGATGGTATAAAAATAGTATTTATTAAGTACCACCTGCACATACTACTCTAAGTATTTTAGGCAGTGCATTCTTAAGACGAATGATATTTTCTTAGCTTCAGATCTCAAAAAAGATTTCATTTTGAATTTTGCTTTACAGAGCTTCTTAATCTTTGTTTTACGGATGACCTTTGTAATGTAAAAATCTTAAAATTATCCAATCCTTTTCCCCTCACCCCCCACAAAAATCTTTACAGAAACGAGAGCGTTTCTTTGCTTTTAGTAAGAATGTAAGATAGTAAGAACTATCCCCATGAATACAGATTATGCTTTCAATTTATTTGAGAAAAAAGTATAGTTATTATGTTTTGTAAATGTAAGAATACATTTGAAAGAATTGGCAAGAGATCATTCAGATGACAGGCTGTTAAAAGGAAATATTAGCATTCACATGCCTATTAAATACGCACACACACACACACACACACACACACAGTGACAAAGATAAGGGAAATATTGATGAACAAAAAAAGTCTCATATTTGCAATTAATATGTGTTTGCACTGTAATAATTATCTTCAGGCTCTCCTTTGTGTTATTCTTAACTTCATGGGATTCTTCAATATTGCAAGGATCAGAGAATAAAACAGTTTATTATATTTGCTTTCTTTGGAGCAGTAGAGTATAATGGACTGAGAGCATGAGCTATAGAGACATCAAATCTGTTTTCTCATTTGTCTTTACCTGAAAAGATAGGAAAAAGTAAGACCCACCTTAACTGAGGGTTCTAGAGGGGAGGAGGGTAGGGGGATGGGTTAGCCTGGTGATGGGTATTAAAGAAGGCACGTTCTGCCTGGAGCACTGGGTGTTATACACAAACAATGAATCATGGAATGCTACATCAAAAACTAATGATGTAATGTATGGTGATTAACATAACATTAAAAAAAAAAGTAAGACCCATGACTGTGAAGAATCCAATACACTTAAGCAAAGCAACACACTGGCCAAATATATGAGCGTGCATTCTCAAAATATAGCCCAAAGCAATTATTATTTAACTGAAAATTTCAGTAAATGAAAATTTTAGGAAAACAGCTTCAGTTCAAATTTAAAACTATCACCATGCATTGGACAGTGAGATTTATATCTTTATAACATAAATACTCAGAAAGTTTACTTATTTTCAAAAACTGTTTTAGGTATCTCGCTGCAATAATTCCAGGCACCTGAATGTGTTTCTGAGCATCTGAGAGCATTTGTAAATGGTCCCACTTTCCTTGGTACTAAGTGGTTTAGAGTCCCCAGTGCTTACTACTACTTTATGTAACCACAATTTTTATTGCTGTGCTTACATTAATTTATTTAATACATTGTTTTGAGACTGAATTCCAATATTTCTGAATTCTCAATAGCTCTAAGGGTAGAAGTTGTAAATTTTTGGTGGCGAACTCTCCCTTGTTTCTGGAAGTTAACACATTTAAGAATCTTCATAGTCAGGCACATGTAAGGGAAATATCAAAAATATAAGTCCATTTTTCTATAGAGACATACAGATTGAGGATAATCCAAAAGAAAATGTTTCAGGCTGGGATGTCAAATATAATTTGTTTCATAATGGAATTGCTTTAGGGAGGGATATCTCTGTGCAGATAATTAATATATTATCTGAGGTCTTGACTAGATACGGATTCCAGGCACTTAGGAAAGAGAGAATTAAAGAAGGAGAGTTAAGCTTAAGACCTGAGCTCTAGGACCATGGTGACAATCTGGGCAAAGGGGAAGGACAACCATTAGGGACATGTAGTAAGGGGAAATCTTTCAGAATTGAGGATTAGTTTTGAATTTTTATTTTTATTAATACGTTCTTTCTAAATTCTTAGAATGTTCAATTCAAAAGTCTTAGATGAGTGGTAATTTAAAGAATAAAGCGGGGGGGTTGTATTTTGTAGTGGAAGTGAGTCCGAGAGATCCACAACTTTTGGAGTGATAGGTATCCACTGGTCAAAGAAGATGAGCAGTAAATATCAGAAGTAGTGGTGGAAGGGACTAGATTCCTTGTAGTCAAGATACAGGCTCCAGATGAATAACGTTCAAATTTCAGGGTAGGTTGAAGGGTGAGATTAAAATTTCAGATAGCATATTCACAGTAGGTTCTGCTGGAAACAAGAAACTTAGTCAAGTCTTGAATGAGGGAAGAGAGCAAGTATAGAGATGTCTGGAGGAAGGAACATTTGATACAGAGGAAACAGTAAGTGCAAAGGCCCCGAGTTGGGAATATGCCTGTTGTATTTGAACAATTAAGGGAAGCATGCGTGATTGCCTGGAGTGATTCAAGGGAGAAGTCACAGAGGTCTTTAGAGCCTTATGGATTATTGTGAAGATTCTGGCTTTTACAGTGAGAAGGTTGGGAAGCTAAAACTGAAGAATGACTAGAATGGATATTAAAAAAAAAAACAAAACTAAACTAAACTCACTCTAGCTGCTGCTCTGAGAGTCAGGGCAGAATCAGAAAGACCATTTAAGGATGTGGGGATGTGAGAAAAACAGATTCCAACATTTTTTTGACTGAGCAACCAGAAGAACAAAGGTGCGATTTACTGAGACGAGGAAACTTGAGAGAGAAGCACATGTTTACGCAAGGTGAGAGGAAAGGAAGTCTACCAGCAGATTGGTTTTGAATGTCATAAGTTTGAGACCAAGTAAAGATAACAAAAAGACAGCTGTATGGACAACTTTGGAGTTCATAGGGAAAAACCCTATATTGGATATAATATATATCTTTAATATCCCATTACCCACCTTCACCTTTTGAGAAAACTTTCCTCCCAAGTGGTAGGTACAAATGTTCAGATATGGATAGGTGTAGAAATATTTTAAATGCGGAAACATTGCTTTGGAGTGGCACACTATAGAAGTCCTTAGCAGAATGTAAGCAGATCCATAGAGGAGTGCTGGCCAAAAAGAACAAGATGACAGGGTCCATCTACCTTTTCATAGTTAGTGCTGCCTTGATCCTGAAACCAGCCTTCCCTTCATCCCAGGTGGAGTTCTATGTCTCATTTCTCCCCATTTCCTTCTAGAGCCTTTTTGTTTTAGGAGGCCACACGTCAACATTGATTTGTATTTATGTGTTTACAGGTCTCACTCTACCATTAGATTGGAAGTCTTTAAAGAGTGAAGTCATGTTGATTATTTTTTAGACTTCTTGTTTCCAATACAGTGTCTGATACATTGTAGCTACTCAATATCTATTTATTGAACAAATAATTGAGTGAAGCTTTTCCTGTGTCCAGAAACTAGTATTTTAAGCTGCTGGATATTTCCAGTTGGATGTCCTATAGTCACCCCAAATATAATATGTTCAAAACGGAATTGATTTCCTTATCCTAAAAACCTGCCTTTTATCCCGGATTTTTAGTGTCAGTTAGGAACATAAGTTTGCAAGAAGATGTATTGAAACAACATTCCAACCTCAACTTTCTTACTCAAGTCTTATGCTACAATGATGTCCTATTAATTTAATCTCTGAAGTGTCTTTGGAATTAGTTCTTCTATTCACATATCTACTCTTTATGTCATACCCTGTATGCTTTTCTACTTTTGCTCATTTTTCCCCACTACATTCTCCCCATATCACAACTGATTACAATCCTTGAAGTCCCACCTTAAACTCACACGTGGCACACAGTTGTCCTCACTCCCTCAGTCAGCATAATTTTTCTCCCTCTCCACCAGCACAATGTAGCTCTATAGCCTATTCGGTGTTATAGAAGGGAAATTGACACATTTATTTCACATTAGCTTGTGGTTTTCTCATCTTTGCACCCCAACACTTAGCCTTTCATAAAGAATAAACTCAGTAAATAATTGTTGAATCGATTATGTATGGATCATGTTCTATGGATTCTTTGACATAATAATTCTTTGCAGTGGAGAAGTAATTGCCACTCATCAAAAGTCATTCTCTTTGATATGTTTGCTTTTCACTTACATTAACCCTTACTATTCATTAGCAGGATACATTTATTTATTTATTTATTTATTTATTTATTATTTATTTATTTATTTTCTTTAAAAGCCCTTTATTCAGGAAAGTAAAGGGCCATGCAGGATACATTTAAGATACTTTTTAAAACAATATTTTTCATCTTGAAAAAAATGTCCAACCATTCAGTATAAATTACTTCCTCTCTTGTGGAAGGTCTAATTGGAGATGATTTGTCAGGCTGGTGCACCAACGTATTAAAATGCGATGCAAAAGTGCTGCTCCTTTGCATTCTAAAGATTTTGTGGCATCCTCTCTGTCTGACTGAGGAAACATGGTATTTTAAATTTTTATTCAAGTGCAGTTAACAGATATTTTGGTAATGCATTAGAAATGGAATCGAGCACATAAATATTTCACTGTGCATTGATTATATTTATCACCCTTTTAGAGCATAAGAGGCAAATATGCTGTCAAGATATTCTTGAGAGTAGAGCAAATTGAGTCTATTGTTTTTCTAGATAAGTGAATAGTCATTGTACCACCTCAAAAATGAGGACTTATAGCTGTATGTTTACAAATTAGAGGGAAAATTACAGAAAAATAATTTGATTTGTCAACACGAACACAGAAACAAGAGAATGCTTGAACTGCCATGCTGAAAGCAGGTCAACCAAAAACCTTTAGGTTTCGGTGAAATTCTATGGATGGTCACATAGGCTATGAATCTTTTTCACTCCTGTGAAAGAAGTGCTATTCTGAATAAAGGATCTAATGCAGCACTTACCTATTGACTATGTGCTTTATGTGATAAAAGTATGTTATGAACTTTGTGAATCCTAGAACTCCAGGTCCCATCGTATTCATGGTCATATTCAAATAGGTGTGCAGACAATTATATCTAATGATATTTCTGATGCTTAGATTCTGAAACTCTCTTCTCTCCAATTCTATATTGCTTTAGAGTCTGTCTTTCTCTAAAATGAGTCCCTCAAAGGATAGCTGAATGTAAATAAAGAATAATAAACCACCTTTTTCAATATCTCTTAATCAATGCAGATCTTTCTTGTTTTATTTTCCAGTCTCTAATTACTTTTATTATGTAGGTAATCTTAGTGTCTCATAAAAAGTCTTTTCCTACTCCAACTATTCTTTCTTCTTTCTCTTGGCCTATTGTCTGATTCTGTATCATAGTATTCTGACAAAGACACACCTTAAGAAAGAGAAAATGGCAGGGAGAAACTAAATAGAGTACATTCTCTTCAGTTAATGAGGTACAAAGACTGGGAAATTTATGAGTTAATATTTTCACTCTTTTAACACATTTATCCTGGTCAATCTTCACAGATGCCTTCAAGGCAAATCCAATATTTAAATGGGACTTTCAGATGATCCTTTTATTGACATCTACCATGCCCTGACTCCCTTTCTTTTCACTCTTTTACTGGGGTTGGAGGAGGAGGGCTTGGTGAGTGCTGTGTAATTTAGCTGGAAAAACTCCAGAAACACTACCAAGCAGAGTCGTACTGAGTTCATCACAGTCCTGCCACTCTACCTCTAGGCTGGAGGAAGGGAACTTAGAATTTATTTCCCTCACTTTTCAGGTATCACTGAAAAAGTAGTTTGAGAAAGAAATTTTGTTTACCTTATAACAATATTAATAGTTGTTAACCACTGAAAAATCTTATTTTCCAAAACCAGTGCAAATGTTTAACCAGTTCTACTCCAGCTGAGTTCTGAATGGATATCCAAGTAAGCACAGTGATTCTTCTTAGGGCCATTCCTAACTTATAACTAGTGGAGTCCAGTGATTAAGACCAGGAAGCTTGTTTATTTCAGTCATCTGGGATCTTTCGTCTTTTAAAGTCAGAGACAAACATAGCCCATTTGATTTATCAGATTCATGCCAGAATCTCAGTTTGAATTTCTTCAGTTGATCTGATTTCCTGATAGCTTCTATTATATCCTCCTTTACCTCTTCAGCTCCGATTTGTTTCACGAACAGTGAAATTCTAGGAGATTTTTGAAAGAGCCATGGATTCCAATAGCGCTTACGAATTCCTTACTCTCTATCACTTCTGTTTTCACTTACTTCTGAGCCTCCATGTCTTGTTCTACTGTCCCTTGTGGAACCACAATACAGCCTAATAATACAGCCTAATCAGGACAGAGAATACATTTCCCTAGCTTTAATGTACATTTATGAACAGAGGTGTCTTCTATTTTGTTCTAGTGAAATGGTTGGCAAACACTTTCTGTAAAAAGCCAGATAGTAAATATTTTAGGCTTTGCAGGCCACATCTGGTCTCCGTCCCAGCTTCTCAACAGTGGCCTTGTAATATAAAGGTAGTCTTAGATAATGCATAAATAAATGAGTGCGACTCTGTCAAAATAAAACTTTCCTATGGACACTGGAATTTGAATTTTGTATAACTTTCACATGTCACCAAATATAATTCTTCTGATATTTTTTTCCTGGCCACTTAAAAAAATAAAAACCATTCTTGTGAGTGGTTTAAAAGAAAGAAAGAAAACATGTAGCAGGCCTCCGGGCCATAGTTGCCTACCCCTGTTCTACTATAGTTTAGTTAGTCTCTTCATAGAAATACTATTTTTTACAGCTTTAATTCCCATTGTAAGGCTTGAAAATGAATTAAAAATGGTAACTTTTCTCTGTCTGTAATTTTTTACATTTCTATTCAATGTCTGTAGTTATTCCAGTCATGATTCAGCATCTAACTGACTTTGTAAAGTATTTTGCCTTACCTGTTTTCTAAGTTCTTTATACAAATAACTTGTACAAAATTTTCAAAATTTATTTTAATTCTAAGTCCTTGTGAGCATACCTCCTCCCTGCCCCCCACCCCCCAAGATTTGGTCTTATCCACATGGAGATAGGAAGAAGCCACTCACTTATCCATGCAAGGTGAGCTTGGAACTCTTTTTATTTCTGTTAAGGACTCCAATTTCTAAGGAAACTGATTGTGGAGATGTGTGGATGTGTGTCAATGGGTAAGCAAAGATTATCTTCTATTTCAATACTTCTTAAAGGAATAGGTTCAGTTTTCTCAATGTAGTGGACTATGTAGGGCTACATTTGTTTGGATTTATGGCTCATATAGTCACTTCATTTTTTAAGATTTAGTTAATTAATTAATTTATTTATCAGAGAGAGAGAGAGAGAGAGAGCACAAGCAGGGGGAGCGGCAGGCAGAGGGAGAAGCAGGCTCCCCGCTGAACAAGGAGCCCATGTGGGACTCCATCCCAGGACCCTGAGGTCATGACCTGAGCCAAAAGCAGCCACTTAACTGACTGAGCCACCCAGGCACCCCTTATATATTCACTTATAGATATTTTTCTCAACTTTGCACCCTCAACTTCATTGTATTGTCATCTTCAAAATGGTTCTTTGACTTTATAATTTAGATAAACTTGATTGTATCATCATTCTAAATCCCTAGTAGTACTGATTTTTATCCCAGGATTATTTTGAAATCTTGGATGTGTCCTCTAAATGTGTCTTTTTTTTTTTTTTTAAATCTTGGACCCATGTGTCCAGAGAATTTCAGTGTTTGAATGATAAAGCTCTAATGAAAACTCAATAGGTAGTCAGAACGCCTTTTTACTCTGGGTTTGTTACTCTCACCACCCAGACATAAAAAATATCCCTCTTTCTTCATGCTACTTTAACCCATGTGGTTTTTCCCTTACCCCATTTTCCTCAGCTTTATTGTATGTATCTACTTGGCCTCTCATGCTAAGTTTTTCTTCTTCCATTTCTCACATCTTCTCCAGAGCCTGCAGTCCAAAAGAACTGAACTGTACAAGGTGGGGTGTTTGGTGGGGAGAAGCTGAACATTATTTGTGATGGATATGTACATGAACATATGCCTATGTACAAGATTCTAGGAGCATCTACACATTATTAATCTTTGAATTTTCTACATTATCAATCTTTGAATTTGCTACATTATCAATAACTAAAGTGAGAACCCAACAGTTTCTTTCAAATAATAATATGAGATATATCTGTTTCTGTTCTTCAATTATATTTTCTTCCAAATGATCATCTTTGACTTTAGGGAACATTTTGAGAAATTATCTCTTACCTCTCAGTTCAGAGGTATGTACTCTTGTTCAAGTAAATAACTTGTTCACTTGCTATCAAAATACAAACAGTAGGATGATTGCTTTATTTACTGCATTAAGGTTTTCTTTTTCCAGTTAGAGCAAGAACATCACGTGAATAGACTTGAAAAAACATTGAAATATTTGTATTTTCTTTTTAAAATGGAAGAACACCGATTGATGAGAAGTTGGATGAAATTAAAGTTAATATTCACCAGATATTAAATGAAAGAGAAGGTTATGACATTGATGGGTCTGGAAGAACTCTGACAAATTGTCTAATCTATACCTCACAATACTTAGCTCACACACAATTTCTTCTCACACCTGATATAAATGTCTGGAACAACTTTGTGGCATTAAATATTAATGGTCTGTAAATATCAAGCAACTTATATGTGAAAAATGCAACATATAACCAGCATTTTTCCCATAAAATTTGTATTTTAAACTAGTATGTTAGTCCTTAAAACTAGCATTTCAATACAGAAGATTTTGATGAGGCCATACAAATTTTCTTGTGTTGTCCAAGATAGGTCCTAGGTAATTTTTCAATCATTGTCTCTGCAGATGTCTCATGGGTAAATAGTATTCAGTATTCATATATTCTCTTTCTGCTCATCTTACCCTGGGGTTCCTTCACCATCTTGAGCCACAAACCCTTTCTCCCATGGCAATTAATCCATTCCCAGCCAGTAACCCTGCTTGTTGGTCTGCAGAATAAATTGTCAGACAAAGGTTTTTCTAGTGTCCTTCTTCTTACATCTGAACAAGTACAACATATGGTTATTTTCCACTTTTGCTTCATGTCTTCTGGGCAAACATTTTCTTAAGCAGGCAGGTGGGCAGGGTGAAGTGAGAAAAAGCTGCCGAAGTGCCTGCAAAACCATCCTTCCTATTTTAGCAGTTCTTTCTAGGTATTATTTCCTTTGCTCAGGATGACTTTATTAGGTGGGTGTTATTTAATCCCTACTTCAAAATGAAGAAAAATGATGCTCAAAGGGATGATGTTTCTGGTCCAGTGTAATGTAATAATAAGTGAAGAATATTGGAAAACTTCACTGTAATTATAATCCTGCTCCATAATACAGGCTGAACTCATGTATTAACTTGATTCATGAACTTGCCTTAGTTCCTTAACTTTCTAATTTTCCAGTTACTGATTTGTTAAGTAAAGATAACAATATCTTTCCTCCTCACTTCACACAAGACCAAACTGACTCCAAAACGATGAGATGTAAACATCTGTCAAATGTTAAAATATTTGCACATGAGATCACGTAAGCCTCTCTTCCTCATTCTCTATGCTTTCTTCACTTTTGCCTTTATCCACAGATCACACTATTTTTATTTATGCCTTAAACAGAGAGAGGGAAATATGATTTCTTA
This sequence comes from Callorhinus ursinus, assembly GCF_003265705.2. Taxonomy (NCBI): domain Eukaryota; kingdom Metazoa; phylum Chordata; class Mammalia; order Carnivora; family Otariidae; genus Callorhinus; species Callorhinus ursinus. Next base: position 48,760,232 of record NW_027397066.1, on the reverse strand, counting down.
CACATATCAAGGAAAGAAAGTCTTACATTTTGAATTTGAAATCATAGGAAATAATCTCCAGGGCCCTTAAAAGTACCAAGAAATCTCAGAAGCCTTAGAAGTCTTCCTATTCTAAATCAAAAATGGTTCTATACCAAACACCAGAAACATGTACTTTCAATTGAAAATTTGGAAATAATCTGAATTATTTTACTGAATAATTGCTAGTCTTCCACTGGATCTGGAACTAGAGATATAATTATTAATAAGTCTATGATATCAACTATTTACCATCTTAGAAAGGAAATGCACATGCATACAGACACAATTGCAAATTAATAAAATAAATGCTAAAATTGAGTGCTGTGTTTACCAATGAAATAGATTCATTCAGTCCAGAGTATCTAGTATGGAATTTGGAGAAGATGAGAAAAGGGAATGGAAGGTGAAGATATAAGTGTTGGAAGAATGGAGAATATATATATTTTTAAAGGTGACTTGTGACTTGTTCAAAGTAACATGGCAAAAAAAGAAATTGAATGAATGAATAAGTAATTGAATGTTCTGTGCTGATCAAGTTAAATAATACATTTTATTATTTTAAAAAACTGTTTAATTGGGATTTTACGTCATTGAAAAGTGAGACAGTTTACCAAATCTAAGGATTCATAAGTTTCAAGCAAGCCATCAGATGATGACTTCCTGCCTTTATAGGGATATTTGAAGAAAAACTTCAACATTCATGTTTTTGAGACCTTTGCTTTGAGTTTAAATCTGGCTATTTTCCTGGCCTAAAATGTTTCTGTTGGCTCTTCTGGGTCTGACCCAGTTTCAGGGTGTGGGTACACACTGGGCAGATGGTAACTTCAACCCCCAGTTTAATATACCAATTTTCAGGATTGACAAGTAGTCAGTTGACCTGGAAGTTTTTGAATGTAGTTTAGGTTATACAGAGAAGACAAGTCCATGCTAACTCACTCATTCATCCACTCACTCATTACTCTTTCATCTGGAATGGATGAAGCCCTTTAAGAGAATAACAGTACTGTTCAATTTTTAGGTTTTTTTTTTAAAGATTTTATCTATTTATTTGAGAAAGAGAGAAAGAGACAGACAGAGCACAAGCAGGGGCAGAAGCAGAGGGAGAAACAGTCTCCCCGCTGAGCAAGGAACCCGATGCAGGACTCAATCCCAGGACCCCGGGATCATGCCCCGAGCTGAAGGCAGATGCTTGACCGATTGAGCCACCCAGGGCCCTCAATTTTTAGTTTTATTTCATGTCGGTACACACCTTCCTCATAGTGGGAATTTTCACATTAAGAAAGAGAAGCTATTTATAGTCCATAGAGAAGACATTGGTAGGCACAATAACCTTCTTTTCCCTTTTCTTGCTGTTTATATTTTTTAAGAGAATTCATTAATATTTGAAGCTTTTGACTTTCCCTCAGATAGCACAGGTGAGAGCATGGAGTCCAGCCCTGGCCAGTCACGGTATATCATTTTCCTCTGGCTTTATTGATCCATTCAGGAAAAGACAAATATGCTCCTATTGGCTGGGACAATCAAAGTCCTCTTAGGACCATTTTTTTGAGCTAGTGGTAAAGAGACTTTTTTTTTTTTTTTTCTCTTTGGTGCCTAACATAATACATAAGTTAAAGCCATTCTAGGACATCATTTTTGTTACAAGTAGGGAGTCTGAACATAAAGCTAATAGAAGGGGAAGCAGAGACAACAGATAGAGATAGGAGAGAGAGAGAGAGAGATAAAATCCTGGATCTAGCCAAGTATATTCAGCTTTCACTTCTGTAACTTTTTCTACTGTTTCATTTAGTTTAAGCTGGATTTCATTCATTGCAAAATTTTGACAAATACAACGCCTAAAATGTGCTTTGATGATGAAAACAGGACAACTAACTCACCTTTTTTTCTTTTCCTGGTAATTATGAGGAGATGGCATTCTTTTGACATTTAAAATCTTAGAAAAGGAAATTAAAAAAGGTATGTTTTTACTTTTTGTCTTTATGTTTGCATTTTGAATCAAGAGAATTTCAAAATATATTTGAAAAAAATATAATGGATTTTAATCAGAGCATTGAGTTATATTTGACATCCAATTCTTCAGGGGTTTTCTCATGTTTTTGAATTTTATTAAATTCTGATCAGCCATTATGATTAGTGTTGGAATTAGAAGTTAATAAGTGAAACAGTTAAGCATGGAAAAGAACAGCTGTGCTTTAAAAATAAGTGTAGTTATGCAAATATTGAATTAAATGACACTTTAAAAAATTCCTTGAGAATAATGAAATGTAAGAAAGACTAAAGAATTAGGAAGAAGCTTTAGGTCTGCATGAGCTATGCACATCTTATTTTAGTGGTGGAATAATGGGCATAAGGAAGAGGGAAAATGGAGTTGAACAAAGTCCTGGAAAACAACTAAGGTCTTACCATCATGTTTTGAAGATCAAAGTTGCCCCATGGTTCTCTGGAATCAGAACATACTGAAATCAATGCATGGAATAGTGGGGACCTTGGATCATGCAAAACCCAGAAGGACAAAACAAAGACGTGGCTGAAGCCAGCAGCTATACAAAGGAGAAACTGATATATAGTATGTATATTAAATATATATATATATATAGTGCTGGGGAAAAAAGAGGTAAAATCCACTACAAAAAAGATAATTTTGTTATGCTGTTTTTCTAAGATGTGGTTATACCAGGGTCTAGGACCTTAAAATCTGCTGCTGTTTAAATAAAATCATTCTATAAGTGCCCGATAAATTGAGGGAGCCAAAAAATGTACCCATTTATGGAGAGCAAAGCAGAAGGATTGGGACAGATATGGATGAACCTTACTTGGGGAAGAATGAAGGTAGCCCACTTAGCACATTGATACACAAAAAAATAACTGGAATAGTCTTGCTGTAAGTGTGTGTTTTACCAACGCAGAAAATTCATCCAGCATAATTCAACACATGGCTTGACAAACTTTTTCTGTAGAGAGCCATACAGTAATTATTTTAGGGTTTGTAGGCCATATGATATATGTCCCAACTACTTACATCTAACTTTGTAGTGCAAAACCAGTCAGGGAATGGGTGTGGCTGTGTTTCAGTCAAGCTTTATTGGCAAAAATGTCACTTTAGTCTGTGGACGCCAATAGAACAGATAAAAGTATGCACACGTGGTGTTCTGGGGGTAAAAACAAATGCCCTGTTGGGGAGTGTTTGCTGATTTCTGTGTTATAAATATCACCACCATGGCCAGTTTCAAACTACCAATAGTTTTGAAAACCAACTTGCAAAATTCCCTGAAAAATCAAACATCAGCATTTGGGGGCCCATACAAGAAAATTGAAGGATACTACAAAAAATGTCTTACATAGAAGTAAAGAATCTGTTGTCCCAACCCTTAGTTTTAAGGATCCTGCAATCTTATATTACTTTCCTTCCTTCCATGTTTCTCTGTTCTGCCCCTCAGATCTGCTTCCTGGAGTCACATTCCCACAAAAACCAAGTACATGCAAACCTTTGGCTGGGGCACTGCTCAACCTCAGAGCTACAAAACTTTTTATATTCTTTATATTCTGCTTTATTTAAAGGCTTACTTATTTATATTTCCCCCATATGAGTAATAAAATTTTGAACAAGCACCTGTATTATAATTGTCAATGTGTTATTTGGGAAAAGTAGATACCTAGAGATCAGTTGATGAATTTCTATTATAGACCTATAATAGAAATTACTACATAAAATGATGTTTTCACAATCAAAGGAAACACATTACAAAAGACAGTATGTTTAGGAAAAGACCACAGAATGGGCTGAAAGGGAACATAATTATGAAACAAAGAAATGATGAGAAACAAGCTTAGGTTCATTTAGGGATGTATAAAAACTCTAGGTCCCATCCAACTACTCGTTATTAGACCATTTTCATAATGAACCTGTTCCAAAAAAGTCGAAGTGGATATGAACTTGGTGCTAAATGAGTTTAGAAATAAAACAAAGCTGTGAAAGACTTCTTTTATCCTCTGTCAAATTAGAAAAACCAAGTAGGTCTTTGTTCTTGTAATAGTCTATTTGCTTAAACACATAGACAAGTGGCAGGGGGATCATTTAAATGTTTGCAGGCAGTCAACCGCATTAAAGAAGCACAAGAAAACAGGCTGAACTCTGAAGTCAAACTGCCAACTTTATTCTAATTAATAACCTTAAATTGTGTAGCTATTAATGGATTGATTACATTTGGGAGATATGAATGTTGAGGCTAGAGGCTGAAATGAGAGGTAAAATAAAACAAAATCATCACCGTATGTGAAATGTTTGGTAATCCATGTAGTGGTAAATGGAGATTGTACATCTTTTGAGATTTAAAAGGTTCTATGATATGAATAGTATGTGACAGCCGCAATGCTTTTATTTCGTAATGTTTCAGTCCTACCTTTACATTGGTTTATCCCTCACTAATCTGTCATAGAATCACTCTGTTATCCATCTAGTCCAAAATTCCCCTCCTTAAGAGTTGCTTATAAATGCAAGATTGAGAAAGTGTGCATGCTCTATGAACTTACAATTCGTCGGAACTTACAGTCTCTATCTTCGCTTTCTATGTTTCACTTTCATGGGAGGACCTTGCTTCAAACTTCACTGAGATAAGAAAAGGCTATCATAAAGCAGATTAGAAATTTCAACTGCAAATAGTAATAATTTCTGCCTTAGGCCATTTGGGCTGATATAAAAAAATATCATAACTGGGTGGCTTATAAACAACAAACATTTATTTCTTACAGTTCTGGAGGTTGGGGAAGTCTAAGATTATGGTGCCCACAGACTAGTATCTAGTGAAAGTCTGCTTCCTCATTGGTGATGTTCTTTTCACTGTAACCTCACCTGATGGAATGGTGAGGGAGCTTTTTCGGCCTCTTTCATAAGGGCACTAATCCCATTCATGAAGGGCTCTGCCTTCGTGACTTAATCAGCTCCCAAAGTCCCCACCTTCTAATAAGATCAGTTCTGGGTTAGGATTCAACATTCGAATTTTGGGGGAGTGGGGAGGACACAAACATTCAATCTACAGCAATTTCTAAAGTGCAGATAATGCATCAGATCCCCTTCCCTTCTCGCTCCAGTGGATACCCTGTTTTATCAGAGTGCCTAGCCCACAGTGAAAATTAATAAATACATTTTTAATGAATTTTTAAAAAGATTTATTTATTCATTTTAGAGAGTGAGTGCAGCGGGGAGCAGCAGTGTAATATATTCTTAATATTTTACCTCTAATTTCTCTTCCCAGGCCTGGAAGAGAACTTTCCTCATAGCTCTCAGAAGAAACCAAACCTGTTAACAGCTTCACTTCTGACTTCAGCCTCCAGAACTGTGAGAAATATATTTCTGTTGTTTGGCCACCCAGTCTGCGGTGCTTTGTTATGGCAGTCCTAACAAACCAATTCATCACCTCTTAAACTGATCTCTCTGACCTTGTGCTATTACATCATTAAATATATTTCATATTTATTTTCTTTTTCTCATCACTAAAATGTAAATTCCATGAGGGCAGGGAGTTTTTCTCTCATCCATTGATGTTTTTCTCAGTGCTTTGAAAAATGCTGGACACATACATACATGCGTACATGTATAAATATGAATTTTTATTAATGCATAATCTTTTCAGGTAGGCACTAAGAACCAGGTGAAAAGTGAAAGTCACTGTGTAACTCTGGGTAAATCAACTCAATTTATTATAATCTTAATTATCTCATATGTAAAAATAAAATGTCTGGATTCCTTTAAAGTATAGAGGATCCCATCATTCTGTGAAGGAATGAATATTCAGGTTTTACTTTTTCACTACTTGAAACACATTTGGTCTTTGTACTTTGACATCCTTTGATGAACTTTCTTGGATCCAAGGATTTTGTTTCTTCTACCTTTCTGTGTAAAACTTAGGGGATACTTGTGTTTCTCCTTGTTTTTAGAAATTAACCAGTAAGTCTTCTACATTGTGACTTGGAAGTGAAATAAATATGTGTATATTTAGATTCTCCACTTTATTTTCAAAATTAATAGTAGGTTGGAAATTCTTGTTAGTTCTGGTAGAAATTTAATTTTTCATGGAGAAAAATTTTAAAGTTGTTTATGGAAAGGAACGATTATTAAAGAAAATTTAGCTTCATAAAATTACATAACTTCCTAGTTGGAGTCATTGGATTTCCTTTCTCCCTGTATTCTGTGAATTAACTAGTTAATAGATAACTGTTAAGTTTATCTAACCTTTATTTTGGAAACAGTTACAACTTTCATTGCAAGATTAGTTCAGATTTTATTATTCATTTTATCTTTGACCTCAGTGGTTAAAACTATTAACTAAAGTAATGCTAATTGTGGTGGCGTTTTTTGATTTAGTCACTTGTCCACTAGGAATTGGACCAAGACCAATTCATTTCATTCTGGCTACTGAAAAGACATCAAGCTGTAATGATTTTTGGTCACTGTCCAAGAGTTTACATTAATATAAAGGGCACATAGGGTAAAACTCAATCATAAATACCACCCTTACATTTAGGGGGATATTTTTGTACTAAACTGGGTGAAATAATGTGGAAACTATAAATATATTTTAATATTTTGCAACCTAATATGAAACGTCCTTATATGTTTTATTCTGATATACTATCATTTTCATCAGATGAAAATGACAGTGTATATAAAATCCGTATTAAAAACTAAGAAAGGGGTGCCTGGGTGTCTCAGATGGTTAATCGTCTACCTTTGGCTCAGGTCATGAACCTAGGGTTCTGGGATGGAGCCTGGCATTGGCTTCCCTGCTCAGTGGGGAGCCTGCTTCTCCCTCTCCTTTTACTGCTCCCATTGTTTGTGCTCTCTCATTTTCTCTGTCAAGTAAATAAATAAAATCTTAAAAAAACTAAGAAGTTATTATTTGCTTGATTCAACAAATATTAATTGCCTAATATTCCTAAGGTACTATAGAAAGAATACATAAGATCCCAAATGAGTAAGGCATGATTGTGGCCCTCAGGAGACTTATGGTTTAGTAAAAGTAATGAGATTGGTAAATTGATAATAAATGCATATTTAAGATAATTGATAACATTGATTGAGTACTCATCATGTATCAGGCACTCTTTTAAGAGCTTTATATACATATACCAATCAAACCATTTTTTTGAGAGAGAGAAAGAGAGAGAGAGAGTGAGAGTGGCTGAGGAAGAGGGAGAGAAAGAATCTTAAGCAGGCTCCACACACACCCAGCATGGAGCTGAAGCAGGGCTTGATCTTGATCATGAGATCACGACATGAGCTGAAATTAAGAGTTGGATGCTTAACCGACTGAGCCACTCAGACGCCCCTAGGATAAATTTTTTAAAAGCAGTATAAAAACAAAATAAAACCCTACAAACTTGTTTAATGACTCGCATATGGCAGAAACCACGTCTATGTTGGAGGAACATACAGGGTGTCTTAGGAAGGTTGGAATGGACCTTAAAGCGTCTGGATATGTGGAACTCTAGAATGAGTTATCATCTCCAAATAGACAGGCTAGTTTGTTACCAAATCTTTCTCCTGTGCATAGAACTACACTATCTTTCTCATCCTCCCTTGTAGATAGGTGTAACCATGTGACTGAATTCTAGCCAGAGGAATATATACTGAATAGACATTGTAATTGTTATTGTATAGAATATACAATATATATACAGTATAGAAATGCTACAAAGTCTACAGACTTCTAGGTCAGTCCTACAAAACCACCCATTTATGATTTATTTTTCTTGCTCTTCTTGTTGCAGATAGTCTGTGGATCTCAGAAGCCAAATAATGAAGATCAGAGATCACATTCACAGTATGGAAGAGTACTAGATCCCCAAATCACAGCTTGAAGGAGAGCCAGCCACTGATTAGAAAAACCCATTTTTAGGCATTTTTCAATGAGAAATAAATGTTTACTGTTGTAAGCTACTGAAAATTTGATATTTGTGGCCTATAGCAGTAAGCTTACCTTCACTGACCTAGGGAATGTAAGATACAGAGTGTCATAAGGAGGATAGATTAAATTTGCTTCTTACCAGTGGATGAAAATACAGGGTTAGGTTCTAAAGCCAATAGGAAAGGTTAAAATTGCCAACTGCCAAACTATTTGTGAATTCCCTATAAAATTTGATATATACAAAACAGTACAATATAAAATATAGTATACTAGTTGACCTTATACAAACCCATAGAGTATTATGTCAGTTCTTTTCACTCTTGCATTGTTAATGAATTAATTATTCAACTTCTTCCTTTAGGATATTGATGAAAACATTACCACTTATTTGTCTGGCCACCTGAACCACACATTCCATTTCTTTATAATGGAAAAGGAACATATTCTTTCTAAAGTGTTTGGCAATATGTATTGGCTATTTCAGCCTTGGTTTCTACCGTTGCTGTCAAAATACTTTTTGTATGATTTCATGGAATTGAGAGGCAGTTTAATATCTTAGAAATAACACAGGCTTTATCAGGAGAGGACTTGAGTTTGAATCCTAGCTCTAGCATTGTTCAAGTTGTGCTGTGGACTTGGGTAATAAACTTAAATTTCCTGAAGGCTTGTTTTCCAGTTAGTGAATTGGAGATGAAAATACACACATTGTAAAATTGTTCAGAGATAGGGATGCCTGAGTGGCTCAGTCAGTTAAGTGTCTACCTTTGGCTCAGGTCGTGATCTCAGGGTCCTGGGACTGAGCCCTGCACTGGACTCCCTGCTCATTGGGGAGCCTGCTTTTCCCTCTCCCCCTTCCCTTGCTTGTGTCCCTTCCCTCGCTTTGTTTCTTTCTGTCAAATAAATAAATAAAATATTTTAAAAAAAGATTGTTCAGAGATGAAAATACACACATTGTAAGATTGTTCTGAATATATGTATATATATATCCGTAATATTTATTGAGTACTTACCATGTTGCATCTTCTAAAACAATTGCTCTATCATAAGTTTATAACATTTTCCAGGTTTCTGTGCTTTATTAAACCTTTTTGCTTTTGGTCTGTACATGTCACACATTCTATTCAGTGTTTATAGAATTCCCAGCTCAGGGATAGACAATGTTTTCGTTTATTTTATTCTCTCTCTCTCTCTTTGTTTTTCTCTTTCCAAATCTCCCATTTACCATTATATTTACTTTCAGCATATTATTTTTTTTAAAGATTTATTTATTTATTTGAGGGGGAAGGGGCATAGGGAAGGGGAGATAAGCAGACTTCCTGCTGAGCAGGGAGCATGATGTGAGGCTCCATCCCGGGACCCTGAGATCATGACCTGAGCTGACATTAAGATTCAGATGCTCAACTAACTGAGCCACTCAGGTGCTCCCTTTCAGCATATTCTTAACTCTGTTTACCCCATCATCTTTAAGATTGGTTACATATATTAAAAATATATTTTTAAGTTAATACTTAAATTACTAAATTTTAAAAGTTTTACACTTATGGCAACCTTAGTAACTAGTTCAGGAAGGTGCTATTATCCTCATTTAAGAGTAAATGACTTGCCTGATGTTCCACATTATTTAGTGACAGAGCTAGGACTAAAACAACAATTAACAATTATTGAGCACTTAGAAGTTGTGTAACATTTTTCATATATTAACTAATTTCATGCTCATAAAAACTCTATGAGCTAAGTATTATTATTATTACAATCAAATCATACATCAGAAAAAGGAGGCAGAAAGAGGTCTGCGTTGCTAAATATGGTAACATAACTACTGTTTGATTTGGAATTTGAACTCAAATATGTGTATTTCTCAATCATGCTACTATGTTGATTTTCACTAGAGTGTATACAATATTTGGTGCTGTGACTAATACAAAATATCAGTGAAAGACATTGTTACTGAACTATTCAGCAATCTGAGAAGGTCAACATATCTAAATCATCTTGCTGTTGTACAATTCAGAGGAAAGTTTAGCTAGAAAGACGTAGATGGTACATGTGTTGGCATTGGAAATCTTAAATGTCATGTTTTGCATCTACATGCTTAAACATCAAACATTAGTATTATTTACAATTTTAAAACCTCAAGTTAAAAAAACAATGAGCAAATGTATAAGATGAAAAAAATTTCAATTCTAGGATTGAATCTAAAAGATTAAAAGAAAAGTAAAATAAAATCCCAATTGTACATTTACTGGAAAACGTTTTTTACTATGTCATGGGATGAATTTCAGCTTTTAGGAAAAATATGAAGGTAAAAGCAATAATAGATTATTTAAAGCATTAAAAATCTAATGTGATTTTTTTTGCTTTATACTAAATATTTATATTATGAAGATCTGTAAGTATATGCTATATATCATTTTGATGAGATTATTTTAGACAGCTATATGCATTATATGTTGGTAGGCAGAAACATTTTTTTCAGTAACACTACAGCCACCCTTTCTAGCTTTGGCTGAAGTTTGAAATGTATTGGAAAATACACTATCACTGTTTCACATTTACTCCTTCTAAGTGATATCCACATAAAATGAACTCATTTAAAAAGTTAAAGTTTATCATTTCCTAGCTAACACTCTGGTCTCAACCTAGGGATTGAAAATGAGGCCATGCTTCTTCTCCCTCTCATATAGTTATGAGAAACATGAATTTTGCAGCTGGAATTCAGCTGACAAATTTGGTTGTGATCCAGTTGTCAGTTCTGTAAAAAGACAGCAATAGGTATGGTCACAGAACTAATCATGTTGATTATAAATGTGCTATTTTTTAAAAAGCGGCCTTTGTAATTTCTTTGTATATGATTTATAACCCATTTATTTATTTTCATTTATTTAGACATGTATGTAAAATAATCCTATATTTTATATAATGTATCCAAATTAAATTCACTTTTATACTTATACATATTTTCATCCTACAATCTCTTACTAACATTTGTTACTTAAAAACTTTAATTTTCAATAGCTTGCCATCTATCTGGGGGATGATTAATTGTGGGTCAATGGAGAATACTGAAAGAGAGACTGGATAGCTTTTTGCTTCAGTCAAATTTAATTGAAATATTTACTGTTTATTATGAAAGCATTAGGATTAGAAGTGATTCCAAAAATTCCTATGGGTTGTGCTTTTAGGTGAGAAAGTGAGGTTAGAGGACTTGTAATGACACTGTTTTTGGATAATAATTGTGTTATTTACTTAAATTATAAATTGGGTGGGAATGGGGTGGAGTGAAAGAGTTATAAAGGGGCTACAAACCCAGCTATTTATAGGCACCACCACAAATTAGATTATATAAAAATAATTTAGACACTTTTTTCCCTGTTCTTTAATCAGCTGATGGACAGAGATATACACAACAACCCTAAACCTGTGAATTCATAATAAAACTGTGAAATGAATACCTAAATTAACACAAGTAAACAATTGATTCTGACCTGTGAATTATGACAGATATCATCAAAAAAGTTATATTTGGGGGTGCCTGGGTGGCTCAGTTGGTTGAGTGTCCAACTCTTGATTTTGGCTCAGGTCATGATCTCGGGGTTGTGAGATTCAGCCCGTGTTGGGCTCCATGCTGAGCATGGAGCCTGCTTAAGATTCTCTTTCTCCTTCTCCCTCTGCCCTGCCTCCACTCTCTCCCTTTCTATATATATATATATTTGAACTGAGTTTGAAGGGTAAATAAGACTTAAAAAATTAGAAAGGAGGAGGAAAGATATTCCACACACAGGCAATAGAATGACCAGGGACATAGAGGCATGGAAGCATATGACTGTACAACAGTGAATGATCTTTTATAACTAAAGATGGATGCACAGTTGGGTAGGGAACAAGGAGGGGTGGAGACAAAGCAAAAACTCGGGATAGATATCATTTTGAAAACCTTAAATGGATATTTATTTTGGTCTGTCTATCACATTGCTCTTCTTTTAACAAAAGTATATTTTTTGGGGAGGTGGGTGTGTGTGTGTATGTGTTCAGAGATTATCTTGCAAGAGCCACTCATGATCAGACCTAATGACAGACCGTTGTTTTTTTTTTTTTGGAATGTGCAGCTTTTGAGTAACTTGGACCTGCTGAGTTAACCATTTGCTACCCACAGATAATGCCAAAATTAGTAGAGAATCAGCAGCATCTAAAATGCTAGAGTTGGGGCGCCTGGGTGGCTCAGTCATTAAGCATTTGCCTTCGGCTCAGGTCATGATCCCAGGGTTCTGGGATAGAGCCCTGCATTGGGCTCGCTGCTCAGCGAGAAGCCTGCTTCTCCCTCTCCTACTCCACCTGCTTGTATTCCCTTTCTCCCTGTCTCTCTCTGTCAAATAAATAAATAAAATCTTTTAAAAAAGATGCTAGAGTCTATCAGTGGGGGGTGGGAGGCGGTGAAGTTTGAAAAGAGTACTGAAGTTACCATAAGGACTCATGAATTTGAAACCAGGAGCATGTAGTACAATTAGGCAGGCTAGGTGGGTTTGGAGAGGGATGTGGGTTCTGAATCATTGCTTAGCTGTCATCTGTGATTTGCTTTTATGAGCTTACCATGACTACATGCAAAGACAGATTAATAGGATCCAAACCCCAAAATAAGTCAAGAATAAAACTGAAATAACCAGAGAAGAAAAACTAAACATTTAAATTTTTGCTCCCTCTTCTTTCCCCGAAGTAGTTGGCTCTTGCTTACTTCTTCTTCCCATGATTCTAAATCCCCAAAAGGAAAATAAGATGCCCAGAGTTCGGTGAAACACTTTTTTTTTGCTTTAAGGCAAGGGCAAAGGCTGACCTTAAGGTGGCAGGATCTGTAGGTGCTGTATACATAATGTATTGAGTCTTATCTTTGGCGGACTCTTTTCCAGCATTTGACAAATGGGGTAGAATATGAAGCTTTGTATTTTAAACCTTAAAGGAAAGGAAGTTATATTTTTTTCAAGAACAATTTTTTTTTTGGTGGCTGGATAGAGAAACATTAACTATATGAGGTAAGTAAAAAGGAGCTATTGTTTCCATGGGATGAAAGAGAATACAAAATGGAGTGACAGATAGTAAATATCCACTACTTCATGCTTTTGCATAGGATTGGTCCCTCTTTCCTCTCCCAAGTTCTCCTTTGTTATACTCTCCCTCCAAACCAATATTCCCTTTCTGACCCAAAAACTCCTAGCCAGAGCCCTTACTCCTCACTTCTTGATGGCTCACCCAGATGACTAATCCTTAGCTGCTGCCCAGATGCAATGCTTACTCTTCTATATGATATTTTCAGAAGCACCAAATTCATCAACTGCACAGGTACAGATTCTGTTTCTTTTATTTTTATTTTGAGAGACAGAGTGCACACACAAGGGGGACTGGGTAGAGAAAGAGGGAGAGAGAACCTTAAGCAGGCTCCATGCTCAGCAGGGAGCCCCATGTGGGGCTCGATCTCATGACCTGAGCTGAAATCAAGAGTTGGCTGTTCAACCTACGGAGCCACCCAGGTGTCCCCACATTCTGTTTCTTGTGAATGAATGCTCCAAGTGGTTGGTTGGATATAGTCCTCAGAAGATTGGAAGCAGGGAATCTAACTGGATATGTTTCCCTTGGAGTGACTCTCTTTTCTGAACAATGTGACTAATAAGGCACCTAACACATAGTTGAGGCTCAATAAATGTTTATTGTTGTTAATCAAGGCCAATGACTTCTTAAGTAGCTTATGGAATAGAACATCCAATAGAGAAAAATGCAGGAATTTTCTAACTGTCCTCAGTGGAGAAATGAACCAGCTGCAGCATGAGTATGAAATGCACAAGAACAAAATAAAAATATTATTTTGAGGTTTATTTGGAAAATAGCTATTTCCTAAGGCCTTGCAGGTTGTGGACCAGATTTTATCCTTGTGTAATTCTGTGTGATAGCTCTCTAATCTGCAGTGATTAAAACATAGTATTTCGAGACTTGCCTTTGTTATTTTATTATTTATAAGAGTAGTTTTCATTGTTAATACTTTGCAACCTTCCCAAACTTTGCATTACCTTCCCAAAGTAGTGAAGTTTATTATGTGAATCACTATACTCTCACCAACTTATAAATATAATGACTGATGGATTTTAAAGATCTATATTATATTAAGGAAAAGAAATGGACATATAATAGGAAGTATAAATTGAAATAAATATTTATTCTTTTCTCCTAATCCTTGAATTACTTCAAACGCACATCTGTAATGGATAAGGATCTTTATCTACATCAAACACTTTGGAAATTTTCTCCTTTACTTTTCTTATAGTAAGAGCTTAAAATGGTCATTCAAACCATCCAATAACCAATAAAATACCATAAATTCAAATAGGAGTGTAGAACCTTCTTTATCACTTTCTAGATGTGACAGCTCCAGCTAGTTGCGATAATTTTGTTTGATGAGGTCTGCTCCATCAATTTGCTATTTGAAAGGTCTAGCTAACAAGACAATCTCTTCACTGATAGAAAGTTATGCATTTTCCATCATAAACTGATATTTACGGAATTGTTCTTTATTCTAAATTATTATTTTTTAAAGATTTTATTTATTTATTTGACAGAGAGAGACAGCGAGAGAGGGAACACAAGCAAGGGGAGTGGGAGAGGGAGAAGCAGGCTTCCTGCAGAGCAAGGAGCCCGACGTGAGGCTCGATCCCAGGACCCTGGGATCATGACCTACGCCGAAGGCAGACGCTTAAGGACTGAGTCACCCAGGCGCCCCAGACTTTTTTTGTTTTTTTGTTTTTAAGTAAGCTCTAGGTCCAACATGGGGCCTGAACTCACAACCCTGAGATCAAGAGTCACATGCTCCACCGACTGACCCTTGAAAGACCTTTTTAATTCTGTCCATATTTTTGTTTATAAAAACTGGAATAGAGAAAACAAGTTCAAAAGTGAGGGAATGATTCTTAGGGGAAAGCTTGTCCCTCATGGTCATAGCAATATCCATTTTATATTTTAAGAAATAATTTAATACGCTGTGTAAAAAAAAAATGCCTGTTTGTTGTCTCACTATTCTAAGTGAGAAATGGATTAGCAATTAACATATGGCGACTCTCTGATGCTTTAATAAATGGGAAGGAGCTTTTGCTCAAAACTGTTGGAGCAATTTCACAAATCAACTGACCCTAACAGGTGGATATACTATGCCCCATGTTCCAAAGGGGGAAATGAGTATAGCCAGCTTAAAATAAATTCTAAAGTTGTAGAACATATCTAAAAGATAAATACTTCTGAGAGGTGAATTTGGGGACAGCTTTACATTTTCTTGTCCTAGTCTGGTAACAGAAGGCATCATTTCTACCCTGTCATTCTGACCTCATATGTTACAGTACTAGTTTTGTCTTCAGTTCCAAGCCTATGAGAGAGAGAGGAAGTCTAAGCTATATTTCCATAAAGGTACTTTAATAAACTCTTCATGATTATATTATGATTTTTTTTCCTTTGGTGATTCTTGTTTGTACCTATACAACATTCCATGTTTAAAGGTCACATACTGTGTATTTTATTTATGTGTCATTCTGGAAAAGACAAAGCCCTAGTGCGGAGAACAGATCAGTATTTTCCAGGGGTTGGGACATGCTGTGATTACAAACAATAGCCTAGGGAGTTTTTTTGGGTAGTGATGGAACTATTCTGAAGCCTGATCATTATGGTGGTTGCATGAATTTATACATGTGTACAATTTCTTGAACTAAACACCCCAAAAGATCAACTATACTGAGGTAAATTTATAGAATAAAAAAAATTTAAAAAGATGATTTTATTTTTTGTACTGCCTTAATTTTTTTCTTACCTTAAATGGTAGAATGATATTTAAATGGTTTGTAGGAATTGCTGACAAAGATATTTTCAAATTTTAAATAAATTCTTGAATCCCTAAATATCTGTTTATTTAAAAAATTATTTTTATTTTTATTTTTTTAGAGATTTTATTTGTTTATTTGACAGAGAGAGAGACAGCAAGAGAAGGAACACAAGCAGGGGGAGTGGGAGAGGGAGAAGCAGGTTTCTTCTGAGCAGGGAGCCCAATGCCGGGGTGGATCCCAGGACCCTGGGGTCATGATCTGAGCCGAAGGCAGATGCTTAACGACTGAGCCACCCAGGCGCCCCTAAATATCTGTTCATTTTATTGATGGTTAAAAGGATACTGTGAAATCTTTTTGTAATACAGGCCTCAAGAAATCAGAGCAAGAGATCGCCTTAGATTTGAGGGTCTTTTATAATCTTTACCTTTTTCTTTTTTTAGATTTTATTTGTTTGACAAAGAGAGAGAGCAAGCACACATGTGCACAAGCCTGAGGAGGAGCAGAGAGAGAAGGAGAGAAACCCAAGCAGACTCCATGCTCAGCACGGGGCCCAATGGGGGGCTCAATTCCACAATCCTGAGATCATGACCTGAGCAGAAATCAACAAGTCAGATGCTTAACCGACTGAGCCACCCAGGTACCCCTATTATCTTTACCTTTTAAACTTCTCTGGTAAAATGAATGATAAGCTTCTCTCTATTAAATTTTTCTTAGGATTAAAGTGTTACAGTGAAATTTCAGTGTATTTTGCCACCTATTTTCCATATTTTTGTCAGCCTGGGTGGGTAGAATGGTCTTATATTTTTAAGTTATATTTTGATTAATTTCTCTATTCATATATATGTAATGGTATATGTAATATATACCACAAATATTATATAATCATAAAACTGTTTATCGTTTATATCTCCATATTTTCAAATCTGAATCATGTATTTATATAACAGTGCAGCAAGTTTATAAACATTAAAAATTATCCCAGAAAAATAAGAAGGTTAATGTCAATCCTTTCACTGGCTATGAATCTCAAAGTGTAATAATTTCAAGTTCTAATTGAACTGGGTAATTTAGCACTTCTTTATGCCTGCCTGCAGAATGTACCTAAAAACCTGTCTCTCCCTCGAATAGTTTTGATAAACAATTAAATATTTGTACTGTAATTTGTACCATGCTGAAATTAGATAATTTTTCAGTAATAAATGGCAACACCAAAGGTGTCCAGATTTTTAATCCCTTATTGGCCTTAGAATTTTTCTAGTCACATTAAAAGGTAATGATTTCCTTCATCATTTAACATTTATCAACTTTAAACCTCAAATATTCAGTTTCTTACACACTCCTAATGAAAGAAAAAAAAAACTGGTTCAGATGTATACTTATTTTTTGAATATATGAGGTTGCCCTAAGAATTTAAAACAAAGGAAAATAAATGTAACTTTTGAAATTTACTGGGCATTCAGTTTAAAATACAAATTTCAGGACTTACACTGGGTTAGGATAAGATTAGTTTTGTCAACCAGTATCCTTCTTTTCTCTCTCTTTCTTTCTCTCACTGATTTGTTTGCTTATTCACTAAAACTATAGCTCACAACGTTCAGGGACCCAGAATATCCCGGGATGATGGTTTTTACTAATTCCATATCTTTTGAAGTTGCTAGTAGAGATTCTCTGTGTTGATTTTGGCACAGGATCATCCCTAGAGTAAGGGGAGTAAGTGAAAAGAAAGGATTGAATTGGAAAAATTTATGGGCGTGGAATGATTAAAGAGCCCATCTTACTTCCCCTTTAGACCTCTCTGGTTCACTCACTGTTTATAGTGAAATTATTTTAAGTTTAAATATGTGTTTATGTGAAGTGAGTTTTAATTACAGAAGTTTTCTCAACATGGTGTATTTTGTGGAATTTTTTTTCCTCAAGGATCTTCCAGGTGTATCATTTGTCAAATTGCACTTATAATTAATTGTGCGGAGTTGAATTTTAATTTCTACAATTTTAGGTTGTTGAGTGAGTCAGAAGAGCCAGTCATTAAAAAAAAAAAAATATGTGACCATGTATAGTAGACAGAATTCCAAGATGGTCCTGAGGATTCCATCCCTTCCCCTTGGAAGTGGGTAAGACCTGTAAATATGATGGAATAGCATTCCTGTGATTATGTGACCTTATATAGCAAAAGGAATTCTGCACATACAAATAAACTCCTTAATAATTTGACTTTGACTTAATGAAAAGGAAGACTTTCCTAAGTGGTTCTGATATAATCAGCTGGGCCCTTAAAAGAAAACAGAGAATCAAATAGTAGATCCGGCTGTCCTTGAGGACACAAACTATCATGTTGTGAACTGCCTCATGGGGCTGGGGGAGATTGACAAGTTCTTAAAGATGGCCTCTAAGAGTTGAGAGTGTTCCTGACCTCCAGCAAGCAAGATAATGGAGACTTCAGTCCCTATAGCTTCCAGGGACTGAATTCTGTCAACAGCCAATAGGTTTGGAAGAGGACCCTGAGATTAGGATGAGATTGCAATTCCTGGCTGCCATCTTGATTTCACCCTGGTGACACTGAGCACAGGAATAAATCTGTACTTAGATTCCTGACCCAAGGAAAATGTGAGACAATAAATTTGTATGGCTCTAAATAGCTAAATTTGGAAGAATTTGTTATATAGCAATAGAATGCTGACATTACAAATGGGTGACTTTTAAAAAGGTATACCCAATGAAAATAAACTTTCATGAAATAACACTTATAAAAATTAGTATTTATTAGTATTAATAAGATACTTTTTTAGAAACATTACAATACCTGGACACTTTGATCATGCAAGAGGCATTCAGCTTTCTAGACAAATTGGTGAAATTTCTAGGAGTCCAGAACATTAGGCAGAGTTTTCAGTGGCAAAGGGGTAATTGTTTATGGAATTAGAAATTCCCTCATCATTAAAAAGTAAAAAATGAAGTTACTACCTTAATCAGTACACAGATTTCGGTTATCTATCTCTAACAAAGTTGAACTATCAATTCTCAAGTAAAATACGATTTGGACTTTAAATGCCAAATCATTACCCTCACTATATTCGTTAATTAACTACATTATTTTATAGGAAATGGTTGGCTAAATTTTAAGGTTTATTTACATGAGACAGTACTATGTATATTTTTGATGTGTATGAGAACAAATAACTAGAGATAAGCCCTAATATTCTGGTAATGAAATCTTTAAAATGAAATTGCTTGATATAAATGAAACAAAATAGTAAATAAATATGAGCACAATGCAAGCTTCAAAATCAGTTAGCTAAGATGATTTTTAATTTTGCTTTCTCTTTTATTAGAAGATACATATTTTATGAAGTTGCAATATGTCTTCAAATTATTGCTTGAAGTAGTCATCCTTGAATACTTCCTCTAAATGCTTCATGAATGATAGATCTACCACCTGTCTCCTCACCTAAAAGTAATAGGAAAGGTGATTTTAAGAATGATATGACCTTGCTTTATAATCTTATACTTTTATTAGAGTCACAAACATATATTTAAACATGGGTAAGTTAGAATTGTTCTCTGTGGTAGATTGTTTTATTATTCTTAATCATGCTCTCCCTTTTCTAATCAAGAACTGTATCTCTCTTCTCACATCCACTTGCCATGTGGTTTGCCATGCTTCTGATTAGGTAAAGTACACTTTCTGACCACTTGGTCTTAGCCATCTGGCTTGTGGGAACCAATGGAATTGGAGCAAAAGAGATCTTGTTTCACTTTAAGCCAGTGGATTTAGGACATTGCCAGTTGATGGGAACTCTTCTTGATGTGCCACGAGAACACATCCCAGTAGGAGCTGCTCCTTCAGTGTAATCTGAAAATGAAAAAACTCGTGGGGAGCAGAAGTGTAGCCTGGCAGCCAGAACTGAGCTGCAACTGACCAACAGCCATTCACATATGACTTTTTGTCATTTTGTAAGGTTTGTAATTGTTTCCTCCACAAAACTGAACACTGTAGTCTGAAATTTAATTTTCTTTGAGATGAAAATATGACTATTTCATTTCTCTGATTAACACTT
This sequence comes from Callorhinus ursinus, assembly GCF_003265705.2. Taxonomy (NCBI): domain Eukaryota; kingdom Metazoa; phylum Chordata; class Mammalia; order Carnivora; family Otariidae; genus Callorhinus; species Callorhinus ursinus. Next base: position 48,740,405 of record NW_027397066.1, on the reverse strand, counting down.
CCATAGTTCTTTATTGCCTTCAGACTAAGACCAGAGTCTTCACTGGTCTAGAAGGTCTTGAATGTTTGGGTGTCTACCAGACTTTATTTTAACAGTTTCTAGAATTCACCATATGTTCTTCCTATGTCAGGAATTCTTTCCCTACCCTCCTTTCTCCCATTGCTTCGGACAGCAGGAACAACATATGCAAAGATCTCGTGGTTATATGTAACTACATATATGATTAAATGATTAGTGCCTTTTTTCTTACTTTACTTTCTAACCAAGATAACAGGGACTGTATTGTTTGTTCAATATTTTATCCACAGTACCTATCACAGTGCTAGAATATACAAGCCTAATGAAAATATGTTGAATGAAGCAGAAAATGAAATCAGTTCTTTTGATCTATCATCTTTACCCAAGAGACATCGCACATTTTCAGAATTAGAGCTATGTTTTCTTAAGGTTTGAAAAGTTTATTTCCAAAGACTCAGAACATAATGTTTCTATAAGAAATATAGGAAATATGCTTTTAAATATTACTGGAATATTTATTAACTCAAAAGTGTAACTAGCATATTGCACATCCTTCTTTAATAATTATTTCTCACAGAGCAAAGATTCATTTTCACTTTCCTTAGTGCCTAAGACTAGTTGAACGGTTTTCTGTTGCCATAGTAACACTACTCAGTTTTTACTGTGGTTTTCCTCATATTTTAAACATTATATTATTTCATTAAAGAAACTTAAGAATTTTGAGGCAAATAATATTGTCTGTTCTTCATGGCTAAAATACACACAATTTCCTATGCTTTCTGCATATATTTAAATTTGACTTTTAAATTATACTTATTTTAATGTAACTCCATTCTCTTTTGTGTTTTGCACTTTATATGTTCCAATTTACAGAGTCAATCTTTATTCTTTCTTAAGTTTATATTTCTCAGTATGTGTTTTTAATAAAAAAGCATTGCTTTCATCCATCAAATTTAAGGTTTAGCTATTCAGACCTGAAAAGAAACATGGCATAATATAAGGCAGGTTGAGAATAGGCCAGAAGGCAATTCTGTAGGGCATACTCAGAATTCCATTATATTAATCAAAGACTGAAGAGCATATAGCTGAGGTGTTAACTGGAATATTGTTTGATATGATAAATATGAAGTTGTAATACTTCAGTAAATATGGACCAAGATGGAAGGATGAATATTTTCCTTTCTGACTCCTAAGCAGATATAACTAGTATTCATATTTTTAGGAGATATAGATATACCATGAACAAAGAGAAAAAGTTGGGAAGGAAACATAAATAAGTTGGATATAGCTGTGGTAGATCTTTCCACAAGATAGTATTCCACAAGGGTATTTTTGCCAATTATTAAAATTCAATGCTCTACCTTGACAAGAAATTTCGAATAAACTCATAATGTGTGCTTTACATGTTATGGAGCAGATTTCCTGTGAAATTGGTGCTTCAATTTTGCTTCTGACAGTTATACTTTTTCTCTGAGTGTTGAATCAATATATTGGGACTTTGTAGAAATGCAGCTATGAGAATTTAGCAGAGGCCACCCATGAGTTGCTGAGATATTTAAGGGACAAATTTTCATACTTAGTGGTGTCTGTTAGATGACTGAGTACTTTGGTTTAAGCCAAATGTAAAATGACACCTTTCTCCTTTCCACAAATAATATTATAATTATCTGGTCTTATATTTTTATATTCTAGAATGAATGAGTTTTTGAGACTTTCCTGGAAGTAAAGAGACTCAAAAATAGAGTTTGGGTAAAGGGGTAGAAGAAGAAAACAATGAAATAAAGGGAGAAAGTGAGCAAGTTGTTTTATTTTATTGGAATATTGAATGAAGTTTAAATTTTTGGAAATGAAAAAAGCAAAAGAAAGGAAGGAAGGAAGGGAGAAGGAAAGAAAGAAAGAAGGAAAGAAAGAAATAAGGAAAAAAGGAAACGTTTTCTGTTAGTTTAAACTTCCAAGGACACAAATTCATCATTTGGATATACAAATTTAGATTTTGCAGAGAAAAAAAAAGTGTAGGGCTGTGCCGATGAAACTGGTACACTATGATAGATGATATCACAATCATTCTCTATTTTGAGGCCATTTGTATTAGGGAATCTTTTTTTGTTCCCTGCAATTAGTGCTTTGTGTACCCTAATTAACTTAATGCCCATCAATTACTGAGTATTGTTCACAACCTGAAAAATACATTTCAGTAAATTGTGCATATGAATGGTAGATTATGAAGTAATTCTTTCTAACCTCATTGTATTGCCTTGAATACTGTTGATGGTGATGATGATAAAATAATAATAACTTATTTTGTGCATAATATATACCAGGTACTGTGCCTTTGCATCTTAACAAATCGATAGGGTAAATATTCAGCTCCAGTTCTGCAGCTGTGGAGATTGGAGCACAAGCAAGTTATTTAATCTTTCATAAAGATCATAGATACTATAACAAGTGTTTTGGAGATCTGAACAAGTTATTTTGGGGGATTTCCCATGCTCTTGCTATTATGCCCCCTTGCTTCTTTAAATGCAAAATTAATAGATGTATATAAAGAAAATGGTAGAGAGACCGATAATTGCCTCTCTAAAATATGGTGATTTTGGCACACTAAAAATGGTTCCTTTTAATTGTAAGATAGTAATAGGTAATGGTTTTTATGGTGTTTCTTCTTTGGAATTTAATGTGGAACCAAGAGGTCAAGGTCATCCATTCAATTATTTATTTAGAATTATTATGTGTAAAGCATTATTTTAGGTCATCATTCTAACAAGCCCTCTTGCTCTGCTATGGACCCCAACAGTTAAAAACAGAAATAGGCAAGACCACTTACCTCATGCTCTAATTGAAACCCATTATTCTTACTTCCTATCACACTTTCTTGAGGCATTGACGAAAATTTTGCAATGATGATAACACTCCAACCTCCAGGCCAGAAAAGCCCTGATAGCAACAGAATGACTTGAAGGAATAGAATTAACCCAACATGTCCCCTTCTTTGCCCATGATCCTGGGCTGAACACATACCACCAACCCCCACTCTTGATCACGGGCTGTCTGCCTGCTCTCTTGCACATTCCCACCCTTAACTGTCTCTATAAAACCTAGGTGTCCATGTTGCTGGCCGAGATGTTACTTGTTAAGGCCTGAGCCTGCCACCTTCACAGGCTGCCAGCACCCGAAATAAATTTCTCCCTTTCTCTTTTCCAAATCCTCCGCTAGAATTATTGGCTTCTCTTGAGATGAGTTTATCGGAGTTTGTTCTGCCACATTGTTGGCAAACCCAGCCAGAAGCTATGCTTTCAATTTGTCCAGGCCCCTTGGGATTCCCCAGGTCTGAGCAGCTAGCCCTGAGCCCTGAGCAGAGTACCAGGGTTTACCTGTTCTTTTCTCAAGTTAGCACCTGGGATAGATCATTCCCTAACAATGGAACAGAAAAAATTGCATAATAGCTCACTTCAACAAAAACAATTATTTTGCATAAATTTTATCCTTCAACACCTATGTGAAGGTGGAGGGCAGGTTATCTTCCTTTTATATTAGGAAACTGGGGAACAAATAGTGTTCTTCCCCGTTCTTCTGAATCAGAATGGGAAAACAAGCCCTTAAAACAAATATTACATTTTGGATTAATAGCAATATACATGAAATATAAAAAATGAAATAATTTGACCACCATAGACTTCTGAAGATTAGAAGATGTTGTTTTCTAGTGTACAATTTGTGTGGTTTAGGGATTCATATAATTAGAATGTAATTCTAATTTGATGGCTTGGATAACCTATTAAGGGAATGGGGAGTGTTGGCTAAAAGAAATTCCATTTTATTAATGAGGCAGCCTTGTCTAGCTGTGGAAAACTCAAGTTTTGGAGATGCACGTGTGTGTGTGTGTGTGTGTGTGTGTGTGCATATGGATATATACTATTTACAATATATGTGTCTTCAGAAATTTTACTAAGTCTTTTCTGAGATTTAGTCTCTGCATTCAAAGAGATACTAAATGTGTGATAGTAATACTTAATATTTAAAGTGCCAGGCACATAGGGAATTTTCAGTCATGTTAATTCTATTCTTCCCAGCTCCCTGCACTACTTGTTTGATCTGTGACGTTTCTAGATTCTATGTCAGAATCTCTGTTTTTTTCCTCCTTTCTCAAATTTTAGATCTCAAAAGGAATGGCTTGAATCTTTTACAATCATTTTAGTAGTATATTTATATATATGATTATCATGGAAAATACGAAGATGTTTATGTCAGCATTAAGCCAGTTTGGTTTCTATCTTGTACACTATTCTTGAAAACTTCAATAAAATTAATTTGTTTTACCCTATTAGATGGGAAAGTGAAGAAGAAATGCTTAAGTCTTATGTGGATTTGACAGAGAGGAAAACAAATGGTGAGAGACAGAGAAAGAGAGAGAGAGAGAGAGAGATCTATATGTTGCCCAGAAGAAATTCCCATTAGAAATATGACTGGAAGTTTTTGAGACCGAATTTCAGTAGGAAAAAATTACAGAGGAAAGAGCAGAGAAAACTAAAATATCAATACATGAAACACGTAAGAACTTATTTACATAAAGTGGGCAATTAGTTACTTAAACAGAAACCAAGACCATGAACTGTGAAGTAACTTATTTCAAAACAATGTGCTATTTTCTGTCCTATGGTTGAACACAGACCAGCTGAACACAGAGAGGTGTTTCTGAACAAAAGTCCTGGTGTTCAACACTGACATTACACCTTTGTAGTAGTCATAGAAGTATTTAGTTGCCCTGGTTTTCAACATTTATTTAGATGTTTATTGGAATATTATATTAATACCTAATTTGACTGTTTTCAATAAGTTAGATGAATTAATCTATAATTTGCTTAATAAAAATTTTTACTTGCTTGAATGTTTGATTATCTGATTTTTAAAAATTTTTCAGTAAAAAATTTGCAGGCAGCTTACTGAAGCTACCAAAAAACATCAATAGGTAACGTTTAATCCGGAATCTTTGAATTCAGAGAAGAAAGATTTCTGGATTATTGATAGCTAGTATCATGACAATTTTCTATATGGAATATCGAAATGAAATTGGGAAAACAACCAAACTTGTCTGAGGGAAGAAAAAAATGCAAAGGTACTGCTGTGTTCTGAGTTTCTTAAAACTTTAAAATTCTTTACTTAAATGTTTATCTCTATCCCCAAATTTCAGGAGTACTTTTGTTTGGCTGCATAAAGACACAACTATGTTGGGAATAGATTAGATGCCATTACCCATTTTGGAAATCCGTTATACCAGGTATATTTTCTTGATGCTCATGCATAACTTCCATTAGTGTTAATGAGAGTTGCATTCGTGCATGGAGTAGAAAATAGATCCATTATCTCTAAAGGGCAGTTTCCTTTTTAATACATTGCTCAAGTTTCATTACATGTTTCCCTTTTGTTTATATTATAGAGACTCATTTACAGAAAAGGATATATAACTGTGGGATGAATCTCCTTTGTTGAGGTTTCTTCAGACAGCTTTTAGGCCACGAGAGTAGAAGTATTATCTTTTAAAGTCTCTGTTCGTATAAAACTGTTACTATCCTTGATCCACATAAAACAATAAAATAGTTTAGATTTGAATCAAACAATCATTCCAGTAGTTACTGAATCAATTGTTGATATTTGCAATCATTTTCAAACCTACAAGAAGTAATTTTCTCAGCAACTTTGTTTGAGTAAAAGGGAAAAGGAAGTTGTCAGTGAAAACTTGGTATTTCTACAATGTTACATCAAATAATATAGTCCCAAGTAAAATATTTTGGATCTTTTTTCACATAGGCTAAGTCTTTAAAGAAAAGAAGAAAGGTAAAGAATCGTAATTTTTTTTTGATAATTGTTATATAGGTGGTTGTAAATAATGGTAAGAAATAATCACAAGGAAGATTGTCCAGCTATTTCCTGCATTCTACTTCTGTATGGATTTCCTCTTAGAAATTCCCTTATCATTGGTATGGATGATGAAATGATCTAGCCTTCAATGAGAGAATTCTTTATTGATACAAACAATAAAATGTTTTTCCTTTTCTGTCTCATGTACTAAACAAAAACATATTGAATCAATAAAGTACCACCTATGCATATAACATCCCTTCTACATTATTTGTTAAAATATATTAATAAAAGCACAGCCTTTGTTGATGATTGTCAAAGCCTTGTAATAATTAATATATAAATGGTATTACCATTTATACAGAGTGACAAAGAAAAAAAAAAGATTTTTTTCCCCCTCCTACTTTGGTGGCTGAAAAAACCTCAAATCCAATGCCACCTAAAAAAAGTAAATGTAATGATTTTTTTCTTATGCTAAATTACTTGGCCAAAATATCTTTAATAATTGCCAATATTACCAGATAGGTAATCACCAATAATTAGTGGTAAAGATGTGACACTGTCCCATCTGTACTGTGGATGGTATATAGTAGCTGTTCTATAATGGAAATTAGATTTGCAGCAATTACCAAATTTTTTAGTACAAATTACCGTCACCCTCTCTGTTCCTCTCCACACCTTGGTCTACAAGCACTCTATGAGGAGTCTTTGCTGCTGTCCTCTTCGGATAATTCTTCTGGATCCTGTCTCCTGTCTTCTCCTTTAAACTCTTTCCCCTTTTTTTCTTATTTCTATCCTGTCCTTTAACACTTGAATTTTCTCTTTCAGAATGTTTGTGACCATTCAACTGGCTTTTTGAATAGGCTAGATTGCTGCCGTGGGATCACTAGAAATGCTGGTATTTCCCATACTGTTCTTTATGTCATTATGTCCTATATCACTGTGTGTATTATCACAGAATTTCCAAGATATTCCCATTGCCATATTTCATCCCCATGTGGCTCTGTATATAACCTAGTCTCCATTTCCCTTTCTTCCTCATCCCACAAAATTCTTAGAATGTGCCCTCTGGAGCCCTGATTTTAGTTGGATACATCCGTTGTCCAGTATCAAATAATACATTGTCTAGCCTTTCTTGCAACAGCGATTGTCATGCAACTAACTCTAACCAATGTGATATAAATGGATCTGTTACATGGGACTTCCAGTATGGCGGCTTGAAGAGAACTAACACAACTGAAAGGGTTCCCTTATAAGAGCCTGACTTTCCTTCTTCCAGCTTGAATGAGCATGTATTTGTAGGATTTGGTCTCATCTGAATAATAGGTGAAATTGAGAATGCAAAACATGTTCCAGGAGAGCAGAGTGTCAGTATGCAAACTTGAATCTCCAGTGATATTTTGATTATCTCTCTCCAGACTTGTTTTACATGAGCTATACACAAGCTTCCATAATTTTTAAAAGATTTTTTTTAAATTTATTTATTATTTGACAGAGAGAGTGAGAGAGCACAAGCAGGGGGAGCAGTAGAGGGAGAAGGAGAGTCAGGCTCCCCACAAGGCAGGGACCCCGATGCGGGGCTCCATCCAGGACTCTGGGATCATGCCCTGAGCTGAAGGCAGATACTTAACCATTTGAGCCACCCCCTGGAGCCCCAGGCTTTCATAATTTTAAAGTAGTTTATATGTGGTTTCCTCTGTCATGTGTCAGGGAAATATATCCTGGCTAATATAGGTCTTAAACCTGCTCCTTCTTCAGTCTTCCTTGTATCAGTACATGGCAAATGTATTCTCCTAGTGGCTTAGATGCAAACCCTTGAAGACATTCCTGATTCTTTTTTCTCATAGCCTTCTGGTAATATATCAAAAGTCCTCTAGGCTCTTCTATCAAAATATATCCAGAATCTGACTACTTTTTGCCATCCCTACTCTATTATCATCTTGATTGAAGCAACAAGTAGGTTGGCTAATGCATCTTTTCAAAGAACATTTGGTTTGGTTGGTTTTCTCTATTTTTTCTCTTCTCTTTTAAATTTTATTGATTTCTGTGTCTTTATGATCTCATTCCTTCTCCCTTGCTTTATGTTTAACTCTTATTTATCTGGCTTCTGGAGGTGAAAACAGTAGGGGAAGAAAAATAATTTTCCCTCTGCACTTCTGGGTTCTTAGCTGAGATCTCTGTAATAAAAGACAGATAAACACAACAAAAACAAACACAAGTTTTTAACATGTATACTTTATATATACAAGGAAAATAACCAGGAAGAAATGAGTCACCCAGAGAGCTGGCTTAGAATTCAGGCATAAAGAAAAGGGAGGAGGATGAAGGTCTCTAGGGCAGAGTAAATGATTTTTAGGAAAGATGAATGGGCTCTTAGAAGAATAGATGGGAAGTATGATAGTTTGTGTGAAAGTTTGTCTAGGTGTGTTGTCAACTTCTAGTCTCCTCTCCTATGGTAAATCAATCTTCCTTGATTGATGAAACTCCTAGGGAGGGGATTTAGGACAAATGAGTTCCTTTTGGAGCATTGGTCTTTAGGCAGATAAAGGGAATTCAGAGTAAGCCTTTCCATGTATTTGCTGATTTTCAGGTGCTTACAGCTCAAAATAATCAGTATGCCTAAGTGGTATATTTTGGGGTGGTATGTTCTGCTACCTTTCACAACTTAGTTTACAGATTTGCTATCTTCTTTTCTAAATATGAATATTTATGGCATAAATTTTACTCTAAGTACTGCTTTAGATGCTTTCCTCAAACTTTGATGCATTGTATTTTCATTTACATTTAATTCAAAATATACTTTAATGTCCCTTGAAACATCCTGTTTATTTAGAATATGCTGTTTAACCTCCAAATGTTTGGAGATTTTCCTAATATCTTTCTGTTATTTATTTCTAGTTTATGTCTATTATGGTGGTTCTTATTCCAGGTAAATGGAGCAAGCATAGTTTACCCTGTCTCCCCTGCTTAGCACACTATATATAAAACTTAGACATAATGAATAAAGCAGCAATTTGGGGACTCTGAAAAGAAAATACTGGCAAAAATATTTTTTAGTGATTCAAGACTGGTAGTGAGTTTAACATTTTTTTCCATTATTTCTTAATTTGGACTCAAATCAATTGGATATCCAGAAGCAGACATCAGCAAAGATACAGAGCTCTCTAGGAGAAGCACCTTATTTAGTGGTTAACCAGCAGGAAATAGAAATTTGGTAGTGACATTGGTGATAGCACTGTGCACTGGTGTCTAAAACTGAGAAGGAGGGGAAACTTCCTCTTTGATCAGAAGGACTGTGATCCTAGGAGATTGGGGTAAGCCCTTATTGCTTTGAGTCTCTCTCCAGGCCACCACGACTCTACTCATATGCAGGAAGTGTGTGTGGCAGAGTAAGGTAAATATAGCCCCAGCTTTCTGGATAGAGGACTGAAAAGGAGAGTCCCTGGGAATTGGAACATACCGGGGAACTAAAGGAGAGGAAGGAACTTGAAAAAGCAACCTACATAAATTTATTATGAACTGTTGGGATCACTCATGAGATTTCTATGTGTGGATGTAATCCTAAATAGCATACTAACAATTTGAAAACTGAACTAAGAGATAGAACCCCCATCCAAGCCCCAGGCTAACCACTGAGTGGCACACACAGAGAACGGATCCAAATAACACTGTAAAGACTCTAAAAATTGAAGTGACAATGAAACCAAAACCAACTGAATCTTGGTCAGTTCTTGAAGTGAGGTTGATTGTTTGATAAAATAAAAACTTCAACATCATCCATAATATTTAAATAAGACCCAAAATCTCATAACATAATATTCAAAATGTCCAGAGTAAAATTCAAAATTACTCAATACATGAAGAACCAGGAAAATCACAACTCACATAGAAAGGATGGTCAACGGACCCCAATGCCAAGGTGTTGGAATTTTCTAAAAAGACATTAAATTAGCTCTTATAAAACCAATGGAAAGATATGTGACATTTTATTGTTGGTGTTATTCTTGATCACTTGTTGTGGGTGGAATAGTGTCTCCCAAAATTCACGTCCATCTAGAACCTGAAAATGTGACCTTATCTGTATATAAGGTCTTTTCAGATGCAATCAAGTTAAGATGAAGTCATACTAGATTAGTTTGGACGCTAAAACGAATGACTATTGTCCTTTTAAGAGGAAAATTTGGCAACAGGCACAGACAGGCTGTGAATAAAGCCATGGGAAGACAGAGGCAGAGATTGGAATGAAGCCAAGGAATGCCAACCAGTGGCAGTAACCATCATAGAAGAGGAAAGGAAGAATTCTTTTCTAGAGACTTCCGAGGAAGCATGGCCCTGCCAACAGCTTGATTTCAGATAATTAGCCTCCAGAACTGTAAAAGAATGCATTTATGTTGTTTTAAGCCCCGAGTTTTTGGTACTTTTTTTTACCATAGCCTTAGAAAACTAATGTACCACGTAAAGTGGTCTCTGCTAAATTTCTCCACTGTAAAGTTACTGTGCGTGCAAGTCACTAAATCCAACCTAGACTCAAGGGGAAGGGAATTAAACATCATTGTCTGGAAGGAGAAATAGCAATGCATTTGTGGACACATAGTAAAAACTGTAACAAGTTTTATTAAATACTTTTGGGGAAATATTTTGAAGCTTGGCAAGCATTCTGTTTCTCTTAAAGGTTTTACTTACTAGTTTTAGCATTCATCACTGGACTTTGCTGCATATGGTCCATTTGTTCTACATTTAGTCATTGGAATTTTCTGTAAAGAGATTTGTTCCTTATTTATTTATTTATTTATATTAGCATGGGTATATGAATATTTATTATATTCTTTGGGTTTATAATTCAGTACAATCTTTATTTATTGTATTGCAGAAACTGTTCCAGGTGTGGCTGTTGGGAACTCCTTCTGTTTGACTTCTGTGCTCCTTGGACAGGGGTTCCTACTCAATGTCCTTTTCTCGAGCCCTTTCTTACTTCCTTATACTCTAAGATGCTCTACGCTCATCTTGTATTTTCTCAGTTTCAGCCTTAGAGCGAGTCATTTCTTCAAGGAGCTCTAATTCTTTTTGGAATTAGGTATTTAGAAACCAAGATCTGGGCGTGACGTGGGCTTATTGTTACTGGATGCTTTTAGGTCCTTAGCTGACAAAACTAGAAAATACCTGTATGTTTGTATAGATATACATATCTACATTACTGAATCTGTTTATATCTATTTGTATATATATACAAATAGATATATATACATAAACAGAAATTCATACTGATATTTCTGAAACTAAGCTAGCACCATAAGTTTCATTCTAGCCTTTCTTCCTTGCTTATTTGTAACTTCTTTCTCTGGCAGTGAGAAATGAGGTCCTATTATGTACAATTTATTTAATTATATGTTCAAGCCTATATACATGTAAAGTAGTTTTAGAATTGCTTATCCACATCCTTGTGATGGACCAATATACTAAGACAACAGTGGTTATATACAGTTCTTTTTGTCCTTGGCCTTAATATCTAATCAAAACATTGTTTTAAAGTGATTTATGCTGACTTTTTTTCTTACCATACCCTTGAGTGAAATTACGCTATGGATTTATAATCTAATAAGATTTTTTGTCACATATTATTTTTTAGTCATAAATTCTATTCTGCAATTCCCTGACATCTTGGTTTATTTTTTAAAATTTGCAAACTGGGAAGTTCAATCTTTGTTGTGAATAATTCTGTGTGTCTTGGCAAAGGCATAGAGTCATGTATCTAACACCATGGTACTGTGTAAAAGAACTCCATCACTGTAAAATTCTCTTCTGCAAACTCTTAAAGACAACTGCTCCCTCTATTACCAACCTCTGGTACCACTAATATGTATTCTATCCTTAAAGTTTTACCTTTTCCAGCGTGGTCATATGGTAACTCTATATTCAATCTTCTGTGCAATTGGCTGTTTTTCAAAGTAATCATGCCATTTTATATATTCACCAGCAGTGTTTGAGGATTCCAATTTCTCCACATCCTCACCAACGTTTTTATTGTCTATTATTTTGATTATAGTCATCCTAGTGGGTGTGAAGTGCTCCTCTTTCTAGTTTTGATTTGCATTTTTTTAATGACAAATGAGATTAAATCTCTTTTCATGTGTATATTGGACATTTGTATATCTTCTTCGAATAAATATTTTTTCAATTCCTTTGCTCAATTCTTAAATTGGGTGGACTTTTTATTGTTGAATTGTAATAGTTTTTTATATGTTCTAGATAATAGACCATTGTCAGATATATAATTTGCAAAGGTTTTCTCCTATTCTGTGGGTCTTTTCACTTTCTTGATAGTATCCTTTGCAGCATGGAAGTTTAAAATTGTGATGAAATCCAATTTATTTTTTCTATGGTTTTGGTGTCATACCTTAGAATATCATTACCTAATCCAAGGTCACAGAGATTTACACCTATGTTTTCTTGTAAGAGTTTTGTAAGTTTTAGCTCCTACATTTAGGTATTTGACCCATTTTGAGTTAACTTTTGTATATGGTGTGAAATATATATTCAGTTTCATTCTTTTGAATGTGACCATGCAGTTGTCCCAGCACAATTTGTTGAAGAAACTGTCCTTTCTTCATTGAATTGCCTTGTAGAAAATCAATTTACCATAAATGTATGGGTTTATTTCTGAATTATTAATTTTATTTCATTTATCTATATGTATATACTTATGTTAATACTACAAGCTATTGTTTACCTTGGCTTTCTAGTAAGTTTGGAAGTCAGGAAGTGGAAAAACTCCAACATTGCTCTTTTTATATATATATTTTTGGTTATTCTGGGTCTTTTGCATTTCCTATGAATTTTAGGATCAACTTATCAATTTCTACAAAAAGGCCAGTTGGAGTTTCGTAAAGATTTGTTGCCTCCCTAGATCAATCTGGGGATCTATTTCTTTTTAAGCCATTTTCCCCAACCTTGTTTATCCACAGACTGATGTTATTTAAATTCATTACAATGTCATTACATAGGAATGAAAGGAGACAAATTCAGGGGTAATAAAGATGAAATAAAATGGTAGTTTATGAGGCATGGTGAGAGGGGTGGTTAGGAATATACTTTCAGCTGACTGTTCTAGAATGGTTATTCCCAGATGCTTAGGGAGCACTGTTCTCACTCTGCAAAATGGTTATATTTTCATGAAACTAAATGATAAGTGTAAAGGACTTTTAAAGAAATTGTTTGTTTTACATTTTCAGTGTTATGCTGTTCTTTAAAAATAATAGTATTTTGAAATGTCATACTTTAATATCACGATGTTTGCCAATTCCATGTTAATTCATAAGTCTAATTTCTCTGTTTTAGTTGCCTAAAAACGTCAAGTTTTGGAATATTCTTTAATGAACCTCTGATATCAGTCAAGATCCTCAATTATAAGAAACAGAGGTAACTGGATAATTGAAAAAGAAAAAGGATTCATTAAAAGGATACTGAATAGATCATTACCTCTCTAGGAGGGCTAAAACATTATGGCAGAAGCTTCTATTGTGACCACACTGGTCACATATACTGATTGTAGCCTCTACCACAGGGGAGTTTCATAAAGACCCTAGTAATCACATTCTGAGAATATGAACCTGCCACCATATTTTAGTGTTAACAGCTGGCCCTTATAATGGAAATTTTTTTTAAAGCTCCAATTTAGTTTAAAGCTCTCTGTGATCATTCAATTAAGTTAGACAAATGTGCATTGACCACCCACTATGAACACTTGGCTAGGCTCCGCTCATGAGCCCTGCTATGTTTGACTTGGCTTGCAAACAACTTAGCCATGTTAAATGTGTTTCCTTGCCTACCAGTGAATGAGGAAGGGGAACTCTCCAACTCTGTTGGGTTTTGATGCTAAACAGCACATCCCGAGAGCCCTGCTGCACCTGATGTTATACACAGAGAGCAGGAACAAGAATAATTACAATCAGGCTTCTGCTGGCTGTGCTGAAGATCAACGAGTCAGCAGAGTGCCAATCAGTGCATTTCTGCAGAAGCTTGTGATAGGAGCTTCCCTTTTCTCACAGCAAGATGGCCTGTTTGTGGGAAACAAACAACCCTTGCATGCTTTTCCACGATTGTAGCGCCCCCACTTAAAAAAAAATTGCAACAAATTGAGAGTGCAAAAGTGGCTGCCTGTGGTGTTAAATATAAGGAATGTCTTCAAGATGTTGCACTTTAGAGTTCTTTCTGGCAAGAAGGCAGATCAGCTGAAGCAGCAAAACAATCAAGCCTTATGAACTTGTTTACGTGTTATGGGAAAGGCCTTAGCCAAGAAGCGTCATGGGTTGATGGTAAACTTACACGTTTAGTATCAGATGCAAAGTTTTTTGTGGTTCATAAGCCTACCTTTGTGTCTGTCAAAATAAGAAAGTATCTGTTGGTAGCATAAACTGTCTTAGTCACGGGAACCCCAATGTCTGAGAGAGTGGAAATGGTTTATTTTTAAATGATATACTTATATAATAGAGTTCAGGCTAGCCCCAGAATGGTTTCTGACTCTGAATTGCGTTTTCACTTCTCTGAAAGGAATATTATTTCTTAGCTTCTACCATACCAACAATTTTTACATATGGCTTATATAAGGAGGTTCGTGCTAACCAAACCTGAAGACATTGTGTCTTTATTAAGGGCATTATTTCTTGGACTGGCATTGTTCACATGCCATTTCTTCATACGTGTTGCACTTTATTTCATATATCTAATTTATCTTTAACATACAGACATGCAATCTTCTTATTTACATTGAACAAAAAAATGCTAAAAAAAAAAACACTGACAAGTTCATTACTTTAAATTTTGCAAGTACACTGAGAGAAGGGATCTTCCATCACTGAAAAATTCCTCCATCTAATTCAGTTCTGCCACAAGCATCTACCATGCAGAATGCCTTTAGATTTAAAGAGTGGTAACTTACTTCCTAGATCTTTCTGTTGTCAAAAGGAACTAGACAATGGGTCTAATGATGTATTTCTGGAAAAAATTGTAAGACAATCTGACTTTTTCCCCCTCCTTGTTCTTCTACTAGAGGAAGAGTAAATTGGGCATAAATATTTGTATTTCTTTGGGAAAGAGTCTCACAACATAACAATTCTTGAGAAGGGACACAACAATGACCTAACAACCTTGAAAGTGTTCTTTTAAAGTATATTACATGCTGAAGTATTATTTCTAAATGGAAAGCTTTTTTCTTGCTTGATAGCTTTGATTTTCCAATAGCGTATATGATTGCCTGTGTTAGTGTGCAAATTAAAATTTCAAAAGGCATTTTATTTTTCTCCAAGAACACTCAAGTTGTGTTTTGCTTTGTGTTTTACCCTTGCTTTCATTTCTAGTCAGGATATTGGCATTTTTGGACATGACTTTAAGGTGTTTAGACTATTTAGATTTTTATCTACCTTGATATAACTTTATTGATGATAAGATATATGAATATTTCTTTTTAATTGAATAAATTGGAAGTTTAAAGTGATTTCAGATGTGTTGTAAGTTACTCAATTTTATGACTTTTTACTATTACTGTTATCTTAAAGTTAGTTATATGTTGTTGAAGTTTATTATAGATATAAAATTTTTATCAACACAAAGAACTAAAATTCTAAGACATTGTTATTTTGATTTGAGTACTGGTCACTTTAAGCCTTCTTTATCCTTAGATGGGAATGGAATATTTCTAATATGTTAGATAAGTCTGTCTTGATCAAATGCTTTGAAATTAATTAATTCCAGAAGGAGCATTGCACATGGATCATTGAACTATGGTAAGTTGAGGATTTTCTGCACTCCCAAATACAACAATTAAGATGGTAAAAAAAAGGATAGTTTAGAAGGATCCGTGTCTGAATCTGGTTAGAGTTTGCATGACATGTTCTACTAACTGGAAGTTACCTCCAGAATAGCTGTGGATAATGAGCAGAAGAGAATGCAGGGCCGGGTGTGACTAGTGTCATATTTGGGGGAAGGCCTCCAAAAGTCTTGTGAGCTCTACTAAGACATTCTGTCTTCAATCGCATAGCACCAGAAAGCCTTTAAGTATTTTAAATTTGGGGATATAATGATCAGATTGATATTTAAAAAAAAAAAAATTGGTCTGAAGTTGCATGGAGATACAACTGGAGGATGGAAGTGTGGGTGAGGAAATGAGTAGCTGGAAGTCTGTTGCAGTATTTCAGGTAGGAGATGGCAACAACTGGGACAAAAGGGGTGGCAGTGGATATGGAGAGAAGGAAATAGATTCCTGGATGTGTAGGCTCGACTTAGGGAGTTTGTAAATCTACCTTTTAACTGTATTGATTAAATCAGTCCAGGCACACACTGACGTTGATTTTTTTCTTTTTTTCTTTTCATGAAATAACTCTTTGCTTATCTGGACTGAAGTTTAGTCCTCTTTCTTCTCGAAAGCAAGCAAATCTCATCCATTCTTTTTTTATTGCATAGTTTTACTCCCATAACGAAATTCAGAAAGTTGTTAGATATAACTAGATAATTGTTGCTTGTCAGGTAGTCATTGTTTTCAGAGCAAATAAATAAAATGCATTTTAGATAGTACTCTTCTTAATGATTTTGACATCCGTGGGTGGGTCCTGTATTTTAAAGTAGCTCCTTTTTCTCTGCTCGCCAAACACATTTACATTCCCAACTCCCAGTAAAAAAACGGGCCTCCTCACAGTGCTGAGGAAGATTCCTTCCCCATCTCTTGTTTGAACACTTTTGTTCTTTTACCACCCAGAAATTAATGGGAGTGGGGGCAGGCAATGCAGGTGAGGTTATAAGAGGAGGAATCCTAACGTCCCCCCCCTTTTTTTAATGGAAATTCCTTCCTTTCTGGCAATGTCTGCAATTAAACATTTCTAGCAAGCTACTGAAAATGAACAAACTATTATTTTTACCCTAATGTGAAGAATCTTAAGGTCCATTCACAATTGTTGAATAAAAAGAGACTGGCAAATTAGGACTATACTGTCTGAATTTATTCAATGAGCTCAGTATAGCATTTTCCAGGTTCTCCTTTATTTTTCTCCTTAGAAAGCCTGCTTTATCCTGTAATTGGAACCATGCAATCATTTGTCTACGCTTCATTTCTATCTACTGAAAGGCTGAGCTAGGTTATTTTCTACTTTATGGTCAGTGTTCAAGTAAGTTCTTTCCCGGTTTGAGTCCTAACTCTATTGCTCATTTTCACTTGAAGCTATTTGAATAAAAGAGCTTTTTGAAATCTGATTTGGTGATTTTCCCCTGCACCATCCACCAGGTTTTCTAGTTTACAATCTTGTCTGAAACTCAAGCCTTTAGCGCCAGCTTCAAGCCATATGTCCTCTTCGGTTTCCTTCTACCTTTATGCCGTCAATATTTGTAATATGGAAAAATAATTACCAATCAGCGTCCAAATCTGTCTCAGGAAAGAATCTATATTTATTTGGAAAAAGCCAAGTAAACATTTATGAATGGAACAGGACTCTGAATCTGCAGGGTATGAGTGGGACTGTTCTGCTAATTGGAGGGTAAAGGATTTGTTTGTTGCTCCAGAAAAGACATTGGGGGGGACAGGCTGAGCAAAAGAAGGAAAGAGGAATCAGTGAGCGGCTACAAAGTCACGGTCATGAACCCTGGCATATAACCACTGTTTAGGACACCAGCTTAGTTTCAGTACCCCCACCCCAACAGAAACAACAGAAAACCACAAATGAATAGCAAACAAATAGAGGAACAAAAAACAGTAAACACAAGAATCTGAGACATAGCCTTGGGTAAAGGTAGTTATTGGCAAGTGGTTTTATTGTCAACTGTGAAGAAGTGGGGAAATGAGACAAGGAAGGTAATGAGGCAATAGAAGATGAATTGATGAGTCTGTTATTGCTATGGAATCCACCCTATGTGAGCCCTTTTAGAAACTCTTAAGAGTGTCCCACTAGAGGGCGGATTTGATGGGGAGGCCCCGGTATCATTGAAGCCCACTCTCCGTTCATTGAGGATTGCTTCTGCCTCCTTCCCACGCCACACTGGCTAGAATTGTGTTTGTGGGCAGTAGAGCAGGCTCCTGATTCAGAGATTACAGATCCCGTCTCACACCTGCCCTCTCCTACAAGCCTTGAAAAAAGCCTACTGAAATCATGAAGAGACTGAATTGTGTCCAGGATGTCTCAAGGCATGGATAGAACCTTCAAGGATGCAGCATGGTGGAGGCAGAGAAAACCATGACAAAATAAGTTGCAGGAACTAGTAGAAATTCTAGGGAAGGTTTTTTTTTCTTTTTAAGATTTTATTTATTTATTTGACAGAGAGAGACACAGCGAGAGAGGGAACACAAGCAGGGGGAGTGGGAGAGGGAGAAGCAGGCTTCCCGCCGAGCAGGGAGCCCGGTGCGGGGACTCCATGTGGGGCCTGGATCCCAGGACCCTGGGATCATGACCCGAGCCGAAGGCAGATGCTTAACGACTGAGCCACCCAGGCGCCCCTCTTGGGGAGGTTTTAAACCGTGATAGGCGAAGAGGCTGAAGTTCAGATCCCGATTTGTCCACATCTTTGCAAGGCAGGAGATCTTGACTTTAATCAGTGAATCTGAAAATTCCCAAAACTAGGGGTCCCTTGAACCATAAAATGAATACAAATGATTTAAACAGCTTAAAAATAAAAGGGATCTTAGTATTTCACTTTCTTTCATTGTTCAAGGTGTGAGTTAATTTTTTAAGCTTTTCTCCAAAATCTCTGCCTCTCTGTCTCATCTCTTTCTGTCTCCAATTAGAAGACACAGGGATTGTACGGCCCTGGTGCCTGCCTATCTGTTTAAAAGGAGCAGCTGCTACCTAGCTGAAATCCACCCTGCTGAAATAATCTCCATGAAATCAGGGATTTTTTTTTCTTTCCTTTCCATCCTTTCTCCCCCTCCTTCCCTTCCTCCTGTTGTTGCTGGTGTTCTTTGACGTATTCTCAGTAACTAGAACAATGCCTGGTCCATAGAGCTCAGGGGATATTTGAAGAATGAAAGAATAAATTGGTTACATGAGAAAAAGCAGATATAATATTATCAGAACTTTAGATTTTTTTTAAAAATATACAAGCTGGGAATCTGAATGTTTAGCTGAGACATTCTGATTTTTAGATGTTGGAAATCAATGGAAAATGTTAAATAATTCTGTTGGTCTTCCTTTGACAGACAATTAAAATATACCAAGGGAGGGCTGCTACATTACCACTTATACCCTAGGGTTTTTATTTGATTTTCTAAACACATCTGCAAAATGCTTATGCATCCTCAAACTTTTAATCCTTGAGGGTTCCCAGAACATATTTAATGGAGTCTCCAGTCATTTATCATTAGTTCTTAGTCATAGAAGTTTTCAATTCAGACTGATTTTGAGAAAAGTTATACATACATATATATATAAAATTACATGTTATTTTGTTTGTTTGTTTATTTACTTATTTATGGTGGGGGGGAGGCTATAGTCCCACAGCTTTCTCCTTTGATTGTTACATGATTTAGCCATCTTTTTTTTTTTTAAGATTTTTTTTTTTATTTATTCATTTGCAGGAGAGACAGAGAGAGAAGAAGCAGGGGGAGAGGCAGAGGGAGAGGGAGAAGCAGACTCCCTGCTTAACAAGGAGCCCGATGCGGGACTCGATCCCAGGACCCTGGGATCATGACCTGAGCCGAAGGCAGACGCTTAACCATCTGAGCCACCCAGGCGCCCCATGATTTAGCAATCTTTTTTGTGTCTTGTGACACCAGTGACTGAAGCCTTTGTGAAGAATCCATATCCAACATCTTTGCTTCAAGAATTTTTCTCCAACTCTAGTCTGTATCATTGTCTTTTTTGAAAATCTACTAAGTTTGCAATCTTTATCACTTATGTTTATGGTCTTGTTATGATGAAACTATGTGTATCTGTCTTATTTACTCAATAAAAATTAAAGCTTCATATAGACTACATATAGACTGTCTTACTTAGAGCTTCTTATAGAATTTAAAACTTCATTTCTATTTTTCTCATATTTTATTCAGTACCTAGTACAGCACTGGGCTTAAACGAGTGTTCAACAGACATCTCCCAGAAAAAATTCCATCAATATCTGAAACAGGGAGACAAAACTTTTCAGAAAACAGAACCTTTTTCCTCACTTGACTTTTTCATCACTGTCGAAGCACATGCATTTCCCATCACTCTCAGACATGAAACTTAGTTAGCCTTTGCTTCTTTATTTTTTCCCTTACAATGATTTCAGTTAAATTCAATTTCTTCATTCTTCTTAGCACCTGAGTCTAAATAGTATGATGTATCAATTGCAAATTGATTTCTCATGGATTATCTTCCAAAGCTTTCCTTTTTTTGTGGTGTAAAATGATAAAATATACTCTCTTCACTTGACCAAATCTTCATTTTCATTAAAATTCTGTAGTTTGTCCTTATCAACATCTGTATCAAATTTGAAGCTGGAATGATTTAATTTCCAGTCTTCTTATTGCTCTTTTTCTCTTGTCATTTTTCTTTTACTATTAGTCTAGTAACTTTGAGGCAAACAAAATGGCCAGTAAGGTCTTCTGGTGTGTGTGTTCAAACCCCTTCCCTAGATCCCAGAATATCTACTTATTGATTTTCAATGAAAAATTTAATTATTGCAGACCAAAGTCTGCATCACCACTGCAGGTTCTTTTCGGTAATTTGCATGGGAAGTCACATTATAATCTAAGTCACTTATTAATTTGCCATAAGAAAGTCTTGTCACAGAAGCCATAAATACTCTAAAATCCTTTTGATCAGCACGTTCTTTCCCCATTGCAGAACCACATGGGAAGCCAATTCATAATCAGAAGGTTGCTTAGCAAGTGTGGAATTAGAACAAGTAGCTTGAGATGACTCAAATATTACATGGGATGAAGCTAAGATTGCTACGGCACAACTCTTTTCACTTGCAAGGTTTTCCAACTGTGTTCTGAAATCTTGATAGGTAGAAGCTGCAAAAACTGCCATATAAAAAGCTACAGGCAGCTTCTTTAACGGGTAAGGACTTGAAGACTCCTTTGGAGCTGATTGTTCCTTCACTCTGGGAAAACCTCCTCAATGGGCCTTTAGTTGCACAAATGTAAAGCAAGAATCAATTATGAATTATGTATTGTTCTTGAAGAAAAATGTGATGTAATTGTTCGCCTGAATGAAAACATTTTGGACTGTGAAGCTGAACATGCTGTTTGCTAATGCAGGATTCTGCCTCTGGTTGTGCAAGTTGGTGAACCTCTCCCAGCCTCAGTCTTCTCCTCAGTAAAAGGGGGATAATAATATTTGGGAAGATTAAATAAAGTAATACAAGTAAACTTATTTGAATGGGGTCTCACATCTAGTAAGTAGTGTAATATTAGGGATAATATTTCTGAGAATATAATTATTATTTTTTAAAAGATTTTATCTATTTGTTTCTGAGAGAGAGAGAGAGAGCGAGAGCACGCACAAGCAGAGGGAGTGGTAGGGAGAGGGAGAAGCAGGCTCCTCGCTGAGCAGGGAGCCTGATGTGGGACTTGATCCCAGGACTCTGGGATCATGAACTGAGCCGAAGGCAGACACTTAACAACTGAGCCACCCAGGCGTCCCCGAGAATACAATTATTTTTTAAGATTTTATTTATTTGAGAGAGAGAGAGAGATCACAGGGGGAGGGGCAGAGGGAGAGAGAATCTGAAGCAGACTCCAAGCTGAGCATGGAGCCCAACATAGGCTCAATCTCATGACTGTGAGATCATGACCTAAGCTTAAACCAAGAGTTGGACACTTAACTGAGCCCCCCGGGCGCCCCTATTATTATTTCATTTTATTGAGACTGTGCTTTACCAGTAAATGGATTTTTGTTCTCCCTGGAGATAAGGGTTCTTTGTTTTGAAAGAAGATGGCAGAATGAACTGTAAGTCTGCTCCTTGCTTGTTGCAGCAGGACCGTGTATAAAGTACAGGGCGGCAAGTGCAACATGGAAATCGCTGTTGATTATTACACATACGAACCCAGATGGTTATAGTAATATGCACTATTGTGCTCTGCCATGTTTGCCTGTTCCTGGAAGGAGGTTTTTTTTTTTTTTAATTAACTTTCTTGTTCACAACTATTGAGTACAGGAAGATTCTGGGACAGAAAATTAGAAAGTAAACTTTTAAGTGAGGTGGAAGGGAAATTGTTTTTTTTGCTCCGACCAAAGGACTCTTCGGGTGTATAATCATGGAAGTAGGTTGCATCCTCCTCTGTGGTAGGGAGGGGGTATAAATCAGTCACTATCCCCTGAAATTTGGTCAGAGTGGGGCTAAGGTCAATTGTGATTTGTGCAACAATGCTGCCTATTAAAATTTATTCTCCCTTTTTCCATCGGAATGGAAATGTTGGACAAGTGCTTGGTCAAGTACACTACATTCTCCACTTTTCTTTGCGATTGGATATTGCCAAATGACAAGCTGTTGCTGATGGAATATGAATAGAAGTGTGTTCCATTTGCAGGCCTGGTCTATAAGCCTCTTGAGCATTTTGCCATGCTCTTTTCTCCTTCTGTCTAACTAGTGTGACAACAACCAGAGAGATTTTGGCACACCTATGTGTTGAAAATGGCAGAGTTACCATCAGATTAATCTCTGAATGACTGCATGGAGAAAAGCCAGAGTTGGCCTGGAACCCCTACTCTGACTCTTATGTGAAAAAGACATATTTCTTAAGCCACTAAATTTTTGGTGTTTGTTTCAACCAATTTGCCTATTGTCGCCATTCCAGAAATAAAGTTTTGGGCAATGCTGCCACAGGCTAAAACGTTGGAGAAATATATGAAATCATGGCAAAACGCTGACATTTATTAAAACCACCTCCAACTACAACTTGGAATACAGACCACATGCTTATATAGTTTTAGTTGTAGTAGTTGGAAAGAGCCAGAATGTTTATACATGTTGGCTGCTATTCATTGCTTCAAGTAAGGTATTATAAGAATTGGCTGGTTTGTGCACAGAGATTGAAGGGGAGAGAGAGAATTCACAGGTAAAGGGCCTCACAGGGTGGGAGAAGCTAGCTGCTTCTGAAACCTAAACAGGAAATACGATTTGAAAATGTTTCAAATGCAAAGACCCAATAAAAAGTCTAAGTTACATTAAGGTACTTAGCCTTGCAGCAAACATCAGATGAAGAATGGTATCTTCTCACCCAACTATTTTCGACGTCCTTAAGGTAGCTGTCATTAAGTACACACACACACACACACACACACACACACACACACACACACACACACTGCAGGCAAGTTAAAAAAATAAAAAAACAGACTGAAGAATTATGTCTAAGAAATTATTTTGGGTATGGCCACTGACACTTGGAAAGGACAGAAAATGAATAGACCAAGAACCGACTTAATTTTTGAGGAACTTGTACTGCCAAGGAAATCTGAAGCCTCGCCTGAGCTTTTGATTTTCTGATCTGTAAGGAGGACGTACCCTCGATGTTCTCAGTGTTCATCACAGATGTGCCATGGAGGGTGGCAGAGAAGGAACCTCTCAGAAGGCAGATCCAGGAGCCTCCAAGGACCATGATCAAGGAATGCATGTATATTCTCCCAGAGAGCAGAATCATGTCTCATCTGGGAAGTCCCCTCTATTACCAGCACAAGGATTTACACAATGCCAGCTCAGCAGGAGTGCGTTGTTTTAATGGACTATGATTGCTGAATTCTCTAGTCTTTTCTTTAAAAAAAAATAGACTTCTGGGCGCCTGGGTGGCTCAGTTGTTAAGCATCTGCCTTCAGCTCAGGTCATGGTCCCAGGGTCCTGGGATCGAGTCCCGCATCGGGCTCCCTGCTCAGCGGGAAGCCTGCTTCTCCCTCCCCCACTCCCCCTGCTTGTGTTCCTGCTCTCACTGTCTCTCTCTGTCAAATAAATAAATAAAATCTTAAAAAAAAAATAGACTTCTTTTTTGAGCAGTTTCAGGTTTACAGAAAAATTGAGCAAAAAATAGACAGACTTCCTATGTACTCCTTTATCCCAATGCCCTCCCCATCCCAGCTTGCTCTATTATCAACATCTTCCATTACTATGGTATATTTGTTACAATTGATGAGACAGTATTGATATGCTATTAACTAAATTTCATAGTGTACATTAAGGCTCATGTTGTATATTCAGTGGGTTTTGACGAATTTATAGTGACTTACAGCCACCTGTTTAATATCACACAGAATAGTTTCACTGCTCTAAAAATTCCTCTTCTCCACCTATTCATCGCTCCCTTCTTCTTCAAACCTCCCCCCACCACTGTCCAGCCCTAGCCCCTGGTAACTAATCTTTTCACTGTCACCAGTTTTGCCTTTTCCAGAATGTCATATAGTTG
Source organism: Callorhinus ursinus (assembly GCF_003265705.2). NCBI lineage: Eukaryota > Metazoa > Chordata > Mammalia > Carnivora > Otariidae > Callorhinus > Callorhinus ursinus. Next base: position 48,716,176 of record NW_027397066.1, on the reverse strand, counting down.
TAGTCATATGTCTTGTAGCATTTTCAGAATGGCTTTTATCACTTAGCAATCTACATTTAAGATCTTTCCATGTCTTTTCATGGCTTGATAGCTCCTTTTAAAAAATTACTGAGTAATATCCCACTTATAGATGTTCCAGTTTGTTTAGCCATTCACCTACTGAAGGTCATTTTGGTTGCTTCCAGGTTTTGGCAATTATGAATTATTTACGTGCAGGTTTTTATGTGGACATAAGTTTTCAGCTCATTTGGGCAAATACCAAGGATCATGATTGCTGGATCATGTGGTGAGAGTATGTTTACTTTTGTAGGAAACTGCCAAGCTGTCTTCCAAAGTGGATTTACTACTTTGCATTCTTACCAGTAAAGAAGAGAGTTTCTGTTTCTCTACCTATTCCTCTCTTTTTTGACAGGAATTTTCGTTATGGTTATCCTGCTTCATCAATGTGTATCGACTGGGCTTGGGGTCGATAACCTTTATTATACTTCTCTGTACTATAAAAACAAACCAACAAACCAACAAACCAAAACCCATTCAGTCCTGGTGGGGAAACTTCACATTCCAGAGATGCTGGACTTTGGAGAGGATGCAGCAAGTTGTCTCCCTGGAGAAGGGAAAGAGTCTATTTTATCTGTGTACAGATACTTGCTGATCAGAGAAGAAGACTGTACTGGAGATGACTATTTGTCCCTCATAACCTACTCCTCCCTTTTCCATTATAATCGAAGTGCTGGACATACGGTTAGTGAGCTACACATTTCCCAACTCCCCTTGCATTTAGGTATAGTCATGAAAGTATGCTCTTCTGATTGGTTCCAGTGTTCTATATGAGTAGGAATAATGGTATCACTACTGATGCAGGCTATAAAAATTCCCAGACATGCCCCTTTATGCTCTTTCTCACTGTTCATTGGGCTGGAATGCTGATAATCAAAGGTGTCCAGAAGAACATTGGAAACCATGTATTATAAATGACCAAGCACTGTGAATCTTGGTGCCTGAATAACAGCATTGCGAACTACCCTGCTGACCTAAACTCTCCCCCTAGACTGTTAAGTGAATGAGTAATGAACTTCTATTATATTTGAGCTAGGCTTGGTTCTATTTGTAACAGAAGTAAGGAAATTGGCATCTAGTTGTTTCTTTACTACCTGTGCCTACCTATATTTAAATGTCAGATTTTGTTAACTTGGAAAAAATGTTTTTAACTCTCAAACTCTAGTATACTTAGCTAAATACCTATTTTATAGGCTTATTGTAGAAATTAATTAAAATAAATTGTGTAAAATATTTAGCATAGAAATTTGACACTTAGGTACACAGGCAACATTAGCTATTAGCTAGATCTTAATTCTGTGAAGTTTGCGTTTATACCTACAGTTAGTGGAGAGTCTGGTGTTTAAAATAAAATAAACAAAAAATGTTTCCGCTATCCTCATAGCCCCCGGCTGAAATACCTTTTGACTTTAGTCAGAGTGAGAAAATGAGGAAGTATAAAAGACAAGGGTTTTGTTTGATTTCCTGAGAGACTAGTTAATTTCTCCAAATAAAGTAAAATAATAGCACCTCCCACTGGGCAGAGAGTTTGTAAAGAGAATTGCTGAACTTCTCTATACCCGAAAATTCAGCAGTCAGGGCAGATGCCAGAAACAGCAGTAAGGGGGTAACACAGTGAATTGCAAACGTGCACAAAGAGTTTAGCAACTGGCAACCACTTGAAAACTGCAGTGAGCATGTGTTGCACGGAAGTTATTGGCAGATTAAGTTCAGAAATCCAGCAGCAGCTGAAGCAGTGAAGACAATAAATAGCTTAAATTGGCAACCGACACTTTTAGCGAAAACTTATATATACATAATGAGAACAATACAAAAGAGTGTGAAGGAGGGTGAGCAGGGGGTTGGCTGAGCTTCTTAAGGAGGTCACAAAGCCCACATGTGTGGATTAACTAGACTATGCATCACTGTCAAGGGTCCCTGCAAATCCCTACAATGACACCAAGGAAGAAAATAGAAGAGCAGAGAAGTGAAGTACAATAAATCAAGTCTTACTTTCAAAAAGAGGACGGTGAAAAAAATCGGTGAGAAGAGATTTTCCAACTTCCCAGGTAAAGAGGAATTGATGGTCAAATCCAAACTCAAAACAAACAAACAAATTCTTTTCAATATTCTCAATTAAATTCCTCTTTGCTATAATTCCCAAATCATAATTCTCACAGGGAATTATTCTACTTTTAAAACAATGCAGCATTTGGACACTAACAAATGTGTGACTGTTATAATAAAGTGTGGTCAGTGATTAATTATACTGAGTTGAATCCATCACTTTCTAACCTATAAAGAAGAAGGAGGAGATAGGCTTAAACAGTCAAAGTTGAATTTAAGTTCTTCTCTGGTATCCTGCCAATCAAATGATGGTGGCAAATGAATAAAATTTAAGTGCAGAAAAAAATCTGTAGGTGAATAACTCAGAGGCAAGGATGCAATTCTTCTTAGAATATTATCTAATAAATGAAGTTTCCAGTCTGGGCAGGCTGGCTGCTCACTCTACCTCACCTTGGCCACAGTCCTTGCTTCTGAACTCACCTTTTGTGCTCATGCCATTTTTTTTTTTTTTTGGTAATGGTTTTCATTTTTTCCTTCTTCTACAAATCCTTACTCATTCCTCAGAGCCCAGATTAAATTTTCTGATCTTCTTCCTATTGTTGAACTTGTGTAGCATATATTTCTTTGAACAGCAGAATTTAACACTTTATTTTATGGCCCTTTAATCATTTCATGTATGTAAATCATATTTTGCCAATAAGATGATATATTCTTTGAATAAAGGGCACAGGTCTTTCAGGCACATGGTAGAAATTTAATAAATATTTATTGATTGTTTAATATGCTTTCTAATGCTCATAAATTACTCTTAGGAAGTAATTATACAGTGGACGACTCTGGCTAAAAAAAAAAACTGATGCAGAAGGAAGTTGAGGGGAGAACTGGATAAAAACAAACCTTGCATTAATGGTAGCAAATGACATGATTAACACCTTTTCTGGCAGCCTTGCTGCTTGAATTTGATAAAGGAAAGTAATTTCTCCAAAGAACCAAAAGCTAAATTGAGTGATTGAATTTAACTCCATAGTGTAAGGCTGTGTTAGTAGATTTTTAAAAAGATGACATTTGAGTGTATTTTAAGTGCAATACATCAATCTGCCGTTGAGCTAATGAACTTCAAGTTAAAAATCACTGAGGAGTTTGGTATAGATGACTCCTTCAAGTATCCTTGGGGAAGCAAGATGTGTAGGTAATTGAATGAAAATCTATTCTGACTGACCCTAACGACAACAATGTCCAACTCACATTACAAATCACCTGTAGTCTTTAATGGACTATTTTTTAATTGCTTTAAAAGTGTTAATGGTGACTACAAGGGAGCAGAGTGTTTCTTATTTGCTTATTCCTCATCAATAAAATATATTTTGAGTGGGTTTTTTTTTTCTTTCTTTATCACTGGCAGTTTAAAATTAGCTTTAGTTGCTCTAGTTTACATTTCATCGGAGGAGAAAAAAGCACATTTGGTTGTCTTTTATTTTGCTAATCTCTCTGTCTTTATGAATGCCTTGAGATTATGGGATTAGATTTGTTCAACCATAAAATGTGGGAATAAACGAGTAATTGGTGACTGTAAACTAATAAAAAGGAAAATAAAATAGAGAAACACCTTTTCCTATGAGCTCTTGCAGGCCTGCATCCAAGTTCACAGCTCAATTAAAATATGATTTTCTGTTTTTCTAAAGGGAAACATAAATGTTTAAAGACTTACACAAATAATATATTATGGAGTCCTAAAATGAATACATTTTTAAGAAATGGTAAAAAATGCATGTAATCAATCCTTAAAATATGTAGTAATATTAATAAAAACAGAACCCATAGCTAGAATATTTAAATTAATGCTTGGCCAAATGTGCTCTTCGAGTACATCATCAGAATTACTTGAATGCGGGTGCCTGGGTGGCTCAGTTGTTAAGCGACTGCCTTCGGCTCAGGTCATGATCCTGGAGTCCTGGGATCGAGTCCCGCATCAGGCTCCCTGCTTGGCAGGGAGTCTGCTTCTCCCTCTGACCCAATCCCCTCTCATGCTCTCTCTCTCTCATTCTCTCAAATAAATAAATAAAATTAAAAAAAAAAAGATTTAAGAATTACTTGAATGCTTGGAGTGCAGGTTTCTAGATCACACCCCAGATCTACTGAATCAGAATTTCTGCAGGTGAATCACAAAAATCTACATCGTAAGATAGTATCTCTGATGATTTTTGTAGATGCAAGAATTGGAAAACTATAACATCCACTTAATTCTTGACTTTCAAAAATATGTCTAGAAAGATAATAGTGTCAACTCCTGACTGCATTGTTGAAGGAGGGCAAACTCTTTTAATTATACATCTCTGCATTGTCTTTCCCTCAAATTCGGTATCCTTTAGTCATTAAAGAGAATCCATGCAATTGATGGTTTCTGATATTATTATGAGTTGCATTTTGTCTGTGGCTTCTCACCTCCAACTCATATCTGCTGCTTCAAAGGGTCTTATTGGGGAAATTGTGGTATGGCTCAGGCTGCCATAACAGAATACCACAGACTGAGTGGCTTTAAACAACAGGAATTTATTTTCTTAATAGTTCTGGAGGGTAGAAGTTCCAAATTAAGGTCTGGCAGAATCAGTTTCTGGTGAGAGCTCTCTTCCTGGCTTGCAGACAGCCACTGTGTCATCACATTCTTTCCTCCGAGCCTGGAGAGAGAGAGAGAGAGAGAGAGAGAGAGAGAGAGAGAGAGAGAAAGAGAGAGAGAGAGATGAAGAGAGAGGAAGAGAGAGAAAGCCTGTGAGCTCTCTATCTCTTCTTAAAAGGACACTAATCCTATCAGATCAGAGCCCCATTTTTATGACTTCATTTAAGCTTAATTACTCCTCTACTCCAGGAGTACAGTTCGGCCATGCTGGCTGTTAGGGCTTCACCCTCTGAACTATGGGGGCGGGAGGGGGACACAAACGTTTCGTCCCTAACAAGGATGAGCTTATGTATCTGAGGGAGCCATGGTGAGGGAAGAATAAAGTGATCTTTGTTAAAATCTTTGAAGATAAGATCAAAATGTAGAGACCCAGTGCCAAAGTTTAAGGGGTAGAAATGAGGTAATAGAGATAAAATAGAACAGAGATAAAGAGCTGGGAGGAATAGGATTAAAATGGAAAGAATCCAGGAAGATGACCATAATCAACAACGGACACTCCCTTTCAGAGGCTAACAATTTGATAGCTGTCTTAAATTTCCATGTTAAGGGCCCAAGAGTCAGAGACGATCCTAAGTTTGTTACCTTTTTTAATGATTTTACTTTCTAAATTACTAGATGAAAATAATATTTAATTCATTTTTATTAACAAAAAAACCCCAGGGCTTCTTAGTTTATAGTAAGAATGCTATGAATTTGACATCGAAAACCCAAGTTGTTGATTCTAAATATTTCTGAAAAAAAAAAACAGTCTGTTTAGAGAAATCGAGAGAGTATAACGTAGAAACATCACTAGTACAAATCTGGAATCACTTATATATATTCAGGGACATAAACTAAATGGCTAAACTTAGTTCATCTAAGAAGAAAAGTCTCTAGTGGGAAAAATGTAGAGAAAACAGACAACTTGAATTTTCTATTTTTACCCTATCACTTTCTCTCTTCCTCTGGATGTAGGTTTATGTGATAGGAAAGATCTTGTTGAATCAGAACAAGGACAGGTTTTGTTATACGTGTGGGCTAGTGGTAATGTCTGCCTCTCCCATTCCCGCTTAGCTGTGGATTTCCCTGCCCTTTAAATGAAGAGGCATCCTTGTTTAGCTCCTGAACTCATGCTGGCGAATACCAGGAACACTTGTTATTTCAATCCCACCAATGGACAGAATCTAGAAATAGTTTTGATGTTATTCAATCAGGATTTGTTTTGCCTAAAATGAATTTCTTGTATCTACATGTCTACTCGGTTTATATTTTCCATATAGATCTCAACAGTTTGCTCAATTGTGCCTTCATGTACTGGTAACTCCTAATTTTCTCCAGGGGTTAACTTTTTTCCTGAACTGCGTACCTAAAAAAGAACTCTAACACTTTGATTACCTTTTGGTATTGCCATAGCATAAGTTATGTCTTGTTCCTGGTATCGTCATTACCTGTTTGGTATCTTCTTCATGACTCGATAGCCTGATACCAGGATTGTATTATACGCCTGATATCAAGTCATGCCAGCTTCTTGGACCTTTGCTCTGTGTTCTCACTTGCCTGGTTGGAGTTCCTCCATCTTCGGTGGCTATTAGAACAAACCATGGGGTCTTTGGGCACTATTTGTCCAGAGGGTCCTCCTTCAGAGTTGTGCCTTAGAGAAATGTCAATTGTTTTCAGTTACCCCTCTTTTATGGTCCTAGTTTCCTCCTCTTGCCCACTGGCCAAGCTTCTTGTTCATTATGCTTGCCTTGAGGCCAAGCTCAGTCAACATGTAGTTGAATATGGTGACTAACATAACATAATAAAATAAAATTAAAACAAAACCAAAAAAACACATGTAGTTGAAAGAAATTTTGAGTTATAGTTCTCAGTGCTTGATAGAAGCATAGGAAGGATATATGTCTTTGAATCATAGACATACTAGTAGAATTATTGCCTCTAAGAATTTCCTAGGGTATGCAATCTCCCATCATTTGTGGGATGAGATTGTCTGATATGAATTCAGGAGGGGGAAAGAAAAGATTTCTTAGGGAACCTAGCCATCAAAAAGTATCTTTGCCTTTGGACTAGTGTGTTGGGGGAATGATGACATGGTGCCCATGGTTATTCCTATTTTTGAGAGGCCGGCACAAACCTGTATTCACCCCCTTCCTGAGTGGTTTTTGCTGTTTTATGCTACATAGGATCTTTTAAGAATGGAATGTTTTGTGCTCCAGCTCATTCTCCACTCTGCATTTTTCAATGCATACCTGGAGTAAAAGAAAGCAAGTCATGAATACAATTTGTATGATTCTTTTATAATATTCCATTAGCATTGTTGTAATGCCATTTTTCTTGGCTACAGATGTAACAACAGCATTTCTACTTTATGTCTACCTACTCTTTGACTGACAGTCTCATGTTTTTACTAAATGATTCCCAGTAGGTTTACATAGTCTTACATACTCAGCTTGAACAAAGCCACAGTAGCCCCCCTTATTTGTGAAACCAAATATATCCTCATGTGCTTCTATGCACCTTTGCAAGCAGCTTCCTGTTACTACAATGTAACAATTTGTGTGACATCCATTCCTCTTTTTCCCTTCTTTTTTTTTTTTTTAACCTATTTTATTTATTGACCTTGCATACTTTGACCTACTGTGTGGACTATGTTCCCTTTGCATTTATCACGAGGAGCAATTTTCAAATAAATTTCTCTGGACCTAGACTTTCTTTCCTTACTTTTCTTATTGTAACTGGTAGTTCAACAGCTGGTCATCCTTAAGTTTGTTTCATAGAGCTTTCCAGCAGAAAACCTCTAAGAAGATTATTTAGGTGCTTTATGTGTCACTGCCTTCTAAATTATAAAATGCATTAATTTTATTTACAAGTGAAAAAAACGAGCCTCAGAGAGTTTAAGTGACTTCTCCAAGGCCAAATCACTAGCAAATGATAAAAACAGATGTAAATAAGCATCTTCTGATTTTAAATCCAATCTTTTTTGATGAAACTGTGCATTAATAGGTAAGTATTATCTCATTGGCTCTTTCATTGGCGGGAAAGAGTAAAAACATGAATTTGTAAGCACTCATTGACTTTTTAGGTGGTCATCTTATATAGCTGCTCTGCTCATTGAAGGGTGGTAGTAAAACCTCAGACTTTCATCCATAACTGTCTTCAATTCCATAATGATTCTTCTTTTCTGAGGTCTTGATCTGATTAAATTTTCCTCACCCTGTTAAAGTATGCTTAGAGGGCATTTGATGAGGTTTAGTTGAAGAAGAGGAGAAAATAAGGGACTAATTATCTGACATAACAGTATAACAGATTTTTTGTTGTTGTTGTTGACACATAATTTGAAAGTTAAACCATTTCTAGAAAAGAGCAAAAGACATTTTAATGTGAAGTAAAGGGAATCCTGCCAGGAAAAGAATCTCTTTACATATAAATCTAGAACTTAAAAATCCAAACAGAACTTTGAATTTTAAATTTCTCTTGTTTTTACTATAGTTTTTACAAACAAAAGTACTACTGGGAAAATAAAAAAAATTATGATCCATTTATTTATATATTTGATTACAGTACAAGTGCAGATATAAGGGTTCAGCCAACACTAGAATTTCAGAGGAATTAATTTTGTTGAATATATATTTATTTTTTGATTAAATAAAAACTTTCTGTGAGAACCTGAACAAAACTATAGATGAATACTGTTTATTAAACCAAAATTTTTATGGGACTAAGTTATGAGCGGGGCTTAGTTCTGTACAGATTTTTAAGGTTTTTAACTGCTTAGGTGTAGTATCCTGCTAGTGGCTCAAGTTAAAATAAACACAATATTATGGTCAGTGGTGATTATTATTATTACTGAAATTGCTTCATCTTCAGATTGGAAACTTTGGAGAAGTAATCTAATCTTCCTATTCTTTAGATTTGGTATCAATTTTTTTTAAAGATTTATTTATGTATTTGGGGGGGCAGAAGGAGAGGGAGAGAGAGAATCTCAAGTGGACTCTGTGCTGAGCATGTGCTAAGGATGGTCAATCTCATGACCCTGAGATCATGACCTGAGCCGAAATCAAGAGTCAGACGCCCAACCAACTAAGCCATCAGGTGCCCCATACACAACCTTAACATATATATTTTTATGTGTGTGTGTGTGTATATATATATATATATATATATATATATATATATATTTCTTTCTGAAATTGCTGTTACACTCATTGTTTTCTCATAGCCACTTTAACTCATATTCATTCTCTAATCACTTTAACTTGATCACAGCAGTAACTTTTTAACTGATGTCCCTGCTTCCACCCTCTCTTCTTCAAACCTATCTTTCATATTGTTGTCAGCTTAAGCATGCTAACATGTTACTTTCTTCATGTCACTCGATTAAAATAATCAATAATTTATAATGAGTTTACATATCTATAAAAAACCAGGTGGTAATATCGAAAAGTGGACTGTGAAGTTCAGGAAAGAGAACTGTCAAAGAGATAATTAAGGGTTATACAGAGTTAGAAGAGAATCAATATCAAAGAGGTGAGTGTGAAAATAGGAATTGGAATATTAAACTGAGAAAGGATGGCTCTAGAATCATGGCTTGCAAAATTTCATCATAGCTTGTAATGAGAAATACATTTTATATTTTGGCCAGGTATACAAATGCACAATAACCCATCTACACCACACACACACACACACACACACACACACACACACACACACACAACCTGAAACAAATGTTACCAAACAATACTTATTATAATCAGTGTGATGCATCAGATGTTTTCAAGTCAATTCTCTTTTATTTTATTTAAAAAAATGCAAATTTCTGGTGATAATCCACTAATTGAGTTCACGAGTGAGTCTTGACCTGTACTTTGAAAAATATTCCTACAGAAGAAAGTAGTTGCAAGTGTGCCATTAAGACCTGAGAGAAAAGACTTTTAAGGAGTTTTAAGCATTTTAAGGAGATTAATCTAGGGAGTCAAAGGCAGCAGAAAGATTAAGATAATGGTTAAAAGACCTCAGTTGGCTTTAACAATCATAAAATAATAATGAAGGGGTGACTGTTGCAATGCTGACCTCAGTGATCAAATGTGGAATAAAACCAGATTGGGAAGGGCTAAGAAATTATCAGGTGAGGACGGCTGTATCCCTAAAAGAAAATTGAAAAAGGCTTGAGGATATTGTTTACCCTGACTTTACCTAAAGAAGTAGGTTCACAGAGGTTAAGAAATTTACCCACCCTTGCACAGGTGTTGGTAACAGAACCAGCGTTCAGATCAAGCTAGCTCTGAAGCCTAAGCTTTCCCCATCATATCACAAGAGGGCGTGACTGATGAAGACCATGGTGGGATTGATGCTTTGTCTAATATCATGTCCTCCATTAATGTTTCTCTGTTCATGTAGCCACATCCTCCTTTTGAGCATCTATTGTGGAGTATTTGTTGTACTCATTGGACAGTTTCAAATACTGTTTTTTATCATCATTAGTTACATGTCTCATATGCCCCACTAGGTTTTAAGTTGCATTTCAGCAGAAATAATGTCCAATTCTTTAACTTTTTTGGTGACTGTGGTCAGGGACTGGATATGGTGTGTTAGTCCATCACTCCCAGCACTTAGAATAAGACCTTGCACTTAGAATATATTAGATAAACATTTGTGGATTTGTTGAATAAGCAAAAACATTAGTTGCTGCCTACCCTTTGAAAAGACGGTTGCTTTAGAAATCAACATATATTGGTTATTTTATAAGTAGGGTGATTGGCCACAAGCTATATGACTAATATATAATATTAAACTCTTCACTAACCTTTCTAATTTTTCCACGGATTTTGTAGACATCTTTCAAAGCAGCATAATCTTTATCTTTTCTGTTTTGTTTCTGAAAGTACCTCTAACTCACCTTAGTTAAGTAGAAGCAGTAATTTTTCTTTTTAATGAGCCAAATGATACACTATTGTCCTGCTTTTCTACCTTCACCATTCTTTCTTCTCAATTGGAGAAAATCTGTTCTAAGAATCTAACAACTCAGAAAATGCCTCTTATAAATATCCTGACAATTACAGCAATTTTTCATTTTGTGTGTGTGAAAAATCTAGTGATAATTAGATATACTAAACCTGCAACTTTGTTTCTTTTAGTATTGTGTTTTACTTTAGTGTTTTTATAGGAGCTGCAAAATTTTATAGACTACATATATCTTAACACTTGAAGTTCTGAATTAGTTTGTCTGTAATTAAAACATTTCTTGTTCTATGAATTTTGTAAGCTAGCCATTAAGCCAAGTCAAGTTTAGTATGGTTTCTTAAACAAAGATCCAGTGTATCTTTTACATTCTTAACTCTATTCCTAAGAAATTGCCTCTTTTTGAAGGTATGGGAAGAAAACTATTAGAGACCATACTTTTGTTGAGAAGCGGCATCTGTGAAGTGAGGGCTCTATTTGGCTTTAAAACGATTCTTTCTTAGGAATTTTGTATCCTGTTGATATAGGAGGCATTTCTCATCTTTGAATAAAAGGTGGAGATTTCTGCACTAACTAGAGAGGAGTCCATATGGCATTGTTCTGGGTTCCCATTGTAAATGAGAAGGGAAACTTTCACCATGGCTGGAGCCCTTGATGTTCCGCAAATGGAGGAGGATGTCCTCAAATTCCTTGCAGCAGGAACTCCGTTAGGTGTCACAACCTTGACTTCCAAGTGGAACAGGATTTTTTTTTTAAAGATGTTATTTATTTATTTGAGAGGGAGAGACAGAGATAGTGAGAGAGAGCACAAGTGGGGAGGAGAGGGAGAAGCAGACTCCCCACTGAGCAGGGAGCCCGAATTGGGCTCAATCTGGGACCCCGAGATCATGACCTGAGCCAAAGGCATACGCTTAACTGACTGAGCCACACAGGTGACCCTGGAACAGGATCTTTACAAAAGGGAGAATGATGGCGTCTGCATCATAAATCTGAGGAGAACGTGGGAGGAGCTTCTGATAGCTCCTGCCGTTGTTACCATTCAAAACCTGGCTGATGTCGGTGTCATACCCTCCGGGAATATGGGCCAGCTAGCTGTGCTAAAGTTTGCTGCCACTGCTGGAACCATTCCTGTTGCTGGCCGCTTCATTCCTACAATCTTCACTCGAGATCCAGGCAGCTTTCTGGGATTGTAACTTCTGGTAGTAGCTGATTCCAGGGCTGATTACCAGGATCACAGAGGTCTTATGTTAACCTCCCTACCGTTGCTCTGTGTAACACAGACTCTTCCCTGCAGGATGTGGACATTGTGATCTCTTATAAGAAAAAGAGAGCTCACTCAGTAGGTCCGATGTGGTAGCTGCTGGTCCGGGAGTTTCTGCGCATGCGCAGCACCATCTCCCATGAATGCCTGAGGAAGGTCGTCCTTGATCTTTCCTTCTACAGAGATTCCGAGAAGATTGATAATGAAGAGCAGACCACTGCTGAAAAGACTGTGACCAAGGAGGAATTTTGAGGTGCCTCGTGAATTTACTGCTACTCAATCTGAGGTCGCAGATGCAACTGAAGGCGTGCAGTGCCCTCTGTGTCTACTCACCATTTCTTTGAGGAAGACCGGAGTGCTCAGCTCCCCACTGAGATGACTCTGCTGACTCCACCACTCAGGCCTCTGACCAGGTAGGAACAACCACTGAATTGCCTTCAGCTATTATTTCACATACTTGAAAACACAAAATGGTAACAAGGTTAACAGGAAACAAACTTAAGAAAAGGGAGAAGTCCACTTATTAAGTGCCTGCTCTGTGCTATTTACTAGGCTAGGACCTTTACATTAAATATATCTCTAAAAATTAATGCATTTTTTCAGTATAATAGGAAAATAGAAAAATATATATTTTTCTATATAGAAAAAATGTATTTATTTACTTTTAAAAGATTTTATTATTTATTTGAGAGAGAGAGCATGAACAATGGGAAGGGGCAGAGGGAGAGAGAAGCAGGCTCCCCACTGAGCAGGGAGCCCCACGGGTGCTCAATCCCAGGACACTGGGATCATGACCCTAGCTGAAGGTAGACACTTAATCGACTGAGTCATCCAGGTTCCCCTATATAGAAAAAAAATTTAAACTATAAAGTGTATAAAGTGTATTCTTTAGCCCCAGTCTCCCAGCCACACTTTTGTTTTCTTAGAGTTAAACTTCATTTTTCTTGAGCATTCTTCCAGAAATAGTCTATGTGTGTTAGATATAAAATTGGGTCTTTTTCACTACAAAGTTTTTACTCTTTCCATAAATTGTGCCTCTCCAAAATATTATTTATTGAATTATTTTATTATGTTATGTTAATCACCATACATTACATCAATCTCCAAAATATTATTTAATATATTTGGTTTGCATATCTTAGCATCAAAACTAAGGAAGAAAAATATGGGCTAATGTGATTATCTTTCAGTCAAATTTTTGTCTGTTTGGAGTTACAAATTGTTTAGCCTATGCAGAATCTGCGAGCAGTGGAAAGTGCATATACGTTGGTATGCTGTATGGACTAGGCTAAGCTAGCCCTTGGCCCATTAGTTGGGACTCTAGAAAAGTTGTTTGAATTCTTGGAACTTCAGTTTCCTTTACTGTAATTTGACTGTTCAGTATTATAGCCCCCAGGGTAGGAGGATTATCTCTGGGTCACGTGTTCCAGGTCATGAATCTTGGCTCTATCACTTTTGCCACTGAGAAAATTACTTAACCTTTCTATGTCTTACATTATTTGTCCCTGTTACAGGGATACTAGTAACTACCTTATGGATTTATTGAAAAATAAATGACAAAATACATGTGCTCTGCTGACTTGTAGTATCAAATACTCTTTGATAATTTTTATTCATTGTGTTGATTAAATTAGATAATACCTGCAAAATACTTGGCACATAGTTAATAGTCAACAAAATTCCCTCTTTTCCCTGTAAATCAGTAATGAGTTGCTTTATAAATCAAACACTGTGTAATTTTACATTGGGGATTGATAATGTTCCATTTATTTTTTTGTATGTGAAGTTAAGACGACAGGAAACTGATTTAATAAAAAGTTTAGATTAGATATTCCTTTCTTATTCATTGAGATACAAAATGAGAATCTCTTTCATGAGAAAGGTGGTCATGGTGCCATAAGAATTTAATGGTTATCCAGCTTGATCTTTGGCCATGAAATTTTTGTTTTATTGCATATACGTGGGGAAGAGTGGGGAAGGGAGAATATTTTCTTGCACAGATTATGGAAGGAGATGTACTAAATAGTCAAATAGTCAACATATGTAGAAGGGTGACAAATGGATTATCTTAGTTGTACCGCTTAGGGGAAGAAATGTTTTGTTCAGACAAAACCTTCAATAAGCCTCTGGGTGGGGACCAGAGAGCCAAAATTGAGGCTTGTAAGGTTCAGGGAAAAAGGCTGCAAAGTACTCAGCAATAGGAGTTGAGAGAAGAGGAACATAGCTAGATTTTAAAAATTTCAGTTGCAGGAAGGTTAAGGGAAGTTTTTTGAAAAACAATTGATTTTATGTGATTTGTGTTTCTGTAGCATAACTTTTCTGTCTTCAGGAAAATCTAATGCACAAAAGTAATTTGGTGGAAATCCAGGAAAACAAGTAAATTCCATGTGGGTTTATGCTACATGAATAGGACACATATGAGAGAAATGATGAAATGGTTTCCACACTGAAATTATTTTAATATGCAGAGAGATGGAGATGACTATGAGAACCACCCCATCCTTGCTGTGCATTCAAATCTAGGGGAAGGATTGGCTCTAACAATCAGTGGAATGGGAATTTGCATCTGTAATTTGGATATTAAGAGGAAGGGAGATCCCAGTTGATATCTGGGTTATAGTTAGTGAGAAAAATATTTCTAAATGCCTACAGTATTGGTTTTATTACTCCCACAACAAATTTAGTGGTCTAAAACAATACAAATTTATTAACTTACATATTTGTAAGTCAGAAGTTTGACATGGGTCTTGCTAGGCTACAACTAAGGGATGGGCAGGGCTGTGGGCCTTTCTGGAAACTCTAGGGGAGAATCTGTTTCCTTGTCTTTTCCATCTTCTAAAGACCACCCACATTCCTTGGCTAGTGGCCCCCTTCCAACATCTTCAGAGCCAGCAATAATGGGTGGAATCCTTTTTGTATCTCAACTCTCTGACCCTCTTTCCATAGTCCCCTTCTCTGACTAGAGCTGGAAATAGTTCTTAGCTTTTAAGCACTCATGTAATTATGTTGGGCCCACTTAGATAATCCTGGATGATCTCCCATCTCCAGATACTTAATCCAGCCACCTCTGCAAAGTTTCTTTTGCCATATAAACTAACATATTCAGAGATTTCTGAGGTGAGGACAGGGACATTTGGGGGGGAGCACCAATATTTTGCCTACCACATATACAAAAGCTGAAATGGTAGAGAATGAGTATATCATGTACTTAATATTACTATTTAAGGAGAACCTTAGTGTTTATTTTAATAATACCTTAATACCATAAGTATGAAAGCAATAACGATTACTCTGTCAATGATGATAGCTCTGCAACAAACCTGTTAAAGTCTATTTTCCCAACTAGGAAGAAATGCTGCCCTTTCTACTCAAGCAATTGTGTTATTGTACATGGTACACCTTCACTATGGAGAAAGAAGAGAAACATTTTGGGGAGTTTTCTCTTTTATGGAGCTCGCCCTGAGGTGTATTCAGTTCAGTGAATTAAAACATGGTGCACGGTTTCCCACAGCGATACTTTTACAAATGGTGATTAGGTGCTGAAATACCATTAATATTATACTTCAAATAAATTCTAGGTAAAATATGCATACATGGGCTGGCTTGCCTAGAAGCATAATATTATTTTTTCCAGGAAAAACCGTGCAGTTTTTTCACAACTGCATTGTAAACAAACACAAGTTTCTTGTCAGTTAACACCCTGCATTTATAGTCCCTGTTTTGAGTGAAAAGGGAGACATGAACAGGAGCTGGGGCAGTGCAGGATAATGGGACTAGCCCTTGGGTGGGAGAATGCTACCCCGAATTCAGGTTCTACTACTGAATAGCTGTGGTAGGAAATTGGACCAGATAATACCCAGGCTCTTCTAGGTGGGGCATTCTAGGCTTCTTTTTCATTTCTTTACTAGCAGAAATCAGAAGTAGCTTTTAACTCTATGATGTAGTAAAAACCTTAGGCTTCTCATTGAGGTTTTGATTTGGATTTCCCTGATACTGAGTGATGTTGAGCACTTTTTCATGTGTCTGTTGGCCATTTGGATGTCTTCTTTGGAAAAATGTCTGTTCATGTCTTCTGCCCATTTCTTGATTGGATCATTTGTTCTTTGGGTGTTGAGTTTAAGAAGTTCTTTATAGATTTTGGATACTAGCCCTTTATCTGTTATGTCATTTGGAAATATTTTCTCCCATTCCGTCGTTTGTCTTTTGGTTTTGTTGACTGTTTCTTTTGCTGTGCAAAAGCTTTTTATCTTGATGAACTCCCAATAGTTCATTTTTGCCCTTGCCTCCGTTGCCTTTGGCGATGTTTCTAGGAAGAAGTTGCTGCGGCTGAGGTCGAAGAGGTTGCTGCCTGTGTTCTCCTTTAGGATTTCGGTGGACTCTTGTCTCACATTTAGGTCTTTCAACCATTTTGAGTCTATTTTGTGTGTGGTGTAAGGAAATGGTCATTCTTCTCCATTGGCTGACCAATTTTCCCAACACCATTTGTTGAAGAGACTATCTTTTTGCCATTGGACATTCATTCCTGCTTTGTCGACGATTAGTTGACCATAGAGTTGAGGGTCCATTTCTGGGCTCTCTATTCTGTTCCATTGATCTATGTGTCTGTTTTTGGGCCAGTACCATGCTGTCTTGATGATGACAGCTTTGTAATAGAGCTTAAAGTCCAGAATTGTGATGCCGCCAACTTTGCTTTTCTTTTTCAACATTCCTCTGGCTATTCGAAGGCTTTCTGGTTCCATACAAATTTTAGGATTATTTGTTCCATTTCTTTGGAAAAAGTTGATGGTATTTTGATGGGGATTGCATTGAATGTGTAGATTCCTTTCAGTAGCACTGACATCTTCACAATATTTGTTCTTCCAATCCATGAGCATGGAACATTTTTCCATTTCTTTGTGTCTTTCTCAATTTCTTTCATGAGTATTTTATAGTTTTCTGAGTACAGATTCTTTGCCTCTTTGGTTAGATTTATTCCTAGGTATCTTATGGTTTTAGATGCAATTGTAAATGGGATCGACTCCTTAATTTCTCTTCCTTCTGTCTTGTGGTTGGTGTATAGAAATGCCACTGATTTCTGTGCATTGATTTTCTATCCTGCCACTTTATTGAATGTCTGTATGAGTTCTAGCAGTTTTGTGGTAGAGTCTTTTGGGTTTTCCACATAAAATATCATATCTGCAAAGAGTGAGAGTTTGAGTTCTTCTTTGCCAATTTGGATGCCTTTTATTTCTTTTTGTTGTCTGATTGCTGTGGCTAGGACTTCTAATACTATGTTGAATAACAGTGGTGATAGTGGACACCCCTGCCATGTTCCTGACCTTAGGGGGAAAACTCTCAGTATTTCCCCATTGAGAATGATATTTGTTGTGGGTTTTTCATACATGGCCTTTATGATATTAAGGTATGTACCCACTATCCCTATGCTCTGAAGAATTTTGAACAAGAACGGATGCTGTAATTTGTCAAATGCTTTTTCTGCATCTATTGAGAGGATCATACAATTCTTGTTCTTTCTTTGATTAATGTATTGTATCACATTGATTTGCGGTTGTTGAACCAACCTTGCAGCCCAGGGATAAATCCCACTTGGTGATGGTGAATAATCCTTTTAATGTACTGTTGGATCCCATTGGCTAGTATTTTGGTGAGAATTTTTGCATCCATCTTCATCAAGGATATAGGTCTGTAATTCTCCTTTTTGATAGGGTCTTTGTCTGGTTTTGGGATCAAGGTAATAATGGTGGCCACATAAAATGAGTTTGGAAGTTTTCCTTCCATTTCTATTTTTTGGAACAGTTTCAGAAGAATAGGCAGTAATTCTTCTTCAAATGTTTGGTAGAATTCCCCTGGGAAGCCATCTGGCCCTGGGCTTTTGTTTGTTGGGAGATTTTTGATGACTGCTTCAATTTCCTTAGTGGTTATAGGTCTGTTCAGGTTTTCTATTTCTTCTTGGTTCAGTTTTGGTAGTTGATACATCTCCAGGAATGCATCCATTTCTTCCAGATTATCTAATTTGCTGGCATATACTAGCTCGTAATATGTTCTTATAACTGTTTGTATTTCTTTGGTGTTGGTGGTGATCTCTCCTTGGTCATTCATGATTTTGTTGATTTGGGTCATTTCTCTTTTCTTTTTGGTAAGTCTGGCCAGGGGTTTATCAATCTTAATTCTTTCAAAGAACCAGCTCCTAGTTTTGTTGATCTGTGCTATTGTTCTTTTGGTTTCTATCTCATTGATTTCTGCTCTGATGTTTATTATTTCTCTTCTCCTGCAGGGTTCAGGCTTTATTTGCTGTTCTCTCTAGCTCCTTTAGGTGTAGGGCGAGGTTGTGTATTTGAGACCTTTCTTGTTTCTTGAGAAAGGCTTGTATTGCCATATACTTTCCTCTCAGGACCGCCTTTGCTGTATCCCAAAGGTTTGAACAGTTGTGTTTTCATTTTCATTTGTTTCCATGAATTTTTTTAATTCTTCTTTAATTTCCTGGTTGACCCATTCATTCTTTAGTAGGATGCTCTTTAGCCTCCATGTATTTGAGTTCTTTTTGACTTTCCTCTTGTGATTGAGTTCTAGTTTCAAAGCATTGTGGTCTGAAAATATGCAGGGAATGATTCCAATCTTTTGGTGTCATTTGAGACTTGATTTGTGACCTAGGATGTGACCTATTCTGGAGAATGTTCCATGGGTCCTAGAGAAGAATGTGAATTCTGTTGCTTTGGGATGGAATGTTCTGAATCTATCTGTGAAGTCCATTTGTTCCAGTGTGTCATTTAAAGTCTTTATTTCCTTGTTGATCTTTTGCTTAGATGATCTGTCCATTTCAGTCAGGGGGGTGTTAAAGTCCCCCTCTATTATTGTATTGTTGTCGATGTGTTTCTTTGCTTTTGTTATTAATTGGCTTATATAATTGGCTGCTCCCATGTTAGGGGCATAGATATTTACAATTGTTAGATTTTCTTGTTGGATAGACCCTTTAAGGAGGATATAGTGTCTTTTCTCATCTCTTATTACAGTCTTTGGTTTAAAATCTATTTTGTCTGAATAAAGGATTGCCACCCCAGCTTTCTTTTGGTGTCCATTAGCATGGTAAATGGTTTTCCACCCCCTCACTTTCAATCTGGGGGTGTCTTTGGGTCTAAAATGAGTCTCTTGCAGACAGCATATCGATGGGTCTTGTTTTTTTTATCCAGTCTGACACCCTGTGTCTTTTGATTGGGGCATTTAGCCAATTTACATTCAGGGTAACTATTGTAGGATATGAATTTAGTGCCATTATACTGCCTGTAAGGTGACTGTTACTGTATATTGTCTGTGTTCCTTTCTGGTCTGTGTTGCTTTTAGGCTCTCTCTTTGCTTAGAGGACCCCTTTCAATATTTCTTGTAGAAATGATTTCGTGTTTGCAAATTCCTTTAGTTTTTGTCCTGGAAGCTTTTTATCTCTCTTTCTATTTTCAATGACAGCCAAGCTGGATATAGTATTCTTGGCTGCATTTTTTTCTCATTTAGTGCTCTAAATATATCATGCCAGTCCTTTCTGGCCTGCCAGGTCTCTGTGGATAGGTCTGTTGCCAATCTAATGTTTCTACCATTGTCGGTTATGGATCTCTTCTCGCGAGCTGCTTTCAGGATTTTCTCTTTGTCTCTGTGACTCGTAAGTTTTACTGTTTGATGTCGGGGTGTTGACCTATTTTTAATGATTTTGAGGGGGGTTTCTCTGTGCCTCCTGGATTTTTATGCCAGTTTCTTTCCCCAAATTAGGGAATTTCTCTGCTATAATTTGCTACAATATACCTTCTGCCCCTCTCTCTCTTTCTTCTTCTTCTGGGATCCCAATTATTCTAATATTGTTTTGTTCTAATGTATCGCTTATCTCTCGAATTCTGCCCTTGTGATCCAGTAGTTGTTTATCTCTCTTTTTCTCAGCTTCTTTATTTTCCATCATTTGGTCTTTTATACCACTAATTCTGTCTTCTGCCTCATTTCTCCTAGCAGTTAGAACCCCCATTTTTTTATTTCACCTCATTAATAGCGTTTTTGATTTTGACTTGGTTAGATTTTAGTTCTTTTATTTCTCCAGAATGGGTTTCTCTAATAACTTCCATGCTTTTTTCAAGCCCAGCTAGTATCTTTAAAATCATCATTCTGAACTCTAGTTCCGACATTGTACTAATGTCTGTATTGAGTAGGTTCCTGGCAGTCGGTACTGCCTCTTGTTCTTTTTTTTTTTTTTTTGAGGTCATTTTTTCCATCTTGTCATTTTTCCAGAGGAGAATAGATGAATGAGAGACCAAAATGGTAACCGGGTAACAACGACCCCAGAAAAATGTAGACTAAACAAATCAGAAGAGACCTGAAAATAGGGGAAAAGAAAGGGAAAGAAAGAAAAAACAAAAAGAAAAAAAAAGAATATGTTCAAATATGATCAGCCTGGTGCTTAGATCAGTGCCACACACTAGATTTTGGGCGTATTTTGGTCTGTTAGATGAAAGTGCCTCCCAAAATTTTAAAGAAGGAAAAACTTATGTAAGTACAAAAATAATGGTAAATATGATGAAGGGATGGAATATGACTGTAAAGATGAAAGTTATAAAAGATTTTATAAAGGAATTATGATAAGAAGTTGGTTGAAAAAAGAAAGAAGAGGATTAAAAAAATTAAGGAGAGAATGTGATCAGGCAGGAGACTAGAACAAAGCCATTCACTAGAGATTTAGGGTATATTTTAGTGTGTTAGATGAAACTGTATCCCAAAATTTTAAAGAGAGAACAACTTATATCTATACATATATATATAACATTATATATATATATAAATATATATATATTTATATATATATTTAATGCATTATATATATAAATGCATATATATATATACACCAAAAATAAGGTTAACTACTATGAAGGGATAGAATGACTTTAAAAATGAAAAATAAAAAATATTTTTTTTAAAAAAGGGATTGATAAGATGTTGGTTGAAAAAGGGAAAGGGCGGCGGAGCGATGGGGCTGCGCGCGGGAGGAGCGCTGGGCAGGGCCGGGGCCGGGGCCGGGGTCGGCCGTGGGGCTCCTGGGGGACCCGGGCCGAGCAGCGGCGCGCAGGGCGGCAGCATCCACTCGGGCTGCATCGCCGCGGTGCGCAACGTGCCGCTGAGCGTGCTCATCCGGGCACTGCCGTCCGTGCTGGACCCGGCCAAGGTGCAGAGCCTCGTGGACACGATCCGGGAGGATCCAGACAGCGTCCCCTCTATTGACGTCCTCTGGATCAAAGGGGCCCAGGGTGGTGACTACTTCTACTCCTTTGGGGGCTGCCACCGCTATGCGGCCTACCAGCAGCTGCAGCGAGAGACCATCCCTGCCACGCTTGTCCGGTCCACCCTCTCAGACCTCAGGGTGTACCTGGGTGCTTCAACACCAGACTTACAATAGCAGCCTCCTTGGCACCTCCCAATACTCCCAAGAGCCCGGAAGACACAACCTGGCCTCTAGGGCACCAGGCCATGCAGGAAGCGATCGGGCTCAGGGGCACGTGCTCTGTGCCTAGGGGGCGGTCTGACTCTGAGCACCTGTTCCACTAGCTGCAAGACCGTGGACTCATTACTGAACAATGTGGGAGCCCCAGATCCCACTGCTGCAGAAACGGGGACGTGTCTTTGCTCTCGAGGTATTCTTGAGAGAATGAAATGGAAAAGGAGATGGGTTGGGAGAGCGACCTGTTCCTGGCTCCAGATTCCCAAGCATGAGGTCCTACATTTTTGTCTGTGTATCTCCCATTATGTGGAATACGTTCAGCTGCAAGTAAAGGAAAGCCTAGGTTACAGTGGCTTAAACAAAGAGAAGTCTGTCCACACAGCGTGAATTCTGGAGAGAGGTGGTATTGCTTCAGCACCCCAGTGAAGATAGGACTCACATCTCTGATTCCATTTGGCCTTGTTACTTCGTGGTCAAAGATAGCTGCTGGACCTCCAGAAATTGTGGCTGTGTTCAAGGAAGAAAGGTGTGGGGGAGGAAGAAGGGCCAAGCCAGCTGTCGACTTCTATCATGAAGTCAGACCTTTTTCAGAGGCCTGTTTCCTGTGCTACCCCCTGCATATTTCTACTTAGGTCTCCTTGGCCCAAACCAGCTACAGTTGCCACCCCTGGCTGCGAAGAAAGCCAAGATGGCAGGGAACAGAATTGTCATAACCAGTAGACCCTTCATACTCCATCCTGTGGAACCGGCACACCGCTTCCTGAAATAAAATCCCATTACCAAGAGAGAAATAAGGAATTGTGTATCAGCTAGTCTTTGCCGTGTAACAGACCATCTCCAAACTTGACAGCTGAATGCACGTCATTCATTTGCCTACAGTTCTGCAGGTTTGCAATTTGGGCTGGACACATGGGGATAGTTCTGCTGGGCTAGCCCAGCATCACTCCAAAGGCTGCAGGCAGTCAGCTATTACCTCGAATAGGGCTGGATGGTCTAAGATGGCCCTACTCACTTGTCTGGCATTTGGCAGGCTGGAGGCTGGGTGACTTTGTCCTCGTTCATGCTGCAGTCTCACCAGCAGTTTCGCTCAGGCTTCCTGACATGGCTTCAGAGTATCATGAGAGTGAAAGTAGAAGCTGCAAGGCAGATGGATCTCTCCCAGGGCTGGGCCTGCTCTACTAGGGGCATCTGTCATGGTCTGCACTGGTGGGGTGGGGGTAGGCCAGATGGGACATTCCAAAGGGGCTTCTGAAAACAAGAGTCCTGGGTGAAGGAGAGAAGGACAGGAAGGGTGCAAAGTGAAGCAGGTTTTGCTCTCACTGTTCTGCTAAGGGATCTCGGTCCCTGGATGTTTTCAAGCCTCAGTTTTCCCAGCTCAGTAACCAAGACAACAGCTTTCCCACCCATTCTCTGTCCCAGGGAAAGATGACTGAGGTGACCAGTTTAAATGTAAAATGAATATAGTCCTAAATGCAGTGTAATATCCTAGAACCAAAAAAAGGACATTGGTGGAAAAACTGGAGATCTGAATAAGGTGTGGATTTTAATAATATACCAGTCTCAGTCTCTTAGTTTTGACAAATGTACATGTAAAACGTAAGGTGATGGTGGGGTAGGCTGGGTGCAGAATTTGGGGGAACTCTTTACTCTCTTTGCAGCTTGTAAGTCAAAAATCATTCCCAAATAAAAGCTCATTTAATAAAAAAAAAAAAGAAAAAAAAAAGAAAAAAAGGATAATTAAAAATATTAACTTTGAAAGACTAAAGAATCATGGGAAAAAAACCATGAATTCTATGTGCAATATTTCCCTCGTGCTGGAGTTCTGCCATTCTCATTGATGGGTAAACTTGGTCTTGGCTGGCTGTTCTTGCTGATCTTCTGGGGGAAGCGCCTGTTGCAGTGGTTCTCAAATGTCTTTGCCGGAGGTGGATTTGCACCACTCTTGCGGGGTGCCAGGCTAAGTAATCTGCTCGGGTTTGCTCTTGGGAGATTTTGTTCCCAGCAAACTTTCCATACAGCTTTGGAGGATGAGAGTGAAAACAGCGGCCTCCCAATCTCTGCCCAGAGGAGCCAAGAACTCTGGGCCCCACTCCTCAGTGAGCCCCCAGAGAAAAGCAGTCCATCACTCCCGTCTCCCTGGTGTCTGTCCGCACTCCGTGCTCACCTGGCCTGTGACCGAGTGTTTCTATCTCTGGCACCTGACCCTGTGTGGAGTCTCCAAACCCAGCAGATCCCTGTGGTGCACTCCCGCGCTGCTCCTCCCGGGGGAGGAAGAGGAGTCTCCCTGTATCTGCCGCTTGTTGGGTCCCTGCTGGAAGAGCAGTGGCCCCACTGTGCTGTGGATCGTGGTTTATGGCAACCCTGAGCTGAGAGCCCGCTCCTTGGCTCCGTCTCTGCAACCAGTTTCCCCACTCCAATCTCTGGGAGCTCTGCCACACTCAGGCACCCCCAGTCTTTCTGTGACCCTGAGGTTCCTGAGACCAGCAAGGGAACCCTTGTTCCAGCAAGGGTTCCACCCCCCGCTTAGCCACTGGAGCGTTGTCCCTCAGCGGAGCCAACTTCTAAAAGTTTTGATTTTGTGCTCCACTGCTCTATCACTTGCTGGTAGCAGCTGACGGAGGCCCCCCTCCCCCACCATCTATCTTCCCAATTATCGCCTCAGATTCACTTCTCCGCACGTCCTACCTTCCAGAAAGTAGTTGCTTTTCTGTTTAGAGAGTTGCTGCTATTCTTTTCTTGGATCTCCTGTTGAGTTTGTAGGTGTTCAGAATGGTTTGATCCCTATCTAGCTTAATTCCTGAGACCAGACGAAATGTAGATCTTCCACTCCTCCCCTCAGACTTTGAAGGTTTTATCAGAGAAATGCTACAATCTGTTGTACTTTTCAGTAAGGTTACTCTGGCAGCTCTATGGAGGACATACCAAATAAGACAAAATCATAAGCAAAGACCAGACGAGGGGCTGTTGCAGAATTCTAGATGAGAGTGGCCAGGATGTGAGTGCTAGCAGCTGAGCTGCTCAGGCACAGTTAGATGTGGAATATATTTTTGAGTAGAATTGACAGGACTTTCTAGCTTTGCTTCTTTCCCTCCCTCTTTTCCTTTCTTCCACCAGTGCTGAATGGCAGGATGCTAGTACTTGGGATCCTGAGATAATTATGGTACATTTCCTGACCATCAGAAGGCTGTGGTGGGAAGGCGGGTAGAAGAGAGTGACAGAGGAAGAGCAGGCTTGTAAATGAGGAAGTGTGCCTGCTGGGAGATACACTGGGATATATACACCCAGATAGGAGAGTGAGAATTCCACCAGGGTGGACATCCACGAGGGAGTGATCTGGAAACTTTACAGAAAAGGTAATGTTTGAGCTGAATTTTGAAAGACGAGTAGGTGTTTGTTTGCTAGGCAAACAAAGAGGGAAAGAAGACTCCTGGCAGAAGCAGCAGTGTATGCAACAGCAAGGCAGTGTGAAATAGCCTGGCACTTTTGAAGAACTGCAAGTCATGCAGTTTTGTATGGTTTGAGGTTGAGAAGAGTGGGTGGATGAGTGGGAGAAGGAAACGAGAGGCTTGATAAGAAGTGTAGCTGCAACGGTAGGCTGGGGCTTGGACACTGAATGTCTCATGCAGTCTGATAAAGAGTTTGGGCTTTGTCCCTTAGGCAAATGAGAATCTTCAAAGGGATATATAAATAAGGAAGCTCTTGATCAAGTTTGATTTTTTTTAGAAATGGCAAAATGTTAGCAGCATGGAGAATGGATTAGTAAGAGGATGAGACAAGGCATAATAGATTTTTAAAAAATTAGTAACTTTGTTTTAAAACCAATTGTTATTAGTTAATAATTGCTTATAACAATTCACAAAATTCATTTATTATTGTTTTCCTCTATCACATATTCATATAGTTCTAAGTAAAATCAGAGAAACTTGTTTTTGTGTCTATATGTAGTAGTATTATTGGAATTGGAAATGTCCAATTCCTTTCATAATTTTTAGAGAATTTGTGAAGCTGCATGTTGGGACCTGCCAGCCAGATTGTCTCTAGGGTCCCTTTGACATTCTGTGAGCTTGTAACTAGAACCAACATAGAGCTTTTGCTCCTTTTGCAGATATTAGAGAGTGTTCTAGTTAAAATAGTGTCTATGCTGATATTATCAACTACAACCTTAGTAAGTTCTCAATGAGCCAAACGTGCTTAGAAGTTGCAGTAATTGTACTTCACTTATGGTTGGCAGGGTTTAGATATGAGTCATATGAACACCACATAGAGATATGTGTATTGCCTAATGATGCCATCACTGAAAATGAGAGAAAATTGGCTCAAGGTTAGTGTATCCTTTGGAAGGCCAGCAGGATAATACTGTTACTGCAACTACTGTCTTACATTTGTGTAGCATTTCCTAGTTTGCAAGTTACCTTCACAAATATTCAGTAAACCCCATATTAAGCAAAACATCCATAAGATAGTTATTTTCTTTCATCATCCGTGTTATGACACCAGGTTCTTTCTACTTTGGTAAATATCAAGTGACAGGACTAGATTAATGCAAACAATTTGTTCCCAGAACGCAATCCACGAAAATTCTGATAAGCTGGACGAGGCATATGTGAAAGGTGGAATACAGCAGAATATCTGAACACCTGCCTTGTTTTCAGTTCATTTGGGACAATTTCAGGAAAGGCAGTAGAAAATGCTGATGGAATTCTGAGTTGCACGATCTTAACCCACAAGACACAGCTCTAGGTAACTCAGAAGCAATGGCAACTGGAAAATTGCTCAATTGGTGTCAGGATTGGATCAGCTCTATTGGTAGAAAAAACTAACTTTTTCTACAAGGTAGAGAAAACCAACCTTGAGTTTAGAAGGCAGCTTCCCCAGGCCTGGTGGAGACATTCACCAAAATAGAATTAATTTTACTTGTCTACAGAATGGAAAGAGCTGTTAGTTCGACATTATCATCTTCCATCTTTCTCCTACACAAAGATTTGGTTCTTCTTTAAGACCCAGGACAAATGCCATCATTTCCATAAGGCCCAGTTCAATCTAACAATCTAACAAGAAGAAATAATTTCTCCTTTCTCATGATAGGCACTTCTAAATGTTAAGCGAATACAGTAGTGTCATCTTGAAAAAGATAAATATACCTGCTCAAATTTTTTCTTACTTTATATTCATATATTTATAGGGCATTTAAATCCAAAGATGGACTTACTAATTTGAAATATATTAAACTTTTTCTTTCGCTCTTTCTGGTTCCATTTCAGTTCCATTTCTTTTAAATTTCCCTTTTTCCTAAGCACTGTCATCAGACAGCTATCATATTCAGATGCTTTAGTGAAGATTTTTATTTCCATTTGCATTCTCTGGTCAATTTTGAGATGGGTGTCTGCTTAGCTGTGATTAGTATGGAAAGGAAGCAGCTGTGAGTAGGGAGGCACTGGCAATGAGGATTTTTGCTTTTCATTTTTTTGCTGTTAGTAGAAATTGTCTAAATAACAGGTGTCTATCATCATAAGTGTGAGAACATGTTATTTTTATCACCGTGAGGGCCAGATCCAGCCTCTAGGTACTCATCTGAACTCAGAGAGAAGTCAGCTGTGCTGAGTCCCTGAGTGTAGGTTTCACCTATATGATTCTGTGTTCTGACCTTCAATTGCTTCCATATGTAAAAATTCCACTCCTTAAGCATTTCTACAAATCTTTGCTACAAATCTCATGAATATAAACATACCATCCATTGGCTATGACATAATACAAAACTTTTCTTCACAATGAAAACAGACTATTGGCAGTTAACATCTACAATTATAAGTAGCAGATAACGTAATTTCAATCATTCTGGAAAACACAAACCCTTTGTCACTGTTCTCCCACGCAGCCCTGAAAATGTCTCATGATGGTTTGAAACACTTTTGCATTCCACAGATATCTTTGAAAGCATTTTTATGCTGGTGGCAATACACCATTAGCAACATGCAAGATACTAAAACCTTTTCTTATTAATTATTTTGATATAAAGTGACTAATTATGTGCAATGGGAAATCCTAGTGCATGACTGCACAGAAAAGCACAGAGCTGTGCCCCATGCACAACTCTGCTCTGCACACTCAGAGTTCAGATGGCATAGCAAATTACTCTCCTTCCAATCAGTTAGGTCATCAGAACCCATTCGCTGTGAGTACATAGCCTTTTAATTTAGCAGTGCAGCTTCTCTACCTAAGACAGCATGAGCCAAGCAAAGTATGAGTATAAGAAAACAGTGTGCTGATTGCTATTGTCCCTTTGACGTTTTGCTGAGCCATGATATAAAAGAGGAAACATATATGACTACAAGGTAACATTGGGCAAGTATAGAGATGGATTTCAAAAGGGATATAATGATGATACCCAACTTACTGAAGATAGAATGGATAGATATATATTTTATAATCTCTGGTAGCTAATTCCAGGAGAAATTAATGTTTTTCATTTAGATTTTAAATTACTTGCTGCCAATGGCACATTTTTCTAAATCTGTGTATAACCACCTTTTATTCTTAGCAGTGCTATGCTCACGGCAGGCATTTAGTAAATGTTTTACTTGATTTGAAAGGGTTATCTAAAAATTAGTTCTCCAGTTAATTATATTTCTTCTATTTTTAGTAGTTACTGAGTGCACAGAATGGTATCTTATGTATTAGATAGATTTATAAGTCTTATTCAAGTGTTTGCACAGAGTAGGCACTTAACCAATATTTTTAAATTGAATTTTATTGGATTAAAATGAAAGGAGTCTTGTTTCTAATAGCATTAGTTTGACAAGTGACTTTAATATGCATTAGTTTTTAATTATTTTTTTGCTTTTTTCACAAGTATGTAAGTGCCATTGCTTGACTGGGATTTAGAGTTGAATTTGATTCTTTTCTATACCTCCTCCTACCACCCAATAGAAAACAAATTCTGTTTGCTCTAGTACTAAAATATGGTCTGAATTTTTCTCCATCCCAGTTACTACGACCCTAGTCTGAACCACCTAGACACTCTCCTTAAGAATTCCAACATTCTCGGGGCACCTGGGTTAAGCGTCTGCTTTCAGCTCAGGTCATGATCCCGGGGTCCTGGGATTGAGACCCACATCGGGCTCCCTGCTCGGCGGGAAGCCTGCTTCTCCCTCTCCTGCTACCCCTGCTTGTGTTCCCTCTCTCACTGTGTCTCTCTCTGTCAAATAAATAAATAAAATCTTAAAAAAAAAAAAGAATTCCAACAGTCTCCCCACTGGTCCCTGTTTCTGTACTCCTGTCCCCCAGTGATCTATCTCTCACACAGCAATGAAATCATTTTTTTAAAAAAAAGTAACTTCACTCCCCAGCTTACCACTCTCCACTACCTTCTGCTTTAACTTAGACTCAAACCTAACTTTTTAAACAAGGCCTGAGCAGCATTCCGTCATTTGGCCCACACCCCCTTCTCCCTGGTTGCTTTTCTTCTCACCTTGCCTCCTCAGTCACTACATGATGGTTACATCAGTCTGCATTCTAGTCTTCAGATCTCCTAAATTTGTTCCTAATTGAGGGCCTTGGAATTTGCTCTTCCTTGTGCATAGAATGCTCCTCCTTCACATCTATGCATTGCTAGATCCTTGGAGAAATTCAGGTCTCAGCTCAAAGATCATCTCCTCAAAGTGGCCTTGACTGCCCTCCTTTTTTTTTTTTTAATTTATTTGAGAGAGAGAGAATGAGAGAGAGAGAGAGTGCATGAGAAGGGGAGAGGGTCAGAGGGAGAAGCAGGCTCTCCAGTGAGCATGGAGCCAGACATGGGACTGGATCCTGGGACTCCAGGATCATGATTTGAGCCAAAGGCAGTAGCTTAACCAACTGAGCCACCCAGGTGTCCTTGACTGCCCTCCTGTAGGAAGTATCATCACATCACGTGCTCACTATCCTGTCACCATGTTTTATTTTCTTTGTAGCATCCATTACCATCTGATGGTCATTATTTTGTTTGTTCATTGTCTTTCCTTTTCAACTAGAATTTAAATGTCATGAAAGCAAAGACTTTGTTGGTCTTGTTTATACTGGCACATAAAAATATGAAGAAATAATTTGTTGAATGAATGAATGAGTAAATGTGCATATTTAGAAAGCATATTATGAGTTTAGTAAGAAATTGTAATGAAAGAACACTATTTGCAATGATTTGCTTTAAATAGCACTCCCTGTTGAAGATCATGGATTTAAAAGACTTACTCCTCAGCTGTTTTCTTTTGATGTGTTGGGAATCATCCTATTGATCAAAATCAATATTGACCAAAATATAGTTCTGAAGACTTTTATATATTCTGAGACATATAGAAAAGATTCAAGAGATGTGGCTTTGAGTTGCAATATATACAGTCCTATTTTCCAGTCTAGAAAAAAGGACTGAGAACGACCACTTTCTAATTTGTTTTTCTAAAGATTTTATTTATTTATTAGACAGAGAGAGAGAGCACAAGCAGGGGTAGTAGGAGAGGGAGAAGCAGGCTCCCCACTGAGCAGGGAGCCTGATGAGGGGCATCATGACCTGAACCGAAGGCAGACGCTTAACCGACTGAGACACCCAGGTGCCCCTCTAGTTTGGTTTAATGTTTTAAAATATTTTAGTGAATGACCTGGGATTTCAAACTGGAGACTGTATGAATTTATATACATACATACTGACATATGTGTGTATACATATATAATTTGTTCATGATACCGAATATAGGATTATTAGATAGTTGCTATAGTACCTGCAGTGTAGGATCTGAAATTAAATTATTCTTATTATCTTGAAGAACTGGCCAGAAATGAATAAGTTGAAATTCATCAGGAAAAGGTATAGAGCAGTATGTTTTGGGATTAAATGAATTATGTTTTTTTTTACCCATTTAATTACCTAAAGCCATTATAAACTATTTTGTGCCAGATTTATGTATTGTGGTAGATAGTTGCATGCATAATGTGGTTTTAGTTTATTTTTATAGAACAAGAAGATATTAAAATATCTTATTTTACAGAACAAGAAAATATACTACATGCCCATAGTATATTATACTACTATACTATATATACTATATACTACACTACGAGGAGGAGATATTATATCTCCCTGTCCCAGTATATCTCTATACTACATTACCCTATACTACATGCCATATTGTCTGAAATTGCATCATTGTAGAGTCATGTTATGTTTGGTTTAAGTCTTATTATTCTAAGGTCTCCTTTGAAAACACAACTACTTTGTTTTTCCAAAGTAGTTTGTCAGAGCTCTGGGATCCTGATCTCAAATTTTGAGGATGGCAGAAAGAGAGCCTGAGAGCCAGATGATATTGTGATGGAAGGCCATGCCAGGGTGGTGGGCCACCTGTGGCAGTACTGCTTGATAACTGCCTGGGGGGGGGGGGCATCACCGGAATGGAAAAGGGTGTGGAAAAGATTGGTAGGCAGCTGCTGCAGCCAAATTCACTACCTTGCAATTGTGCCTTAGGCAGGCCCTGTCATCACATTCCTTTTGGTGCTAAGCCCAGATCTGTAGGGATTGATTAATGCTGAATACCTTATGGTTCTTACGTTTTATGATCCTCCTATCATGTATCCCACTATCATGTTCCCTTTCTTAACTATAGTCCTACACTGGTGTCCCACTGTCATCTTATCTACTATGATTCCTGATCCTTTCTCTCTGTATTCGTACATCTGGTCCTATCCCACCCTGTAATTGAGAAGCCTTTTTATCTGAGGCACCAGAATTTCTTCCCTTTTATATTTTTTTCAAGTGAAAAGACCTGAATATATGATTCTGTCAGTATAAGCTCTGCTTATAATAAATTGAACTGCTAACGTGAATGAAACATACATCCATGTAAGAACTTAAAAATCAGAATTTGAAAGTGGGCAGTAATATATTCAACCAGCTTTTGAGTACTTGGGATTGGCATCAGGAACAAAGGAGATTACAGAAAAACAAAACAAAACAAAACAAAAAAAACCAGTGGATGCAGGAATAAACAGTGAGGAGCAACAGACAGACCATGTAAGGTATATGATAAGAGAAACCCAAGCAGGTGGTGAGTGAAGAAAGAGCAAAAGACTTGGCTTAGCTTCATCCATCTCCCACCAAAAAACAAAGGCCAAAACACAAAAATAAAAAGATTAAAGGGGAGAGAGAGATAAATGTAAAACCTTACTTAGAAAAAAGTGAATTTGATATGCAGAAGTAAACTCCTCCCTGGCTTCATTATTTCCCTTCTATCAACTCCACATTATTTATTTCTTCCAAATTAATCTTCCTTTTTCACAACTATGATTATGTCTCTTACTTGCTTAAAGCAGACACACACACACACACACACACACACACACACACACACCCACCCACCCACACACACACACACACACACCCCAGCCTTTTGCTGAATAATCTCCTTTCCCTGGCTTTCAGTATCCTTTACTTTGTCACTACATTGGATGGTCCTGGTCTAAATGGCAAAACTTCTCTACTTGTCCTCAGATTGTTAACAGACTACGAATCCATCATGTAGAAACTTCTTCATATTCATCAGTGTAGGGCCATTGCTAAGCCCAATGTCTGGCCCACAATAGATAACTGTACTTAATCCTTTACTGCCTCTGAGCTTTTGCTCCTTCAGTTCACAGTTTGGAGTATTTTCTCCCATTTATCTGTAGATACCATAATTACACCAACATTTCCAGAACCATTTCAGTTACTTTTTCATGATTCCACCCAAGTGAATGAATCCATTTTTTTTAATCATTTCTGTATCACCTAAAAATATTTTTAGTATCTACTTCCATATTCTATCTTATGTTACAGTTTTCTATATTGCTGTCTTTGTGCCTAGGGGACTGTAAACTTCTGAAAGATAAAGGCTGTCTCTTACTTTTGGCATCTAATATAGTTTTTGTACAGACAAATGTGCCCAGTATTTCTTATAATGAACCAATGAATTGACGAATAAGGAAACTGGGGAGAAGAGGCTCTCGGTTAAAATAAAATACTGTGTTCTGAACTTGAGTTTTAAAAAATTGCATTTGTTTCTCTATCAAACAGTAATTCATGCTTCTAAAGAGATAAATATGTTTCTGAGTACTCTGCTATTTATTTGTACAGAATTAGGAATTTAGGATGATTGTCATATCTTCTAAAATAAAAAGCTGTGATTCATCTCTTAGCTGTCTTCCTGGGATAAAATATCCTTCCTATTAAAGATAAAACAGTGTAAAACTATCACTTTTGAATTGAGACAAAAAGTCAACTAAAAAAGGCACTGGAGAGATGCTACTCAGTTTAATATGTATGAAAATATATTTCACACTGTTTTATGAATTTGTGGAATACTGTGTAATTTGATAAAAATATCTAGAACTTTTAACATTTAATTCCAGCCCAGGAGCACCAATATGAATTGTCAAAAAAATATGCTAAGGCCATGCAGAGACAGAGCACTCTTCTAGAACACTGATAGAATTGTTCTTTTAAGATACACAGAACCAATTTGTGCCGCCACTATCTTGTCAAGACAAGACAGTAGTCCTCCTCCTCAGGGTGTGTTTTTGTTTTCCTCCACACTAGTGTTTTTATATACCACTGTTTCCCAATGTTTCTCAGTCTGTGAAACATCTTTGACCTTGCCAGGATGATAGGGAGATTGGATTGCGATAAAGCAAAACTGAGGGAGAAAGGAGATGATACCTAGCAACTGCAAACATTTGCAAGAATAAACACATATATTTATATACATGGGACATCCTCCCTTCTCACTCCATGGTGGTTATCACCGCTTCATTGATTATATTCATCTTCCACCTTCTCGGTTTAAAAGAAAAGACAAAGACATCCAGAATGTCAGTAAAACAAGATGACCTGATATAGTTCTTGGGAGAGAATAGTCTGTGACAATATTAGTCACATATATGTTAGGAGATTATTTAGTTTTTTAATTATATAAAAATAACTGAGTGCTTGCTATTATTAACTATGAAACTTCAAAAATTAACTTATAAGAATTCTAAGTGATAGATTTAGAAAATAAATAAGATGAAAACTCTTCTCAAAAGAAAATATTTCTAAAAAAAAGAGCAGATGGAAAACCAAATATAAAATTCTCAAACTAAGACTGGTTTTGCAGGGAGTAGTCTTAAAATCCTGATTTTGGGCATACTTATTAATATCATTTATGAACATAGCTATTTCATATCTAAACATCTTCTTTCCTTTATTGAAAATAAAAGCTTTGTAATGGATGAATGGAATCTTGTAAGCACTTTCAAGTTCTTTAGAAAAGCAAAATGGCATGTGAGATTTAGGAGCTATTAGATTTTTAGTGAACACATTTTATTTATTTATCTATTTCTATTTTGTTATTTAATTTCAGTTTGGTTAACACACAGTGTTATATTAATTTCAGGTAGATAATATAGTTATTTGACAGTTCTATACATTACTCAGTGCTCATCATGATAAGTGTACTCTTAATACCCCTCGCCTATTTCACCTGTCCCCCTCCCCATCAGTTTCTTCTCTATAGTTAAGAGTCTGTTTTTTGGTTTGTCTCTTTTTTCCTTTGTTTGTTTGTTTTGTTTTTTCAATTCCACATATGAGTGAAATCATAATGTATTTGTCTTTCTCTGACTGACTTATTTCACTTAGGATTATACCTTCTAAATCCAACCATGTTGTTCCAAATGGGAAGATTTCATTCTTTTTTGTGGCTGAGTGATAGTCCACTGTATGTATATATACCACTTCTTCTTTATCTATTTACCTCTTGATGGACACTTGGGCTGATACCATAATTTGGCTCCTACAAAGAATGCTGCATAAACAAGGGGTACATATGTCTTTCAAATTGGTGTTTATGTTTTGTTTTGGTGTTGGGTTGGTTTTTTTTTTTTTTGGATAAAAATACTGAGTAGTGGCATTACCCATCGTATGGTAATTCTATTTTAAATTTTTTGAGGAACCTCCATACTGTTTTCCACAGTGGCTGCACCAGTTTGCATTCCAACCAACAGTGCACAAGCGTTCCTTTTTCTCCACATCCTCCCCAACACTGGTTGTTTCTTGTATTTTTGATGTTGGCCATTTTGACCGGTGTGAGGCGATATCTCATTGTGGTTTTATTTTGCATTTCCCTGAGGATGAGTGATGTTGAGCATCTTTTCATATGTCTGTTGGCCATCAGTATGTCTTCTTTGGAGAAATGACTGTTCATGTCTTCTGCCCATTTTTAATTGGCTTATTTGGTTTTTTGGTGTTGGGTTGTATAACTTCTTTATATATTTTGGATACCAACCCTTTATCAGATATGCCATTTGCAAATTCTCTTCTCCCATTCTGTAGGTTGTCTTTTAGTTTTGTTGATTGCTTCCCTTTCTGTACAGAAGCTTTTTATTTTGATATACTCCCAGTAGTTTATTTTTGCGTTTGTTTCCCTTGCCTCAGGAGACACATCTAGAAAGATGTTGCTATGGCCAGTGTCAGAGAAATTATTGCCTGTGCTCTCTCCTAGGATTTTTATGGTTTCAGGTCTCGCACTTAGGACCTTAATCCATTTTGAGCATATTTTTGTGTATGGCGTAAGAAAGTGGTCCAGTTTCATTCTTTTGCATGTAGCTGTCCAGTGTCCCTAACACCATTTGTTGAAGAGACTGTCTTTTTCCCATTGCATATTCTTGCCTCCTTTACCGAAGATTAATTGACCATATATATATATAATTGTGGGTTTATTTCTGGGCTCTTGATCCTGTTCCATTCATCTATGTGTCTGTTTTTGTGCCGGTACCATACTGTTTTGATTACCACAACTTTGTAGTATATCTTGAAATCTGGGATTGTGATACCTGCAGTTTTGTTCTTCTGTTTTGAGATTGCTTTGGCTATTGGAGGTCTTTGGTAGTTCCACACAAATTTTGGGACTGCCTCTTTTAGTTCTGTGAAAAGTGTTCTTGGTATTTTGATAGGGATTACACTAAAACTGTAGATTTCTTTGGGTAGTATAGACATTTTAACAATATTTGTTCTTCTGATCACTGGGCGTGGAATATCTTTCCATTTGTGTCATCTTCCACTTTTTCATCAGTGTTTTATAGTTTTCAGAGTATATGTCTTTCACCTCCTTGGTTAAGCTTATTCCTAGGTACTTTATTCTTTTTTGTGCAATTGTAAATGGGATTGTTTTCCTAATTACCCTTTCTGCTGCTTCATTATTAGTGTATAGAAATGCAACAGATTTCTGTATATTGATTTTGTATCCTGTGACCTTACTGAATTTATTTATCAGTTTTAGTAGTTTTTTTAGTGGAGTCGTTCAGGATTTTTATGTATACTATCATGTCATCTGCAAATAGTGAAAGTTTAACTTCTTCCTTACTAATTTTGATGCCTTTTAGT
>NW_027397066.1:48563511-48655322 GCF_003265705.2 Callorhinus ursinus | reverse complement strand
TTCTTGCTGATCTTCTGGGGGAGGGGCCTGTTGCAGTGGTTCCCAAATGTCTTTGCCGGAGGTGGAATTGCTCTGCCCTTGCCAGGTCCGGGCTAAGTAATCTGCTCAGGTTTGCTCTTGGGAGCTTTTGTTCCCTGCACACTTTCCCTATAGCTTTGGAGGACAAGAGTGAAAACAGCGGCCTCCCAATCTCTGCCCGGAGAAGCCAAGAACTCGGGGCCCCACTCCTCAGTGAGCCCCAGAGAAAAGCAGTCAGTCACTCCCATCTCCCCGGTCTCCCGCCGCACTCTGTGCTCACCCGGCCTGTGACCAGGCATTTCTCTCTCTGGCACCCGACCCAGTGTGGATTCTCCAAACCCAGCAGATCCCTGCAGTACGCTCCCATGCCCCTCCTCCCGGGGGAGGAAGGGGAGTCTACCCGGATCTGCCACTTGTTGGGTCCCTGCTGGAAGAGCAGGGGCCCAACTGTGCTGTGGATCATGGTTTATGGCAACCCCGAGCTGAGAGCCCGCTCCTCAGCTCCATCTCTGCAGCTGGCTTCCCCGCTCCGATACCTGGGAGCTCTGCCACACTCAGGCAGCCCAGATCTTTCTGTGACCCTGAGGGCCCTGAGACCACTGTCCCCGCGAGGGTTCCTCCCCCCGCTTAGCCACTGGAGCAACTTCTAAAAGTTCCGATTTTGTGCTCTGCTGTTCTATCACTTGCCAGAAGCGGCCAATGGAGG
This sequence comes from Callorhinus ursinus, assembly GCF_003265705.2. Classification (NCBI taxonomy): domain Eukaryota; kingdom Metazoa; phylum Chordata; class Mammalia; order Carnivora; family Otariidae; genus Callorhinus; species Callorhinus ursinus. The sequence continues at coordinate 48,654,598 of NW_027397066.1, read as the reverse complement.
CCCCCTCCCCCGCCATCTATCTTCCCGAATATCGTCTCAGAGTCACTTCTCCGCACGTCTTACCTTCCAGAAAGTGTTTGCTTTTCTGTTCAGAGAGTTGTTGTTATTCTTTTCTTCGATCTCCTGTTGAGTTCACAGGTGTTCAGAATGGTTTGATCCCTGTCCAGCTGAATTCCTGGGACCAGACGAAATCCAGGTCTCCTACTCCTCTGCCATCTTGCTCCAGCCCCTTTCCTTTTTTTTTTTTAAGAATTTTTTAATTTATTTGACAGAGAGAGAGAGAGAGAGAGAGACAGAGCACAAGCTGGGAGAGGGGCAGAGGGAGGGGAAGAAGCAGGCTCCCCACTGAGCAGGGAGCCAGATGCGGGGCTCAATCCCAGCATCCTGGGATCATGACCTGAGCCAAAGTCAGAGGCTTGACCAACTAAGCCACCCAGGCACTCCAATGACCTTCCAATTTCATCATCTGATGAAAACCCTTGTATAAGCAAGCTTGAGTTGCATTTCTGGAACTTGTAACTAAGATTGATCTTTAGGGCACCTGGGTGGCTCAGTTGGTTAAGTGTCTGCCTTCAGCTCGGGTCATTGAGTCCCGCATCAAGTTCCATGCTCAGCAGGGAGTCTGCTTCTCCCTCTCCCCTTCACCCTGCTCGTGCTCTCTCTCTCTCTCTCAAATAAATAAAATCTTTAAAAAAAAAGATTGATCTTTATTTGATACATCATTTTATATAACTAACCTTTATATTTTTAATGGTGAGTATATTTTGATTTTATAATAAAAAAATACTCTTGAAAAAAAATTAGTACAGAAACCCACAGTGATCACATTCAGGTTGGAAGTCCCTAGGTGAGGATGCTGTGTGATTCATATGCCCATGGATCACAGGAACTAGAGAGATGAGAACATTACAGAGACAGGATGTGACATGGATTTGGGATAACAATCACTTGCTTTTATTCTAAACCAGTATTTCCCAACTAGTAGTCCAAATATTAGTGGCTTGAATGAGGTTAAACAATATACTACTAAAAATTATTTATATAAAGTTTAAACAAAGAATCAAGTTTCTTTTCTCTTAACATTTTTTCAAAGCTTCTAATTGCATTATAATTCCTGCTGTGGTATAAAGTAGCCATGGTGCCATCTATTCAAAGAAAACCATATCATTTATTAACATCTCCACAGAGCACAGTTTGGGTAAGACTAGGCTAGTCTTATGTTGTTGATAGGGAAAATTGTCCCTAGGAATCTTATTCTTATCATATTCGTGCTGATTTAAAGTCTCAGAAAGAAAGAAGAATGAGGCCAGAAGGAAAATACCATTTTTCCCTTGTGCAAAAACAGTCCCAGATAAGGATGCAAACGAATTCAGCCTAGATACCCAACATCCAGGTTGCTAAATGAAATCACAGAGAAGCAAAGCCCTAAGCCAAATAAACAAATCTCTAGTGATGGAGTCACAGTGACTTTTACAGCAAATCTGGGAGTATTTATGAATACAAGAAATTTTCTAGTTCCAAAAATGACTGATATGCCTAGATTCAGCAGTGTATGTATGGGTCCTAACTGATAGACATCAACTCTCTGATAAATAGAAGTTTATTCAAGCTGTTTTAGGTGTTAAGGATCTTCTGATGCTATATAGTTATGAAATGATAGTGATTTATGAGAGAATTGTGGTATCTTTAGCTTCTAGATTAATCTTAAAATATAAAGGAATCATTTTCAGTTTAAAGATAAACTAAAAAGAGATTAAATCCTCTGCTCTCAACTGTTAGGTTTAGTACTAGCCTGAAAGCATGAAGATAGACTAACAGCCTTGAAAATCCTTGTGATCAGTCTTCTAAGATAAAATGCACTGGTATTTTGCTAATAATTGATATTCAGGTCATTTCTTTTTTCTTTTCTTTTTTTTTTACTTCAGTTCTGCCCAGTTTTTTAAAGTGATAAGTACTATTTGAGGAAAAAATAGATGTGCCCTTATATCTTGTAATTGAAGGTATTAAAAATGCTCTAAGATCCCAAACAATAAAATCCATATAAAACAAATGTCAGTAGCTTTGTGGAAATAAATCCAGGAACTGTCTGTATATGACTGATATGTATAGGAATATTAAATACTTAAGTAGACCTAAGCGATATCTCAGGGAGGTTGGATTGTAATTTCCAAGTTCAAAAGGTGGAAATCAAATAAAATATTTAGAAAAAGATTTGATGAAGAGAAAGGTAATAGCAGAAGATAGGAAAATTATGCCAAATAAGGCTCAAGTTTGCAATGTTTAAAAGTACTATGTACGTAAATCATAAAATAGGGTGAATATCACTCATCAGGGGTCACTATGGCCCAAAAGAACTATACCTCAAATCATGTAGTCTATTCATTCTGAGTCCATGCACAATGATCCATCTTTTGATTGCCACAATGACATCACATACAACAAGACATGGAGTAATCTGAATGGAAAACAAAAAGCAATTCAATGACTGGAAATGCTGATTTCCTATGGTAATAACACACTTCCCAGTCCAGGGTATAAAATAGAGACATACTAGCAATAAATTTTACTTATTCTTGTTCTGACTTTCAGTTTCTCCAATTCTTGATAGAATTTTTGTCCAATTACATTGGGAATGCCCCAATAGCTATCTGCAAGTGTTCATGAGCAATTCTGTTCAGTAACCGTGTGACCACACCATTTGTACATTATTTGTTTTGATTTGCCCCAGTCATGACTACGGTCACTACTTCCTTCCTGCTGAAAAGTGAGAAGACATTTCACCACTCCTTTAAGATGTGTTCCATAGAAGCAGAGCCTGAGTTGAGACTTTCTTTGAGTGGTATTTTGGGATGGTGCTTTTATAAGGAGTGGGATGAGAGAAGCAGGATTGACCAGGGGGTGAGGGGGAAGCTAAGCAAGGACGTGTCTCAGCTGGTGACTAGCTTCCCTCTGATTCTATAATGAAGTTTTGAAATTTAAATTGCACCACAAAGGTAGCCCCACCTTAAGGCAAGAAGCTGCCCTTTTGAACACTCATATTGCACAATCATTGGCCAAGGTCTACTCGCAGGAAGTGGGGGGAGGTGTCTTCTGTTTGGCCAATAAAAACTTTTGGGAGAATGGGAGAGCAATGGGTTGTTATTAGTCAACACTCAGAGTAGCAGGAAGATGGGTGTATGTGATGGCAAAGGAACCCAGGTGAGGCACCAACAATATCCACTTCTTATATAACTCAGATCCACTTGTTTGTCACATTAAATGTATTTCATCTGAGCACAGCTTCTCTAGGATTCTGGTTAATCTCATTTTCTGGGAAAACTTACAAGAGAAAGGTTAGTGGAATGAACTGCCTCACCTGATGCTGCACCTGGTCCTGAACCCATAACCAAATCATCTTCCTCTTCCATCACCCTTTCTAGGTTCTCTTGCTCATTTTCTAATGTTTCTGATTGTCAGAATTTCTTCTTTGCCTTGTGAGATGACCCTGACTACCTACCATGCCTGAGGGCTCTTGAGCCCTTGGTTATCATGCCTTTCTCAGACCATGGTTACTGTACTTACCATTTTCAGTTACAACTATAGAGATGTCCCAATGTATAGTAGCAACTATGCCTCCTCATGATGATTGAGATCAATTATGCCTGCCAGTATGTTAGAGGTAACAGAAACAAACAAACATTTCTTTGTTTACTAGTCTACTGGCTTGAAGTATACAGAGACCATGTACTGTCTTTAGGTTTAAATTTGGTGAAAATCTCCCTGTGTCCTCCAGTGGAGTGACTCCTGCAAATCAGAATCTGAAGATCAATAGAGCCTGAAGTTACAAAGATGGGAATCTCAAATTCCTAAATGGGTCACGAGTAGAAAAGGTGAGCCACTCTTATTTCCTACACCACGTATTCTAACTATTGGATACATAGCTCCAAACAGTGTTAGTCATTACTTAATGACTATTAGTTTAAGATGTCTTAGAGGACAGCACCCAAGCATCTCTGTGATTCATTACCAAACTGATTCTATTAGCAAGCAGCTTTTGCATGTGTGCTATGTGGATTCAGTGGACAGAGTTCATCACAACAGCATATTTCTATAATGTAAGTCTCTCAGTCCAAGGCAATATTCTACAAAATCTCACACTGTTGGATCAGATACCATGAGCCCTTAATTTTGTGGAGGAAGGAACTGAAGGGGAAAAAAGTAAATCTGTATCTGGATCACATGTCAATCTCAATCCAAAACATTTTCCTTTTTATAATGTGTAGGGACTGATATAAACCACTTGACTCCCAAGTCACTAGTTTGCCTCCTCCAAGAAGGGTGCCATACTGGGAGCTCAATGTTATTCTTTGTTGTGGGAAGGGTGAATGTTCATCTTTGATGAGGTAGGCCATGCTGTCAGGTCCATGCATAGCATCCTTCACTGCTACGATAGGGTACTAGCACTAAGAAGGTCAAGGACAGAATCTTACTGATATCTACTAACTGAGACATTTGGTGCACTGGTTTCAATGCCTCTTCTGCAGTGGATGCTCTCTGGTAGACATTAGGATGTGATACAAAGAGCCTCACACTTTCTGTCTATCCACATGTTTTTTCTCCAAACCTTCTTGTCCCTAATCTTTCAGTCTTGCTCTTTCCAAGCCACTGATCATAAATTAAGCAGTATGACAGTGCTCATGTGTCCGTATATACACTTGCCTCAGGCTATTAATCTCTTCACAAAAAGTGGAAGGGCTGCTACTCTTCAGAACGAAGTACGTATTTGCAACCAATGGCAGTTGTGTGGTGATGTGTCCCCAGTAATTAGAATACATGGGTCTGGAAACCAAGAGTAAGAAGTTGAAGTGACCAGGATGGAAAATTTGCTTCCAGAAAGCAAAAACAGAGTTACCATACTGGCAGTAATTGACCGTGATCACGAGTTACTGCTCATCTGCAACTGCATATTAGGAACAATGCGGAATATGTTTGGCAATTCTACAGGTAAGGGACCATCTGTGAGATGAAATGAGATAACACTTACAGCAATTAGGCAATAAGTGTCTAAACCAGTCAACAGGAGCTGAAAGAAACACCAACAGCATCTATTACCCACCACTGCTTCCAGCAGTTAGAGAAAAACTGCTTTCCACCCAGTTCACCCATTTCTGCCTGATACAAACTCTTCTGCTAGGCATTGTTGCCATTTTGAGTACATACTACCATCATGCCTCTCCTAGGTAATGCTCCTGCCTCTGGTATATCACCACTTCCACAGGGAACAGCCCCATCTGTGAACACTTCCACCTCTCCCTCTGGATCTTATACAATCACCTCACTCTAACACAGCTGCCTCCTCACGATATGCCATCAGTTTTTAAGGAATAACTGATTCATCTGACATGCATTATTGTCTCCCACTGCCAATATTATTGACACATGTGAGACCTTGAGAAGCCAAAGCTTTATTATGATCTTTGGCTACATGGGAGAGAATGTCTCTTCCTTTTTGTGTCACACTCTTTTAGGGGAGAACTTAACACAGCATGGCCATGGTCCCCAAATCTTTGAATTATTTACTCAGAGCTCTTTTGACTTAGGATTCAGCATGAGTTCGTGGAAGGTAGGATGGGGATTAATTTATGTGACAAACATGTGTGATTCTTCTCAGAATCATTACTTCTATTTGAGAACTAAGGTTAATTCCCTCACCTCTTAGGAGGTTTTTTTTTTTCTTAGAAGGCTTCTCTGTCATACAAAATAAGTTTCTGGAAGCTCCACCTGCTCAGTCTGTCTGTCTGAGATTTCCAGAGGTACCTAAATCCCAAAAGAAAATATTGCTTAGGTTTAAGTCAAAACAGTATATACAATTTGGCAGATATTTTATATACTCCAGTGTCTTCTAAATCTAATTGCTTTATTTGCCTCCCCATGTCTGGTCAGAAGCCCAGTGAAGACTGAGTTTATACCCTGAAACTCCATGAATTCTCCAAGGTAATGCCATGCCATTAGGCCTTTCTGGAGACTGCAAACAAGGTTTCTCCTCAAGGTACCCCAACCTCATTATTGTTTCGTTTCCTTCCTAAGACAAATACATTTCTGACTCTCCTGTTTATTGTATTTTTATGAATTACATTTTTATCATTTTTATTTGATTTTGTAACAGATGCAGATTATAAACAGCAGCAATGATTCAGAAGCTCCCGAAAAAAAAATCCAAAGGTTGTAAAACACATGCTGCATATGCTTTATAAACACTTTCATTTCATAATTGATTCTATGAAGATCTGAAATGTTTGAATCATGCTTGAGGTTGATAGGATTCAACAGGCTTAAAATTTGTGGGGTGTTTTTGCTCTGCTTTTCAAATGTTAGATTTGCCATCACTTTATCTATCCATCTATCTACCCTTCATATATAAATAATCTTATATATATATGCATATCTATAATCTTTAATAAAGATTAAAGCAATAAAGTAAATCAAGTAATAAATTCAAATACTTCCTGGAAAATAGAAATAATTCATTTTTAGATGACTCTAGGTATAAGACTTCTAATAATTTGTTTTCAAATCAATGAATAGTATACTTTGGTAAGCAACAAAACAAGCATAATTTCTCCTATCAATCTTTAGTTTTAATGTCATAACACAATATTCTTGTGAATCAAAATTATTAAGTGTATAAAAAGAAAATAATGTTAATACTTTGGACTCACATTTCATCTCTAAATTCATTGAAAAAGATCAGAATATATTTTTCTATAGAGATATGTCATGAATATTTCTGTCTGCAAAGAGATAAGAAGGCTCATGCTATTTTAGCATTTGCTTGAAGTCTGAAAACCTGAGTTCTATTTACAACTCAGATCGACATAATCAGATAAGACCAAACATTTCACTTATCCTGCCTGGAGTTTCTATATCTGTACTATCAAAGAGTAATTGCTGTGCTTAATTATAAGAGTAACAGTATGTTCTTGAAGTAAGTTTGGTACTTTAGAAATACAGCATGTATTTCTAGAGAACAGGTAGCACGGTGGTGTCAAGCAAACATTCCACTGTCACACTTCTAAGCTCAAATAACAGCAAAACCTGTACAACTTTGAAAAAGTTATTTATCGTTACTCCAGCTCAGTTTCTTCATCTACTAAGTAAAGAAAATATTAGTACTCATCATGTAGGGTGGCTATAAGAATTCACAATCTCACTGTCTATAAAGCTTTTAGAGAACTAGTTGACAAATAGTAAATGATATGTTTGTTAATAAATACTATTTAGGTAACTGTCAAAAATTTAACATTGCTTAATTTGTATACATAGCTAAGATAATAGAAACAAAACATCATTTTATTTTTTTAAGATTTATTTATTTATTTTGAGAGAGTGAGAATGAGAGAGAGAGAGAGAGTACATGAGAGGGGGGAGGGTTAGAGGGAGAAGCAGGCTCCTCGCTGAGCAGGGAGCCCGATACAGGACGCGATCTCAGGACTCCAGGATCATGACCTGAGCCAAAGGCAGTTCCTTAACCAACTGAGCCACCCAGGCGCCCAACACCATCATTTTAAACATACATGAAATAAATACACTAATAGCAGAAACAAAACAAACAAAATGTGGGATTTTGTTGGAGTTTTTTTCTGGTTTTGGGGAAATTATTTTTTGTCAGTTGCTAAGCCACCTACGATACTGTTTTTATCTCTGTAAAGAATGGTGTCCCCAAGTTTGTGACTTGACTTAGATTTTTTTTTTAAATGGTTGAAATGGGGAAAATCAAATCTATACATCTCTTAGCATCACTTTAACTTTAAAAACACCATAGAATTCTCTAGGCTTCCTAAATAATTTCAAAATACTTAATAGAAAAATCTAATATTTGAGGCATGGAAGAGTCTGAAATTTTATTGGCAGTGTGGAGCTTAAAGTTTAACGTTCTTGCATCCCTAGTACCAAGTATGACATTGTGACTCTGTGCTGACAACCAATACCTAAGCATGAGTGCTGTGTGAGATTTTTTTAATTTAAATTCCACCATAGTTAACATACAGTGTTTTATTAGGTATATAATATAGTGATTCAACAATTCTATACATTACTCAGTGCTCATCATGATAAGTGTACTCTTAATACCCCTCGCCTATTTCACCTGTCCCCCTCCCCATCAGTTTCTTCTCTATAGTTAGGAGTCTGTTTTTTGGTTTGTCTCTTTTTTCCTTTGTTTGTTTGTTTTGTTTTTTCAATTCCACATATGAGTGAAATCATAATGTATTTGTCTTTCTCTGACTGACTTATTTCACTTAGGATTATACCTTCTAAATCCAACCATGTTGTTCCAAATGGGAAGATTTCATTCTTTTTTGTGGCTGAGTGATAGTCCACTGTATGTATATATACCACTTCTTCTTTATCTATTTACCTCTTGATGGACACTTGGGCTGATACCATAATTTGGCTCCTACAAAGAATGCTGCATAAACAAGGGGTACATATGTCTTTCAAATTGGTGTTTATGTTTTGTTTTGGTGTTGGGTTGGTTTTTTTTTTTTTTTGGATAAAAATACTGAGTAGTGGCATTACCCATCGTATGGTAATTCTATTTTAAATTTTTTGAGGAACCTCCATACTGTTTTCCACAGTGGCTGCACCAGTTTGCATTCCAACCAACAGTGCACAAGCGTTCCTTTTTCTCCACATCCTCCCCAACACTGGTTGTTTCTTGTATTTTTGATGTTGGCCATTTTGACCGGTGTGAGGCGATATCTCATTGTGGTTTTAATTTGCATTTCCCTGAGGATGAGTGATGTTGAGCATCTTTTCATATGTCTGTTGGCCATCAGTATGTCTTCTTTGGAGAAATGACTGTTCATGTCTTCTGCCCATTTTTAATTGGCTTATTTGGTTTTTTGGTGTTGGGTTGTATAACTTCTTTATATATTTTGGATACCAACCCTTTATCAGATATGCCATTTGCAAATTCTCTTCTCCCATTCTGTAGGTTGTCTTTTAGTTTTGTTGATTGCTTCCCTTTCTGTACAGAAGCTTTTTATTTTGATATACTCCCAGTAGTTTATTTTTGCGTTTGTTTCCCTTGCCTCAGGAGACACATCTAGAAAGATGTTGCTATGGCCAGTGTCAGAGAAATTATTGCCTGTGCTCTCTCCTAGGATTTTTATGGTTTCAGGTCTCGCACTTAGGACCTTAATCCATTTTGAGCATATTTTTGTGTATGGCGTAAGAAAGTGGTCCAGTTTCATTCTTTTGCATGTAGCTGTCCAGTGTCCCTAACACCATTTGTTGAAGAGACTGTCTTTTTCCCATTGCATATTCTTGCCTCCTTTACCGAAGATTAATTGACCATATATATATATAATTGTGGGTTTATTTCTGGGCTCTTGATCCTGTTCCATTCATCTATGTGTCTGTTTTTGTGCCGGTACCATACTGTTTTGATTACCACAACTTTGTAGTATATCTTGAAATCTGGGATTGTGATACCTGCAGTTTTGTTCTTCTGTTTTGAGATTGCTTTGGCTATTGGAGGTCTTTGGTAGTTCCACACAAATTTTGGGACTGCCTCTTTTAGTTCTGTGAAAAGTGTTCTTGGTATTTTGATAGGGATTACACTAAAACTGTAGATTTCTTTGGGTAGTATAGACATTTTAACAATATTTGTTCTTCTGATCACTGGGCGTGGAATATCTTTCCATTTGTGTCATCTTCCACTTTTTCATCAGTGTTTTATAGTTTTCAGAGTATATGTCTTTCACCTCCTTGGTTAAGCTTATTCCTAGGTACTTTATTCTTTTTTGTGCAATTGTAAATGGGATTGTTTTCCTAATTACCCTTTCTGCTGCTTCATTATTAGTGTATAGAAATGCAACAGATTTCTGTATATTGATTTTGTATCCTGTGACCTTACTGAATTTATTTATCAGTTTTAGTAGTTTTTTTAGTGGAGTCGTTCAGGATTTTTATGTATACTATCATGTCATCTGCAAATAGTGAAAGTTTAACTTCTTCCTTACTAATTTTGATGCCTTTTAGTGCTTTTTCTTGTCTGATTGACAATTTCTTGTGAGATTTCTAAGATGCCTGCCTAAAGATACTTTCCACTCCCAACCCCGTTCCTACTCCTGTAATGGAGATGTAATGGTGGGAGCTCCAACAGCCATCTTTGTCATGAAGCAACCTTGGAAGGGAGACCACTATGCTGTGGCTGGTAGAGCTGAATGTTAGTAGGAGACAGGGACCTTGCTACCTGTGAAACCAACCAAATCAGCCTTTCCTTAAGTCCCGCGCACACAGGCACCCCATATATACAGCCAAATCTAGTCTTAAAAGAGGCCTACTCCCACAGAAAGGACATAAATTGATCTGCTCAGTGAAATGTGGAAATATCTGAGACCCTTTCGTATGGAGAGGATGACGGCAAGGGTTACAAATTAAAGCAGGCCTTGTTCCCTACTTTAGATGAAAACATGTATCTTAGCAAAAAGAAGTATTCTAGTGATTCAGTTCAAGTTACAGAGATTGTCTGCTATGGAATATAGGGGGAAATTAAATTAGATAGTTTTGGTTTTATTCCCTTTCTTCCTGGGTATGGGCAGCAGGATTTTACATTTCTAGGCTCCTTGTTCATAGACTTATTTAGCATCCTAGATGCCTCTTTTCCTCTCCATAGTGCCAGAATGAGGCCACAACTCCTTGCCTGAAACTGATTAGAGCTCTGGTACGTATTGGCCAAAAAGTATCTCTGACAGTACTTATACACTGAAGACACTGCAGCCTTCTTTAGTCATGATAACTGGTCAAAAATATTGCTTGTATATTCCATTAGATAGTATCAGAAAAGAAGCTAATTTCCAAATATATATTTAAAGTCAAGTTTTAAATAGCTCAGAACTGAGCAAGAAGGTTGAGGACATTTGTCTAATTTTATTTTCTCTTTATATGATGTAGCCACCTAATGAACTAATATTGAACAGAATCAAAGAGCCAGTGATTATAACAAGGAGTAGTTGTTCAATAACTAAACAAGATTCACGTTAAGTATGTGCTCCAGATAAATAATTTCTAAAACTTCTGTGGGAATTATAGGTCTAATCAAAATGAGTAACAGTATTAAGTGAGAATATCTGGAACAAATAGCTTGCCCATTCTCTAAAAACATCGATTTTAAATATTGCCAATATTAAGGATACGTTTGCAGTATAGTTTGTCAATTCCTTATCAAAAACATTATTTCTTATAATTTTATTTAGCCATAACTAACCTTGTGGAATTCAGATAATCCATCAAGGAATGGATCTTCTGTCACACAAAAAAGGCTGTTTTTGTTTGTCTTTTTTTTTCTAGAGAAAGAAATGGTAGAGGCTGGAAAGAGAATGTTATTTCAAGGACATGAGAAAAGACAGGTCTAATAGAGATTGCCATATTCACAGAAAGGATGAGGTTGAATCAATCACTCCATGTTCATAATTCAATAGTTATATAAGTACTCACTAGGCTTAATGGGATGTAGAAGTAACCCATCCTGAGAAATAATATGGAAAAAAGTGGGTCACATATTGGGGGAAACAAATTCTAATACAAGTGACCAGGAAATAGTCTACAGAGAGGATAACAACTAATTTCCATGTCTAAAGGTGAGAGAGGAATATGTTAACCCTGGGGAAATGGTCTGCATAGAGTTTAGAAAGGCCAACCCAAAGAAAGAAAAGTTGGAATATTTATGCAGTGTTTCCCAAGGAAAATGGATATTAGATCTGACTAAAGAAAAAGTTCATTAAAGTCAATAAAATGCATGCTCAAAAAAGATTTTCATTCTATTTTATTTAAACACAGTACTCAAAGAATTAGCAAGGTAATATTACTAAAACAAAGAGGTAGGTGAGAAAAATGCAGCCTTTAATTTAATTTTATCTAGCGGACACACTCCTGCTTTGAACGACCATGGGTAAAAGTGTCATCCATATTAAAAGAAAATAAGAGCAAAATTATGACTAGAAATCAAAAGGATGTTTGGCAGAAGGAGAGTGAGAAAAATTGTGTAACCACCAAAAGCAGTAACTAGGGTAGAAAGTACAATTTTATCAGCATCTGTTTTTACAAAATCCTATTTCTATGTCTGCCCTGGGTAGAGGAGAGAGATGTAATTCAAAGGATTATGAATGGAGTGCCCTATATGTAAGAACATCTTACTCTCAAACATATTGTATCCAAATTCATATATTAGACTATGAGAATATGAGAGAGACAGAGAAATCATTTCCCAATAAGCACTGGGGAATGGATTGAGAATACAGGCTTTACCATGGCCAGGCTAGAATTGCTTTTTAGAATATCCACTCAAACCGGGGTACCTGGGTGGCTCAGCTGGTTAAGCGACTGCCTTTGGCTCAGGTCATGATCCCAGGGTCCTGGAATTGAGCCCTGTGTCAAGCTCCTTGCTCAACGGGGAGCCTGCTTCTCCTTCTCCTTCTGCCTGCTACTCCACCTGCTTGTGCTCTCAATCTCTCTCTCTCACTCTCTGTCAAATAAATAAATAAAATCTTTAAAAAAAAAGAGTACTCAAACCTATAATGAAAATATATCATAGCTACTTTAGCAGCTTCTCAAGTATTCCGATACTGAAGGGCTGTGGGAGTATTACAACCTTCAGATCTCATCATAAATTTCTCAAACATCATAATAATTGATTAATGTTACTTATGAGTTTAGGGAGCATGGGACCCACACGAACTGAAAGTCCCTGGAGGGCATAGTTTGAGTGTCCTTCAATCTTCTGTAGCCATCTATGGTAGGCAGAACAATGGCTGGATCCTATGAGTGTGTTATTTTACATAGCAAAAGGAATTTTACAGATGTAATCATCCTGGACTAAGGCAAGTGGGCCCAGTCTAATTATGACCTTAAAAGTAACCTTTTCTGGCTGAGAAAGATGAGATAAAAGATGAAGGAGATATGTGAAGAGGGGAACTCAACTGACCGTTGCTGGCTTTGAAGATGGAGAAAGGAAGAACCAAGGAATGTAGGAGAACTCTAGAAGCTGAGAATGGCCTTCAGCTGATAGCCAGCAAGAAAATGGTAGCAAGGAACTGAATTCTGGCAACAACTGGAATAAACAAGGGAACATTTCCCCCCCCCCCCAAAGCCTCCAATAAGTAACACAACCTGTCAACACTTTGATTTTGGCCTAGTGAGGCCCATGTCAGGATCCTGAACTACAGAACCACATGAAAATAAATTAAAGCTTTAAACCTTTATGTCTGTTGTAATTTGTTATGATAGTAATAAAAACCTAATACTAGAGCATTTACCATTTTGCCTGACATCAGAAGTGTACAATACAAACTTAAAGTATGAGTCATTTTCTCATTAAAAATAAAAGAAAATCTACTCAAGACCTTTTACCTCTCAAACTTAACCAAAATTTACTAAAATATGTTGCTCGGAACACCAGAGCCAACAGATAATTTGTGGTGATGGGTTAGGGTTATAAAATACATTGAGAGAAAGAGAGAAAATTCCCATTTCATGATTTGTAGTTCACACCAGCAAAGACTCAAAGAAATCCTACAAAATTGAACTTTATAAACTCTATTCAATTTCATGTTTCTCACACTTATTTGATCCTTTTTATTCCCATGTATTTTTTTAAATATCCTCTGGAATAATATAAGGAAAGCAAAACACTGCCATTTGCCTGGCTTGAGCCCCTTTTCTTTATACTACAGGAGAATCAGTAACCTTATTAGTAGAAAGAATAATAAAATGATCAACATATTCAGCAATTATAAAGGCCATATGGTTACTAATAATGTCAAAAGGATAATGTTCTGAAAAAGTATACTGTAACTTGGCAGGTCCATTTATTCTTTTAAGAATACACGCCCACAAAACCATTTATTTTTAACCTTTTTTAAGTGACAATTTTCTATTTCTATGTGCAGAAATATTGTTATAATATCAAGAAGTTAAGAACTTATACATCCGGAGGGGAAGGAAAGATGGCGGAGGAGTAGGGGACCCTATTTCAACTGGTCCCCGGAATTGAGCTGGATATCTACCAGACCACTCTGAGCACCCATGAAACCAGCCTGAGATGTAAGAACATCTGGATCTCTACAAACAGAATATCACAGGCGGTTGGTTTCGAGGTACGAAGCGAGGAGCCAATTCCGCGGGCAGATATTGGAGGAAAAACGGCAGCAGGAGGGTGCCTGGCCGTGGGGATCCTACACCGCTGGTGAGCAACAGCCTCCTGCGCTGGGGACAGGGCACAGACTCACAGACTGGTAGTGGCAGGGACAGGACTTTAGGGCAGCCCCCGGAGAGGAAACCCAGAGCAGTGGAGTCACAGGTGTGAACTGGGAGCCGCTGGCAGTTTTAGAAGCACAAAGGGCAGAGACATGCTCTGACCTAGAGGCAGGACTGGGAGCACTGCGGAGGGGTGCACAACCCAGGACCCTGCAGTTTATAGCAGAACGGACAGAAACAGAGACAGTGTGGCCTGGAGGGCTCACTGAAGAACAGACTGCGATCTCTCTGCTCTGAGGCAAAGGGTTGGAAATGGTGTCTTCTGCTCTGACTCATGGAAGAGACTCGGAAAGTTGCCAGGGAAAGCCACCAAAGAACAAAAGCCCCAAAAACTGATTCCGACTGAGCCCATCCCCCACCATAGGGGGGCAGGGCAACTCCATCCAAACAGGGTTGCCTGAGTAACAGCGCAGCAGGCCCCTCCTGCAGGAGACAGGCTGGGAAAACAAGATGCCAGCAACCCTAAGGTCCCCAAAAAACAGGTGCATCTTGCTTGGGTTCTGGTCAATAATTTGGACCCTATACATTCCCTCAAACACCCATCATCAGAAAGACTAGGAGGAGGAGCCCCCAAAATAGAAAAGACTCAAAGATTATGACTTATGCTGCAGATTTACAAATGGATGCAGATATAACCAAGATGTCGGAGATGGAATTCAGGCTAGCAATTGTGAAGACAATGGCTAGAATGGAGAAATCAATTAATGGAAACATAGAGTCTCTAAGGGCAGAAATGAAAGCTGAATTGGCAGAACTTAAAAATGCTATCAGTGAGATCCAATCCAATCTAGATAATCTAACAGCTAGGGTAACTGAAGCAGAAGAACGAATAAGTGACCTGGAAGACAATATAATAGATAAAAAGGGAAAAGAGGAGGCCAGGGAAAAACAACTCAGAATCCATGAAAATAGAATCAGAGAAATAAGTGACACCATGAAGCATTCCAATGTCAGAATAACTGGAATCCTGGAGGGAATGGAGAGACAGAGAGGACTAGAAGATGTATTTGAGCAAATCGTAGCTGAGAACTTCCCTAATCTGGGGAATGAAACAAACACTCACGTCCTAGAGGCAGAGAAGACCCCTCCCAAGATCAAGGAAAACAGGCCAACACCCTGGCATGTAATAGTAAAACTTGCAAATCTTAGTAGCAAGGAAACCATCTTAAGAGCAGTTAGGGAGAAGAGATTCCTTACGTACAGAGGGAGGAACATCAGAATAACGTCAGACCTATCCACAGAGACCTGGCAAGCCAGAAAGGCCTGGCAAGACATATTCAGGGTACTAAATGAGAAGAACATGCAGCCAAGAATACTTTATCCAGCAAGACTTTCATTTAGAATGGATAGAGAGATGCAGAGCTTCCACGACCGGCAGAAACTGAAAGAATATGTGACCACTAAGCCGGCCTGGCAAGAAATATTAAGGGTGGTTCTATAAAAGAAGAAAAACCCCAAGAGTGATATACAACAGAAATTTACAGAGACAATCTAAAAAAACAACGTCTTCACAGGCAACATGATGACAATTAATTCATGTCTTTCAATAATCACTCTCAATGTGAATGGCCTAAATGCTCCCATAAAATGGAACAGGGTTGCAGACTGGATAAAAAAGACAGAACCCATCCATATGCTGCCTACAGGAGACTCATTTTGAACCTAAAGATACATCCAGACTGTAAGTGAAGGGATGGAGATCCATCTTCCATGCCAGCGGACCTCAAAAGAAAGCTGGGGTAGCAATTCTTATATGAGACAAATTAGATTTTAAACTAAAGTCAGTAATTAGAGACAGAGAAGGACACGATATCATTCTTAAAGGGTCTATCCAACAAGAAGATCTAACAATTGTAAGTATCTATGCCCCCAACATGGGAGCAGCCATCTACATAAGCCAACTGTTAACCAAAATAGTCATATTAATAACAATGCGTTAATTGTAGGAGACCTCAATACTCCACTCTCAGCAATGGACAGATCATGTAAGCAGAAAATCAACAAGGAAACAAGAGCTTTGAGGGGTCCATACATTGGACCAGATGGACCTCATAGATATTTAGAGAACATTTCACCCTAAAACAACAGAATACTCATTCTTCTCGAGTGCACATGGAACTTTCTCCAGAATAGACCACATACTGGGCCACAAATCAGGTCTCAACCGATACCAAAAGATTGAGATTATTCCCTGCATATTATCAGACCACAATGCTTTAAAACTGGAACTCAATCACAAGAAAAAATTTGGCAGAAATTCAAACACTTGGAAGCTAAAGACCACTCTGCTCAAGAATGTTTGGGTCAACCAGGAAATCAAAGAAGAACTTAAACAATTCATGGATATCAATGAGAATGAAAACATATCAGTCCAAAACCTATGGGATACTGCAAAGGCGGTCCTAAGGGGGAAATACATAGCCATCCAAAGCCTCACTCAAAAAAACAGAAAAATCCCGAATTCACCAACTAACTCTACACCTTAAAGAACTAGAGAAAAAGCAACAAACGATGACTAAGCCACGCATTAGAAGAGAAATAAGTAAAATTAAAGCAGAGATCAATGAATTAGAAACCAGAAACACAGTAGATCAGATCAATGAAACTAGAGGTTGGTTCTTTGAAAGAATTAATAAGATCGATAAACCACCAGCCAGACTTATCCAAAAGAAAAGAGAAAGGCCCCAAATTAATAAAATTATGAATGAAAGAGGAGAGATCATGACTAACACCAAGGAAATAGAAACAATTATTATCAACAACTGTATGCCAATAAACTGAGCAATCTGGATGAAATGGAGGCCTTCCTGGAAACCTATAAGCTGCCAAGACTGAAACAGGAAGAAACTGACAACCTGAATGGGCCAATAACCAGTAATGAGATTGAAGCAGTGATCAAAATCCTCCCAAAAAACAAGAGTCCAGGGCCTGATGGATTCCCAAGCGAATTCTACCAAACATTCAGAGAAGAAATAATACCTATTTTACTGAAGCTGTTTCAAAAAATAGAAACAGAAGGAAAACTTCCAAACTCATTCTATGAGGCCAGCATTACCTTGATCCCCAAACCAGGCAAAGACCCCATCAAAAAGGAGAATTTCAGACCAATATCCCTGATGAATATGGATTCCAAAATCCTCAACAAAATCCTAGCTAATAGGATCCAACAATACATTAAAAGGATCATCCACCACGACCAAGGGGGATTTATCCCCGGGATGCAAGGGTGGTTCAACATTCGCAAATCAATCAGTGTGATAGAACACATTAATAAGAGGAGGGAGAAGAACAATATGGTCCTCTCGATTGATGCAGAAAAAGCATTTGACAAAATCAGCATCCTTTCCTGATTAAAACTCTTCAGAGTATAGGGATAGAGAGAACATTCCTCAAGTTCATAAAATCCATCTATGAAAAACCCACAGCGAATATCATCCTCAATGGGGAAAAGCTGAGAGCCTTTCCCTTAAGATCAGGAACACGTCAAGGATGCCCACTCTCGCCACTATTGTTCAACCTACTACTAGCAGTCCTAGCAACAGCAATCAGACAACAAAAAGAAATAAAAGGTATTCACATTGGCAAAGAAGAAGTCAAACTCTCTCTTTTTGCAGATGACATGATACTTTATGTGGAAAACCCAAAAGACTCGACCCCCAAATTACTAGAACTCATACAGCAATTCAGTAATGTGGCAGAATACAAAACCAATGTACAGAAATCCGTTGCTTTCTCATACACTAACAACCCAACTGTAGAAAGAGAAATTAGAGAAACGATTCATTTTACAATAGCACCAAAAACCATAAGATACCTCAGAATAAACCTAACCAAAGAGGTAAAGGATCTATACTCTAGGAACTACAAAACACTCATGAAAGAAATTGAGGAAGACACAAAAAGATGGAAAAATATTCCATGCTCATGGATCGGAAGAATAAACATTGTTAAAATGTCTATGCTACCCAGAGCAATCTATACCTTCAATGCCATCCTGATCAAAATTCCAATGACATTTTTCAAAGTGCTGGAACAAACAATCCTAAAATTTGTATGGAATCAGAAAAGACCCCGAATCGCCAAGGAAGTGTTGAAAAAGAAAAACAAAGCTGGGGGCATCACGTTGCTCGATTTCAAGCTATATTGCAAAGCTGTGATCTCCAAGACAGCATGGTACTGGCACAAAACAGACATAAAGACCAATGGGACAGAATAGAGAACCCAGATATGGACCCTCAATTCTATGGTCAAAGAATCTTTGACAAAGCAGGAAAAAACATGCAATGGAAAAAAGACAATCTCTTCAATAAATGGTGCTGGGAAAATTGCACAGCCACATGCAGAAGAATGAAACGCGACCATACTCTAACACCATTCACAAAGATAAACTCAAAGTGGATGAAAGACCTCAATGTGAGACAGGAATTCATCAAAATCCTAGAGAAGAACATAGGCAGTAACCTCTTTGACACCAGCCACAGCAACTTCTTTCAAGATACATCTCCAAAAGCTAGTGAAACAAAAGCAAATATGAACTTTTGGGACTTCATCAAGATAAAAAGCTTCTGCACAGCAAAGGAAACAGTCAACAAAACAAAGAGGCAAACCACAGAATTGGAGAAGATATTTGCAAATGACACTACAGATAAAGGGCTGGGATCCAGGATCTATAAAGAACTTCTCAAACTCAACACCCAGAAAACAAATAATCAAGTCAGAAAGTAGGCAGAAGATATGAAAAGACACTTCTCTGAAGAAGACATACAAATGGCTAACAGACACATGAAAAAATGTTCATCATCACTAGCCATCAGGGAAATTCAAATCAAAACCACACTGAGATACCACCTTACACCAGTTAGAATGGCAAAAATGGACAGGGAAAGAAACAACAAATGCTGGAGAGGTTGTGGAGAAAGGGGAACCCTCTTACACTGTTGGTGGGGATGCAAGTTGGTACAGCCACTTTGGAAAACAGTGTGGAGGTTCCTCAAAAATTTAAAAAGAGAGCTACCCTATGACCCAGCAATTGAACTACTGGGTATTTACCCCAAAGACACAGATGTAGTGAAAAGAAGGGCCATATGCACCCCAATGTTCATAGCAGCAATGTCCGCAATAGCCAAACTGTGGAAAGAGCTGAGATGCCCTTCAACAGATGAATGGATAAAGAAGATGTGGTCCATATATACAATGGAATATGACTCAGCCATCAGAAAGGATGAACACCCAACTTTTACATCAACATGGACGCGACTGGAGGAGATTATGCTAAGTGAAATAAGTCAAACAGAGAAAGTCAATTATCATATGGTTTCACTTATTTGTGGAACATAAGGAATAGCAGGGAGGACATTAGGAGAAGGAAGGGAAAAATGAGGGGTGGGGAATTGGAGGGAGAGATGAACCATGAGAGACTATGGACTCTGAGAAACAAACAGGGTTTTAGAGGGGAAGGGGGAGGGGGGACTGGTTAGCCTGGTGATGGGTATTAAGGAGGGTAAGTACTGCATGGAGCACTGGGTGTTATACGAAAACAATGGATCGTGGATCACAACATCAAAAACTAATGATTTATTGTATGGTGACTAATATAACATAATAAAATAAAATTTAAAAAAAAGTTAAACACTTATAAAAATGCATGCCTATGATCTCATGATAATATTTTGTCATTAAAGTATACAATTTTAAAAGGTTGAGAATTTTATAACATCTTGAAAGTTGGTAATAGTTAACCAAAAGCAACAGAAAACATTTAAAAAATTTTTTCTATTTCCATTTCTTCCAAGATGCCTGAGGATTTTTATTAGGAAAAAAAAAGTTAAATGATACAGTCTCAAAATTTTATAGTATTCTTAAAAATTAAAACTTTATTTTTACTCTAATGATTATTCAACAAGAGGCCTAATGAATCAAACTGGAAATCATAAAAATAAAATTTAGTCTACTCTATGATGTGCTTCTTTATAATAGCCTTGCCTTCTTCTAAAGGAGATTAATATAATGGTAATACAAAACTTCCAACTATAATTTTTTTCTATCATTGGGCTCATAGGGATTGATTTTACAATCCTGAATTGCAAAGCAAAAGACTTTTACTCTTCCAAAACTCAAAAGTTCACTTTGACAACAAGTGTATTATAAATGTTCTATCAAATATTAGAGGTCAAGTTTTATTGAAGTGATTGTTTCCCAAATCCCAGAATGCCAGCATTTTGAGTCTATATTAGTAGTGAAGTAGTAAAAAACACAATTTCAAATAAAAAATAATACATATATATGTTTTATATTACAACCAAAATGTGACAATAGAAAAAAGTTTTCATTTGTAAGTTGAAATTTTTCATGATGACTGCTTCAATTTTGCCTTAGACTAAAAATTCAGCCCCTCTTCTGATCACATTTACTCTTGCCTTTATATATGAAATATATGAATTCTGGCATAATTAATCCATTATTTCAGCCAGTATAACAGCTGATATTAACCACTGTGAGTCTGATGTAATCTACATCAATCATGAAAATGGATAAAATGGATGATATTACCAGGACCTAGTGTCATAATCAACAACTACTCAAAGACATGGCTGGCTGTGTAGATTTGAGTGATCTAAGTACTTATGCCTCCAGCCACATGTAAGCTGAAATTAATGAAATTGTGTGTAGGGGTAGATTTTGGTGATCTTGAAAAGACAGTTATTTTAAACATACACACACACACAAAAATCATTCTCTAAGAGATTGGAATGAACATATATGGAAGTAATCCTTTTAACAAATCAGAATTATTAGTCTAACAGTCACTTTTACTTGTCTCTAATAATCTTGATAAAGATGATTTAAGGATATGAAAAGGTCATCAGGATAATCTTTAAAAAAGAAAAATTCTCCTTTCTCTCAGATTTGTATTCCAAACACACAAATAAACTGAGTAACATAATTGACTGAGTCATTGTGAACACCAAAGTTGAGGGTAATCATTAGATGTGCCCTTCCATCTCTAGACTCTGCTCTGCCTAAACAAGGCTGCACTTCTATGAGAGCTAGCTTAGTAACCTCAGACACATTTTCTGTTTTTCTGACTTGAATGAGAGGTAAGAATTAAACTACTTGTTTACCTTCAGGCAGGACTCCTAGAACACCATAGAAATTGGCTACAGCTGAGTGCTTATGCCAACTGTCTTAGTAGACTGTGGAGCTGGTTACCAGGCCTTTGGTCTACTCACTAGCTCTGAAAAAATGTAGCAGGAATCTTGAAATGCATCCTCCCTGATTATATCAAAGAAGCGTCTGAATCTTGCCCCACCATGTTGGCAGAATGGTGCTAAAAACTAGGATTTACCATTTGTTGATGCTAGAATTGCATCCCAGCTCCCGATGATGCATGACATGGGAAAGACTAATGATTTCCTAATCAAGATATTTAACAAATTCAAAACGTTTGAGTTAGATTCCTGGCATTGAAACATCCATTTGCTGTCCTTGAAGATGTTGGTCAATAGATCATAGGGCACTAGTCTCTGTGAGTTTCCCCCCAAGAAATGGTTTCCAAAAGACCTGTTTTTTGTATGCTGGTTCACGATTCACCTTGGTGCCTGACTTGCCTCAGCATCTGAAGTACCATCAGCCTGTATTTTTTTTTTCTTGCAAGCTGAAAATGCACAACTTAGATGCTATTTTAAATAGTTCAAATAGAACAAAATTTCCAGACCTTTTTTTATGAAAACACAAATCTTGCCAAGAAAACAAATATTGGCAAAAGAGGACAAAGAGCTTAAGATTTTACTGGCAAAGTTTAATTTTAAGAACATGAAATTTCTCTGGAGAAATATTTAGTACTGAGAGTCTCTTTCACCAGAGAATAGTACATATTCTCTTCTACAAACTAGGAGGCAAAATGATGTAGTCAAAACAGCCCTGGATTAGAAGTCAATAGACATAGATTACGGACCAGACTCTGAAAACAATTCAACTGTGTAACCTGGAGCAAGTGACTTATTCTTTCTGAAACTGTTGAAAAGAGATACTGTAAGAGAATGAGCAAGAATTGACATGGGAAATGAGGAGTATCTAATCCAAATGCATTTTGTGGCTTGAACTTGGAGCCAGTAAATAGCATGTATTAAAACAGTCCTATATGGTAAAAGAGGGGCACCCAAATATTTGCATTTTAAAGGGCCCACCAATTCCTAAGAGTAGTGAAAATATTTTATCATTAATACTTCAATGTCTGTATGTCCAGTGCTGGATGAGGAAGTAGATGAGGACTATATTGCAACCTTTCCTGACATACAGTATATCCAGCAACTTCACACAACAAAATTATTTTGGAATAAACTATAATTGGCATATTTTGAAAAACATAAAGGCAAGACAGCAAATAGTCACTGCCTCTTCAAATATTAACTACCAAACTTTGAAAAATATTTAGATGAAAAGAACGTTCAAAATGTGTTCACTCAAGGGAAAACCCATAAGGCATTGTTCAGCAGAAACTCTGCAGGCCAGAAAAGAGTGACATGATATGTTAAAAGTGCTGAGAGAGAAAAAAACCCTCAAATAAGAATATTCTATCCAGGAAGGCTATCATTCATAACAGAAGGAGAAAGAGAGTTTGCCAATAAACAAAAGTTAAGAAAGTCACAACCAACTAAACCAGCCAACAACAAATGTTAAAGGGGATTTTCGAGTGGAAAGGAAAGACTAGAAGCAGGAGTAAAAAAAGTAAGAAACACAAAAGCAGTAAAATTAAGCATATCTATGAAAATCACTCAAGGGATTCACAAAATAAAAGAAAATAAAGCATGACACCATATACTTAAAATGTGGAATGGAGGAGTAAGAATAAATTCAAACTTAAGTGATCATCAACTTAATATAGACTGCTATATGCATAAAATGTTATATATAAACCTAATGATAACCACAAATCATAAGCCAGTAATAGAAATGCAAAAAAAAATGAAGAAAAGGGAATCCAGTATATTACTTAAAAAGCCAGCAAACTGGGAAGGAGCAAGATGGGAGAGGAGTAGGAGACCTGGATTTCGTCTGGTCCCAGGAATTCAGCTGGATAGGGATCAAACCATTCTGAACACCTATGAACTCAACAGGAGATAGAAGAAAAGAATACCAACTCTCTGAACAGAAAAGCGACAGCTTTCTGGAAGATAGGACGTGCAGAGAAGTGAATATGAGGCGATATTCGGGAGGATAGACGGCAGGGGAGGGGGCCCGCTTCTTGCAAGTGATAGAGCAGCGGAACACAAAATTGGAACTTTTAGAAGTCGGCTCCGCTGAGGGATGTGGCTCCAGTGGCTAAGCGGCGGGGAGGAACCCTCGTGGGAGAGTGTGGTCTCAGGACCCTTGGGGTCACAGAGAGACCAGGGGTGCCTGAGTGCGGCAGAGCTCCCAGAGATTGGAGCAGGGAAGCCGTAAGCAGAGACGGAGCCGAGGAGCGGGCTCTCAGCTCAGGGTTGCCATAAACCGTGATCCGCGGCACAGTCGGGCCACTGCTCCTCCAGCAGGGACCCAACAAGCGGCAGATCCAGGGAGACTCCCCTTTCTCCCCAGGGGAGGAGGGGCGCGAGAGCACACTGCAGGGATCTGCTAAGTTAGGAGACTCCACACCGAGCCGGGTGCCAGAGATAGAAACACTCGGTCACAGGCCAGGTGAGCACGGAGTGCGGCCGGAGACCAGGGAGATGGGATTGACTGACTTTTTTCTCACTGAGGAGTGGGCCCCTGAGTTCTCGGCTCCTACAGGGCAGAAATTGGGAGGCCGCTGTTTTCACTCTCCTCCTCCAAACCTGTACGGAGAGCATGCAGGGAAAAAAAAGCTCCCAAGAGCAACTCAAGCAGATGACTTAGCCCAGACCAACAAGGGTGGGGCAATTCCAACTCCAGCAAAGATACTTGAAAACCACTGCAACAGGCCCCTCCCCCAAAGATCAGCAAAAACAGCCAGCCAAGACCAAGTTTACCCATCAATAAGAACGACAGAACTCCAGCGCTAGGGGAATACTGCACATAGAATTCATGGCTTTTTTACCATGATTTTTTAGTCTTTCAAACTTAATTTTTTTTTCTTTTTCTTTCTCCCATTTTCAACCAACATCTTATCAATCCCTTTTTAAAAAAACATTTTTATTTTTCATTTTTAGAGACATTATCTATCCCTTCATAGTACTTACCCTTATATTTGTTCTCTAAAATTTTGAAATACAGTTTTTTCTAACAGATAAAAATATACCCTAAATCTCTAGTGTGTGGCTTTGTTAAAGTCTCCTGCCTGATCACATTCTCTCCCATTTTTAGTTTTTTTAAATCCTCTTTCTTTTTACAACCAACTTCTTATCTTATCAATTCTTTTACAAAATCTTTTATAATTTTCATCTTTACAGTCATATTCCATCCCCTCACCATATTAACCCTAATTTCTGTACATATCTAAGTTTTTCTTTCTTTAAAACTTTGGGAGGCACTTACTTTTAACGGACCAAAATACACCCAAAAATCTAGTGTGTGGCGCTGATCTATTCACCAGCCTGATCATATTTGATCATATTCTGTTTTTTTGTTTGGTTCTGTTTTTGTTTGTTGTTCTCTTTTTCCATTTTTTTTTCTTTTTTTCTTCTTCCCCTTTCTTTCCCCCCGGTTTCAGGTCCTTCCTGATTTCTTTAGAGTATATTTTCTGGGGACATTGTTACCCTGTTAACATTTTATTCTCTCATTCACCTATTCTCCTCTGGACAAAATGACAAGATGGGAAAAATCACCTCAACAAAAAGAAAAAGAGGCAATACCGACTGCCAGGGACCTACTCAATACAGACATTAGTACGATGTCAGAACTACAGTTCAGAATGATGATTTTAAAGTTACTAGCTGGGCTTGAAAAAAGCGTGGAAGTTATTAGAGAAACCCATTCTGGAGAAATAAAAGAACTAAAAATCTAACCGAGTCGAAATCAAAAAGGCTATTAATGAGGTGCAATAAAAAATGGGGGCTCTAACTGCTAGGATAAATGAGGCAGAAGACAGAATTAGTGGTATAGAAGACCAAATGAGGGAAAATAAAGAAGCTGAGAAAAAGAGAGATAAACAACTATTGGATCACAAAGGCAGAATTCGAGAGGTAAGTGATACCATAAGACAAAACAATATTAGAATAATTGGGATCCCAGAAGAAGAAGAAATAGAGAGATGGGCAGAAGGTATACAGGAGCAAATTATAGCAGAGACTTCCCTAATTTGGGGAAGGAAACAGGCATCAAAATCCAGGAGGCACAGAGAACCCCTCTCAAAATCAATAAAACTAGCTCCACACCCCGACATCTAATAGTAAAACTTACGAGTCGCAGAGACAAAGAAAAAATCCTGAAAGCAGCTCGTGAGAAGAGATCTGTAACCGACAATGGTAGAAACATTAGATTGGCAAAAGACCTATCCACAGAGACCTGGCAGGCCAGAAAGGACAGGCACGATATATTCAGAGCACTAAGTGAGAAAAATATGCAGTCAAGAATACTATATCCAGCTAGGCTGTTACTGAAAATAGAAGGAGAAATAAAAAGCTTCCAGGACAAACAAAAACTAAAGGAATTTGCAAACACAAAACGAGCCCTACAAGAAATATTGAAAGGGGACCTCTAAGCAAAGAGAGAGCCTAAAAGCAACACAGACCAGAAAGGAACACAGACAATATACAGTAACAGTCACTTTACAGGCAATACAATGGCACTAAACTCATATCCTACAATAGTTACCCTGAATGGAAATTGGCTCAATGCCCCAATCAAAAGACACAGGGTATCAGACTGGATAAAAAAACAAGACCCATCGATATGCTGTCTGCAAGAGACTCATTTTAGACCCAAAGACACCCCCAGATTGAAAGTGAGGGGGTGGAAAACCATTTACCTTGCAAATGGACACCAAAAGAAAGCTGGGGTGGCAATCCTTATATCAGACAAATTAGATTTTAAACCAAAGACTGTAATAAGAGATGAGAAAAGACACTATATCCTCCTTAAAGGGTCTATCCAACAAGAAGATCTAACAATTGTAAATATCTATGCCCCTAACATGGGAGCAGCCAATTATATAAGCCAATTCATAACAAGAGCAAAGAAACACATTGACAACAACATAATAATAGAGGGGGACTTTAACACCCCCCTGACTGAAATGGACAGATCATCTAAGCAAAAGATCAACAAGGAAATAAAGACTTTAAATGACACACTGGACCAAATGGACTTCACAGATAGATTCAGAACATTCCATCCCAAAGCAACAGAATACACATTCTTCTCTAGGACCCATGGAACATTCTCCAGAATAGGTCACATCCTAGGTCACAAATCAGGTCTCAACTGGTACCAAAAGATTGGGATCATTCCCTGCATATTTTCAGACCACAATGCTTTGAAACTAGAACTCAATCACAAGAGGAAAGTCAGAAAGAACACAAATACATGGAGGCTAAAGAGCATCCTACTAAAGAATGAATGGGTCAACCAGGAAATTAAAGAAGAATTAAAAAAAAGTCATGGAAACAAATGAAAATGAAAACACAACTGTTCAAACCTTTGGGATACAGCAAAAGCGGTCCTAAGAGGAATGTATATAGCAATACAAGCCTTTCTCAAGAAACAAGAAAGGTCTCAAATACATAACCTCACCCTACACCTAAAGGAGCTGGAGAGAGAACAGCAAATAAAGCCTAAACCCTGCAGGAGAAGAGAAATGCTAAACATCAGAACAGAAATCAATGAGATAGAAACCAAAAGAACAGTAGAACAGATCAACGAAACAAGGTGCTGGTTCTGTGAAAGAATTAACAAGATTGATAAACCCCTGGCAGACTTACCAAAAAGAAAAGAGAAATGACCCCCAAAAAACAAAATCATGAATGAATGAGGAGAGATCACAACCATCACCAAAGAAATACAAACAATTTTAAGAACATATTATGAGCAACTATATGCCAGGAAATTAGATAATCTGGAAGAATTGGATGCATTCCTAGAGATGTATAAATACCAGAACTGAACCAAGAAGAAATAGAAAACCTGAACAGACCTATAACCACTAAGGGAATTGAAGCAGTCATCAAAAATCTCCCAAGAAACAAAAGCCCAGGGCCAGATGGCTTCCCAGGGGAATTCTACCAAACATTTGAAGAAGAATTACTGCCTATTCTTCTGAAACTGTTCCAAAAAATCGAAATGGAAGGAAAACTTCCAAACTCGTTTTATGCAGCCACCATTATCTTGATCCCAAAAGCAGACAAAGACCCCATCAAAAAGGTGAATTACAGAGCTATATCCTTGATGAACATGTATGCAAAAATCTCACCAAAATACTAGCCAATAGGATCCAACAGTACATTAAAAGGATTATTCACCACGACCAAGTGGGATTTATCCCTGGGCTGCAAGGTTGGTTCAACATCCTCAAATCAATCAATGTGATACAATACATTAATCAAAGAAAGGACAAGAACCATATGATCCTCTCAATAGATACAGAAAAAGCATTTGACAAAGTACAGCATCCTTTCTTGATCAAAACTCTTCAGAGTATCGGCTTAGAGGGTACATACCTTAATATCATAAAAGCCATCTATGAAAAACCCACATCGAATATCATTCTCAATGGGGAAAAACTGAGAGCTTTTCCCCTAAAGTCAGGAACACGGCAGGGATGTCCACTGTCACCACTGCTATTCAACATAGTATTAGAAGTCCTAGCCACAGCAATCAGACAACAAAAAGAAATAGAAGGTATCCAAATTGGCAAAGAGGAGGTCAAACTCTCACTCTTTGCAGATGATATGATACTGTATGTGGAAAACCCAAAAGACTCCACCCCCAAACTGTTAGAACTCATACAGGAATTCAGTAAATTGGCAGGATATAAAATCAATGCACAGAAATCAGTGTCATTCCTATACACCAACAACAAGACAGAAGAAAGAGAAATTAAGGTGTTGATCCCATTTACAATTGCACCCAAAACCATAAGAAACCTAGGAATAAATCTAACCAAATAGGAAAGAATCTTTACTCAGAAAACTATAAAATAGTCATGAAAGAAATTGAGGAAGACACAAAGAAATGGTAAAACTTTCCATGCTCATGGACTGGAAGAGCAAATATTGTGTAGATGTCAATGCTACCTAGAGGAATCTACACATTCAATGCAATCCCCATCAAAATACCATCAACTTTTTCCAAAGAAATGGAACAAATAATCCTAAAATTTGTATGGAACTAGAAAAGACTTTGAATAGCCAGAGGAATGTTGAAAAAGAAAAGCAAAGTTGGCGGCATCACAATTCCGGACTTCAAACTCTATTACAAAGCTGTCATCATCAAGACAGTATGGTACTGGCCCAAAAACAGACACATAGATCAATGGAACAGAATAGAAAGTCCAGAAATGGACACTTAACTCTATGGTCAACTTATCATCGACAAAGCAGGAAACAATGTCCCATGGCAAAAAGACAGTCTCTTCAACAAATGGTGTTGGGAAAATTGGACAGGCATATGCAGAAGAATGAACCTGACCATTTCCTTACACCACACACAAAAATAGACTCAAAATGGTTGAAAGACCTAAATGTGAGACAGGAGTCCATCAACATCCTAATGGAGAACACAGGCATCAACCTCTTCGACCTCAGCCGCAGCAACTTCTTCCTAGAAACATCGCCAAAGGCAAGGGGAGCAAGGGAAAAATGAACTCTTGGGACCTCATCAAGATAAAAGCTTTTGCACAGCAAAAGAAAAGTCAATAAAATCAAAAGGCAACCGACAGAATGGGAGAAGATATTTGCAAATGACATATCAGATAAAGGGCTAGTATCCAAAATCTATAATGAACTTCTTAAACTCAACACCCAAAGAACAAATGATCCAATCAAGAAATGGGCAGAAGATATGAACAGACATTTTTCCAAAGAAGACATCCAGATGGCCAACAGGCACATAAAAAAGTGCTCAACATCGCTTGGCATCAGGGAAATCCAAATCAAAAGCTCAATGAGATATCACCTCACACCAGTTAGAATGGCTAAAATTAAAAAGTCAGGAAATGACAGATGTTGGTGGGGATGCAGAGAAAGGGGAACCCTCCTACACTTGGTGGGAATGCAAGCTGGTGCAACCACTCTGGAAAACAGTATGGATGTACTTCAAAATGTTGAAATTAGAGCTACCATATGATCCAGCAATTGCACTACTGGGTATTTACCCCAAAGATACAAATGTAGGGATCCGAAGGGGTATGTGCACCCCGACGTTTATAGCAGCAATGTCCACAATAACCAAACTGTGGAAAGAACCAAGATGTCCATCGACAGATGAATGGATAAAGAAGAGTGGTATTATGTACAATGGAATTTTATGCAGCCATCAAAAAGAATGAAATCTTACCATTTGCAACAACGTCGATAGAAGTGGAAGGTATTATGCTGAGCGAAATAAGTCAATCAGAGAAAGACATGTATCATATGACCTCACTGATATGAGGAATTCTTAATCTCAGGAAACAAACTGAGGTTTGCTGGAGTGGTGGGGGTTGGGAGGGATGGGGTGGCTGGGTGAT
Source organism: Callorhinus ursinus (assembly GCF_003265705.2). Lineage (NCBI taxonomy): Eukaryota > Metazoa > Chordata > Mammalia > Carnivora > Otariidae > Callorhinus > Callorhinus ursinus. Next base: position 48,624,681 of record NW_027397066.1, on the reverse strand, counting down.
AGACATTGGGGTGGGTATGTGCTATGGAGAGCGGTGTGAATTGTGCAAGATTGTTGAATCACAGATCTGTACCTCTGAAGCAAATAATACATTATATGTTAAAAAAAAAAACATAGCAGGAAGAGAAGAATGAAGGGGGTAATCGGAGGTGGAGATGAACCATGAGAGGGGATGGACTCTGAAAAACAAACTGAGGGTTCTAGAGGGGAGGTGGGGTGGGAGGATGGGTTAGCCTGGTGATGGGTATTAAAGAGGGCACGTTCTGCATGGAGCACTGGATTTTATATGCAAACAATGAATCATGGAACACTAAATCAAAAACTAGATGTAATGTATGGTGATTAACATAACATAATTTGGAAAGGAAAGAAATTGGAAGGTCATAGACTCAAAGAAAGAGCTTCAAGATTGAGAAGAGTTCTGGGGATATCAGACTCCAGACCCAGAGTCCTGTTCCCATCAGGGCTCCTTCTAGATTCATCTCATCTGGGATTGCTTCTGCTTGGCTTCATTTTCCCTTATATCTGACAGCTTTTTCCCATGTTGAGTGAAAGGCAATGGCTTCTAGTAGCCACCAATTCACATTTTTCAAACTCCATAACCTAAAGTGAAGGACCCTTTTCTCTTGCTTCAAACAAAAAACTCAGGACAAGAATCTGTTTGGCCTATATTATATCATATAATCAGCTTGAACCAATCACTGTGGACAAGTGAAATTACAAAATGAGTCTAGACTTGGATTATATGCCTACCTTTTAAACCTGAAAGGTGGGTTATTGAATCACTCTGAACTGAAGAAGTAGTTCACAAAAGAACAGGTTGGGGGAGGGAGGAAAAAGAGGAGTTCCTAAAAAGGCAAAAATAGAAATATTCACTACATTTCACTCTTTGGTGGACACAGAATGTCTGTTTTGCCAATATATAAACTTGCAACAATGTCCATACTTAAGGAAGAGAGTAACTGAAAACGCTTTTACTTTCTTCCATCAGAACACTATCTGAAATCTTGTTCAGTTACTGCATTTAGAATCTCTGCATTAGGGGCACCTGGGCGGCTCAGTCGGTTAAGCGTCTGCCTTTGGCTTAGGTCATGATCCCAGGGTCCTGAGATTGAGCCCCACATCGGCCTTCCTGCTCTGTGGAGAACCTGCTTCTCCCTCTCCCTCTGCCTGCCGCTCTCCCTGCTTGTTCTCTCTCTCTCTCTGTCAAATAAATAAAATCTTAAAAAAAAAAAGAATCTCTGGGTTATATTCACTTTCCTCACTCAGATCTACATGTACCACTTCATGATCTGGCCATTTATGGGCTAACTGATAAATAAACAATAAAAGAAACACTATAAGACCTCTCTTTTAGAAACAGGGAAAATGGAATGCAACATGCAGAGATCAAAGCTCCAGGATACAGATTTTATTCTAGTAGACAATGGTCACTAAATTATTTCCTCCCTGGCTGAAGAGTGAATTCTACAAAGGGGCAGCCATATTTCCTATAAGCAAAAGGGTTGGAGCTTGCTCACCTACTGTCCTCCATGATGGCTCTTCATTGAGAAGATTCCTATCTGTGGATAATACTACTTTGGAAGTTCTATTTCCTATTTATGAGTTTGGGAAATCTTGGAATTGCTTTAGGGACTTAATAGTCATAGGATTTTGATAGCCAGGCCTGGGTGGCAAATACTTAAACAACTGGTTGGATGCCAGGCAACTGGATTTTTTTTTTCTCCACACTAACTTCCTAGGTATTTTCATAGATTTAAGGACATTTATGAAGCTCAGTAAATATATTACTCCCCACATTAGCCCTGTGCATTAGACTTGCATTCCCAACTCCTCTTTGGAAGTTCTAATTTAAAGAAGCCAAACCAGTGGGTTTTCTCATGTTTTACTTTCTGGCTCTGTGATTCACCCATATTCTCAGGCCAAACACTCTTATAAGTCATTGATTTATGCACAAATCCAAGTTTTTTTCTGAATCTCAGTATTTGTCACCACTTCCATGGCCATTATTCTGATTCAAGCCAACATAAGCTGTTGCCGGGACTACATGCTTCATATACAGAAGCTTCATAACTAGCCTCCCACCTCTTTTCCTGAATCAGTACTCCTCCTGTAAATTCACTAATAGCAGCCAGAAAAAGATTTTATTTTAAAGTTGTATGTCAGATCAAGGAAACCTGTCTGCTCAAACAATCCTATCATTTCTTTATTTTATTTTTTTAAAGATTTTATTTATTTATTTGACAGAGACAGACACAGCGAGAGAGGGAACACAAGCGGGGGGAGTGGGAGAGGGAGAAGCAGGCTTCCCGAGAAGCAGGGAGCCTGGTGTGGGGCTCGATCCCAGGACCCTGGAATCATGACCTGAGCTGAATGCAGACGCTTAATGACTGAGCCACCCAGGCACCCCTCATTTCTTTATTTTAAAATAAAATTTAAAATCCTGGCCTTACCCTGAGAGGCTCTATATGTCTTGGCCATAACCATCTATGAAGTCTCATTCCGTAATGGGCTCCACCTTGCTTGTCCATTCTGACCACAGGAAAACCACTGGTTTTCCTGCTTTTTACCCAACACTTTAAGCTCATAATGCCTCAGGGCTTTTATATTGCTGTTACCTCAGCTCTATCTTTCTATCCTCAGATGTGAACGTGACTTTCCTCATTTCTTTCAAGTTGCCCCTCAAATGTCACCTCCTATACCTTATGTTGTTTTTTCTTCATAAGGCTTATATTTACCTGATATTAAATATTATTTGTGAATTTTCTATCACCCCACTAAAATGCTAGAATATGATCTCTCTCACTATAAGGCTTTCTTTGTTTTGTTCATTGCTGGAATATTTTATCTTTTTCTCTATATGTATGCATATATATAATTATATATATATAATTATGTATCATATTGGATGTATATATAATTATTTTTATGGTTAGTAACCAATGCCTAACTCATGATCATTTAATGTTGACCTGCCTTTTGGTTTTTGTTTTTTAGCTACAGCTAGCATAGGCTCTGTTTTTAATCTTATTTCTAAGTCTAATAAGTGTCAAGCCCTGTTTTAAATGTCTTAACAATGTAATAGTTTGTTCTTCTATCTCAGCAACCCTATGGGATAGATAAAATAGTATTATACCATTTTAGAGAAGGGAACTGAAGCATAAAAGTGTTCACTTACTTTCCCAAGTTACATGCTAATAAGAAGCAGAACTAGAATTCAACTGAATTAGTTTGGCTCCCCACTTGGTGCACAAGAACACTTACATGACACTGTCCCACATGAGCCTTGACTTCTTCTTTAGAGCACTGAGCAACACTGGGTTATGAGGGGAGTCTAAGGGAACATCCCAGGATGCATTTCAGGAAGGCTTTGTGAGAGGGCTTATGCAAGGGCCTGGCCCAGGGCTTTCAGACTTTTTTACTTTCCTGGTACCATCTTGGCTTGAGGAGGGGGCCCACCTCAGTTTCATGCAATCATTCAGGGACTGGTTGCTTCCATGCTTAGCCTAGAAGAGAATTTCATTCCTTCATAACTCATGGAAAGTAGTGAGATGGCCAGTCTTCAATGTAAGAGACTATAAAATGTATTTAGCTGCATACCAGGTAAAGGAAACACATTTAAAAAAAAAAAATCTAAGAGTGCCTGGGTGGCTGAGTCGATTAAGCTTCTGCCTTCAAATCAAGTCATGATCCCAGGGTCCTGGGATAGAGCCCTGAGACGGGTTCCCTGCTCAGTGGGGAGCCTGCTTTTCCCACTCCTTCTGCCTCTCCCCCCCACTCATGCTCTCTCTCTCTCTCTCAAATAAATAAATAAAATCTTAAAAAAATATAACCAGCATTATCCAATAGAACTTCCTTTAATAATGAAAATGTTCTGTTGTACTGTCTAATATGGTAAGCATTACGCTATAAGTGGCTATTTAGCATTTGAAATGTAGTGTGACAGAGAAAATGAATATTTCATTTTATTTAATTTTAATTAATTTAAATGTAAATAGTGTGAATGATAGCTTTCATATTGGAGAATGCAGGCCACTTGCATAAGGCAATAGGATATATGTTCACGGATGTTTATTGGGCATAATAAAAATTTGGAGGCAAAACGAATAGTCACTATGGGAATTTGTGATATGACCCCCTCAGCAAATGGTTAAAATATTATGTACTGAATATTGGTGCTTAGGTTCTGAGCCTGTGAAGCCTAGAAATTTAGGAGACTTGGTAGAAAATATCAGAGTATCAGAGCAGATTGGGTCTTTAAAACCTTGGTTAGATACTACAAAAAGCACCATTCTTTGGTCTAAGGCAATAGTTCTCAAAGCGTGGTCTCACCCAGCAGCATCAGCCTTGCCTGGGACCTTGTTGGAAGAGTAAATTCTCCAACACCACCCCAGACCTACTGAATCCAAAATTCTGGGGGTGTGGCCAAGCAATCTGTGTTTAATAAGCCCTTCTGGTGATACTGACACATGCTAACATTTGAGGACCACTGATCTAAGGCAATAGTTCTTAACTCTAGCTGCTCATTAGAATTACCAAGGGAACTACAAAAAAAAAAAGGGTTGCCATGGCCCATCCTCAGAGATTTTTATTTAATTGTCATGTGGTAGGGCCAAGTATTTTTAAAAGTCCCCTGGGTGATTTGAATGTACAAACAGAATTGAGAACCAAAACTGAGGTGACCCAAACTGAAAACAGAAAAGGAAACAGATCGCAATCTTATTACAAAAGACTTTTTCTACCTGTGGTTCAGGGCACAAAACTGCTGGTGAGTGAGAAATAAATCTTGGTGGTGTCAGTCCATTAATATGTTGAGGTATTTAGTTATAACATTTAGCCCAACTTGATTAGTGCATTGCCCTACAAAAATGTTAGGAACTGTGATATAGCATTCTTAAGTACAAATAATTTTTCTTCAAAATACTGCACACATTAATTCATTCTTATTGTCATTTATTTTTGTATAGTAGACACTTGAATGCAGTTTCATTTTTTATTTCTTTGTAGGTAATTTTTTTCTCTTGATATTTGCAGAAATTATTTTTATTCATTGAAATATTTATTTTTATATATGTATGCATTTGTTTTTTCTTGGTACTTGGTGAACCTTTTAAATATCCTTTTAAATATTTAACTTAATGTTAGTTTTTAGCTTAAGAATATTTCTATCTATTATTTCTTTGATTATTACTTTGAATCTGTTTGCTTTATTCTCTCATGAATTCTTTAAGGTCCTTTTTTCTCCTCTATAGATTGAGTTTCCTGGATCTAGTTCCTTTTTCTTTCATCATTGTTTATCAGTCTGCTCAGGCTGCCATAACAAAATACCACAGGTTGGCTGGCTTAAACAACAGAAATTTTATTTTCTCACAGTTCTGGAGGCTTGTCCAAGATCAAGGTTCTGGCAGATTTGGTTTCTGACCAAGGCTCTCTTCCTGATCTAAACTAAAAGTGATGTAAAGTTCACTTTTTTCAATATGCTTGTAACCTGCAGCTTATTTTCAAAAGCAAATTTCATAATCTCTACCTTTCTTTCTCCCCAAACATTTGACTGGATTGTTGGGTTTCTTAGAACAAGGACATTAGGCATTAAAACCAGTTGCTTATCATGAACGATGACTTCCCTCTAAAGATAAGCTAAACTATTTTGAAATCTGAACTGATCAATTTATTTTTACTTTAAAACAAATTTCAACCTCAAGTTTAATCTCAGCAGTCATATATTGAGTGGTTATTAAATACAGAAATATAAGAACCAAATTATTTAAACATTACTCAGGAAAGTGCATTGTGTTCTAATATCACTCAAATTGCAAAATAAACATCAGTTAGAAAAAGCTAGGCTATGCTGTGATAACACATAATCTAAACCTCTTAATGGTCTGAAATAGCTAAGGTTTGTTTCTTGCTTATGCTTCCTGTTTACTTCTGGATAGCTAGGACCTACCATCTAAATCTTCCTTACACTAAGCCACAGTTTCTTAACAGTGGTGCTATTGACATTCTGAGTTGGATAATTTTTTATTGCCCCAGAGAGAGGTTAGGATTGTCCTGTGCACTGCAGAATATTTCGTGCAGACCTGGCTTCTATTTACTAAGTGCAGGTAACTAGATATCTACTCTCCAACTTACGCCACCCAAAAAGATATCTTTAGACATTGCCAAACATCCCAAAGGTGGCACAAGTAGTGCTTGAGTACCACTGCTCCCAAAACACTGCTGTTAGGACAAAGAGAAAGAGCCCATGGAGAATTGCGCATTGGCTCTTCAAACTTCTGTCTGAAAGAGATACACAACATTTCTGCTTTCATTTGGTTGGCCAAACATGGCCATATTTAACTTCCAGCGAGGGAAGTACAAATCTACCATGGTCTCATGAGGAGAGTAAGAAATATTAAGGGGCCAGAATTAATGACGATCACAGTTATACATTTTGATGGGAAAATGAATATTTTTTTCTTTCTTAAAAAATAGTATATTTTTGACAATGATCATTGACTTTAATAGTTTCAGTATATACTTATATATGTATACATGTGTATATATATATGTATATATATATATGTACATGTAAAGTATATCAACTATTTGCCATATCTTTGAGGATATATTAGAAAATAATTACTAAAAAACTAGTGATTATATAGTTGTAAGATCAAAATTTATAAGGAAATATCACATCATCCTCAACCTTTTTCTGTTGTATTTATAAATGTGACCACATTTATTCAGGTGGTAAGAGACCCTGGATTCAGATCCTGGAGGCCTCTACTCAACTCTATGCTCTCTTTATCTTTTTTTTTTTTAAGATTTTATTTATTTATTTGAGAGAGAGAATGAGATAGAGAGAGAGCATGAGGTGGGGGAGGGTCAGAGGGAGAAGCAGACTCCCTGCTGAGCAGGGAGCCTGATGCTGGACTCAATCCCGGGACTCCAGGATCATGATCTGAGCCGAAGGCAGCCGCTTAACCAACTGAGCCACTCAGGCGCCCTGCTCTCTTTATCTCATACATCTTGGCTTCTCAGTGTCCACAACCAAAGAGTTCACAGTTTATTTAGATATGACATATATGAAAAAATATCTAGCAACAAAATGTTTAAAGGAGTTATTTCTTTATACTTAAAGTTATATTAGGAGCTGGAAGAATTTCTTGTCTCTTCGAGTTAGGGAGAGTATTAAATGTCCTTCAGTAAAATTCTCCATCTTAAAAATTCAGGTGGACTATTTAATTTATAACCAAAATTTCTGATTACTTAAATGTATAATGTTAAAACTTACGAAAATATCATAAGATATAATCATACTACCTAATGTCTTTTTATGGTTTGATATATTTTAAACCAAAGCAAACTTACAGGAATAGCACAGAAGACAGACAATGTTAAAAACCTGTAGGACAACTCAGTTGGAAAAATATAGTGAATGGATGGAATCTACTGTATGATAAAAATGCTATAAACACCATTTAGTTGCCACCAATAAGAAATTTACTTGTTTTAAAAAAATTCAAATGCTGGCATTGTCAGAAAAATCTAACACATTTATTTATAACTAAACTGCTAAAACTTGTTCATCAAAACATTTGGCTTACATTAATGTTTATGTTCCCACATTTATATTAACAATTCACACACAAATGAAAATGGATAAACTGCCAATACCTGATTTCTGTCTCCTATTTTTCAACTTGCAATCATATATACTCGGGTACTTTTTGACTCCATGGGGAAAAAAGATATCTAATATTCAGAACTACTCATAACAGGAAGAAGAAAAAATTGTTTTTGGGAACTTAATCAATCACAGAGTATAACAGTCTCTCATTAGTAGGGCCTCTCCTGACAGGTGCAGAAAAAGGAACCAAGATACTCTAGCAGCACTACAGTTGTCATCTGGGAGTATTTTAGGGTCAAATATATCATGGAGTGTTTGACATGCTAGTACTTCATTTGCAAGCATCATTTTCAGAGACTGGTTTGTCCACTCAAATTGACCTCAGAGCCACTTCGGAAGACAGCTTGGTGGTTCCTCAAACAATTAAACATAGAATTACCATATGACACAGCCATTCCACTCCTGAGGATATGCTCAAAAATATTGAAAACAGGTCCACACAAAAACTTGAATTTAAATATTCATAGCATCATCATTCATGACAGTCAAAAAGTGGAAACAACACAAATGTTTATAAACTAATTTATGAATAAAAAATGTGGTATATCTATGCAATGGAATATTATTTGTTATTTAGCCATAAAAAGGATTTAATCATTCTTTTCCATCATGTTTGCATTTTATTGAACATGGATTAAAAAACTTGGAAAAAAAGTCTGGATTTGTTCTTTTATTTTTGATACTTAGAAATGTTCTTTGTACAAATGTTCATTAGTTAGGGCTTTTTTTGTTGCTAATAATTGAAATTTACTCATCTAATTTAAATAAAAGAATAGTTTGTTGAAATACACAGAGAATCTCTCAAAATTGACAGAAAAATCCAAACATCCAAGCTTTTGGCAGGAGAGAAATTAGGGTAGTATCAAGTATCAGTAGTCTCCGCAGGTACCTTTCTTTGGGGCAGTTTCGATTGTTTTCTTTTTCCTCCTAAACAAAAGGTCTCACATATTACTGAAGTACCCTATGAGTACAGAAGCAGAGAACAAAGAGAAAATTCATTGTTTTCCGAGTAAAACATGTCCAACTGTCCAGTGACCTTTGTAGCTTGTTATGGTAAGATGTGAATGACCTTGATACAGCGTAAGTGTTGGTGCCATCTTATGTGTAATTCCTTACAGAATCAGCTTAGGTCTTCCTCAACATCTCCTTGTGTCACTGTATGTGACTTCATTACCAATTTTTATCTGGATCAATTGGAGCATGGGATGATTTTGATTTTGTTTCTTTTTTTTTAACTTTTTAAAAAAAATTTTATTGTTATGTTAATCACCATATATTACATCATTTGTTTTGGTGTAGTGATTTTGTTTCTTGTTCAGCAATCGCTTGATCCTGAAAGTCTTGTGAGAAGAGAATGGAGTGAACCGCTCATATCTAGGTGGTGGAAAAAAGGCCATTCATTTTTTGTGTTTGTTTGTTTGTTGTTGTTGTTTTATTTTTTTTTTTAAAGATTTTATTTATTTATTTGACAGAGAGATAGAGAGAACAGATAGGCAGAGTGGCAGGCAGAGGGAGAAGCAGACTCTCCGCTGAGCGGAGAGCCCGATGCGGGGCTCGATCCCAGGACTCTGGGATCATGACCTGAGCTAAAGGCAGACGCTTAACCGAGCCACTCAGGCGCCCCTGTTGTTGTTTTAACTCATGTCATTCTGCTTAAGACACAAACACTCAGGAGAGAGATTTTGATTGGCCTGGTTTAGGTCATATGCCAGTCCTTGGCTGTCCTACCTACATTATATGAAAGAAGGTAGTTTCCCAAAACATATTCAGGGAGCCATACCCCAGGAAGGTGTCAGGTGACAGAACTTCCTCTGAACTGGCATTATTCCATATACATTTTATGTCATTTCCAAGGTCACCTAACACCAGCACTAGTCACTAATAAAAATTCATCAGGAAAGGTGCAGTTTTGCTGGTAGGGAAAGTGAATCATGTCTTTCTTTCATTTCACTTTAGTTTGCTAAGTGTCCTAATTGGGCAGGGAACTTACCATTCTCCAAAATTTAGGGAAGGGTAGGAGCAGACAGTTTAGGGTAATTGGTGCAGATGGGAGAGATCCCTTCTCTGACATATAAAAATAAAACAAAAATAAAGCAAAACACATCGCACAGAGCAGTAGAACATAAATAGTAATTGTTTAGCCAATATATTCCACAAATATTTAGCTCATATATAATTTGGTGTACTTTCATGTTTTCTCATATACATAGGGAGTTTTGCTTTGCTACCAGGTATTGACACTACTTCACTAGGGAAGGAGGGACCAAGACTTTCTTACTTTGACATTTTCTTCTTTAGTAACATTGCAAAAATTGATGATTTTGAGAGCTCATGAGTTTTAGATGAAAAGCTATTACTTTTTAAAATCCATATATGCTCTTATGGAGACCAGGAACTTTTGGATATAGAAAGAAATTCAAAGATTTTAATTATTTTTGTATAATCTGCTTTTATTTATGCTTATCTACATTTTCAACTTTTTCTTTTTTAAGATTTTTTTTTATTTATTTGAGAGAGAGAGAGAGAGGAAGAGTACAAAGGAAAAGTGAGAGGCAGAAGCAGACTCCCTGTTGAGCAGAGAGTCCGACGTGGGGCTTGATCCCAGGACCTGAGATCATGACCTGAGCAGAAGGCAGATGCTTAACCGACTGAGCTACCCAGGTGCCCCTCAACTTTTTCTTAAAAGTTATTTGGAAAGCTCTAGGAAATGACTATTTCCCAAATACTCATTACATATATTCGTAGTGCTATAATTTATAAAATTTTTTTATGATACCTGGTGATTTATTGCTTTATATTTTCTTTTATTGTTTATTTCTTCCTTCATGCAAACTTCTTGGGGGCAGGAAAAATTTCACACAATTCTCCAATACTTAAAAAATATTTTAAATTTTAATAGTTATAAATAACCTATGTGATGTATCTTATGTATTCCTCTAATGAGATAGATAATACTACCATATCTATTTACAGATGAGGAATTTGGAGCTTACAAATCAGCCTATATTACACTTGTAGTAAATAAAAGTGTTAAATTTCAAAAACAGAAAGTTTGACTCCAGGGTCTAATGTTCTTTAAATTATAAATCCTACTGCTTTAAAATGATTCTAAACATATACTAGACACTTCATAAATGCCTTTTGAGTTGAATGGAATGACTTTATGTGCTCAACAATTAGAATATCTTTAATGTGACAGTTTCTATTACTTTGCATAATAGAAGAGTTGGCAAGCCCATATGACAAATCAAATCAAAATTTATTTATCTACATCAGTCAATGTCTTCTGATAGGAAAGCACCCTTTCCTGAGAAGAGCAGCAGCCAGCAGCAATGATTTTTCAATAATATTTTAGAGGGAAACACTTTATTATTAAGAAAATGAGTACTTTCTCACTAGGAACTGCAGAGGCCAGATCACATTCCCCAGCCGCAGCAGGTGGTTCCCAGAGTCACTGACAGTCAATAAGCTTCTAGAAGAGCAAACAACAGTGGGCCTCCCAAGTTTCAGGGCCTCTCGGCATGGAAAAAGAATCCATTCCTTCAAGTACTTAGGGGGTAAAACTAAACCAGTACTTACCAGTTTTCCAGGCTCCAGGTTTCCACCGACAACGAAAAACAAACACCACTACAAGCAAGCATAAAAAAAGAGCAGCAGTGAGACTGAAGAGGGAGGGGAAAAAATGAATTGTTTTGGGAAAGGGAATGTGAGAAAAAAACAGGTACTTAGAGTAATAGGCTTTGAAAGAAGTATTTGAACCCATGTTCACATAGAAAAGAAATATCAGTTATCATATAGAAGGTCTATTTATCATAGGGTGGAGATTGTAAAGTTTTGTATTCTCTCTTGTTAAATAACCTCGTATTATTTTCAGTTATATTTACAGACGTGACATCTATTTTAAAATTGTGATAAGTGACATGAAATAAAGAGTTTTTTTAAGCCTCATAATAGAACACAAATGTGTAACTGTCGTAGGAGCCTCATACATTAACATCTGCACTATATTTCTTAGACCCTACTTTTGAAGAATGGGTATAGGCTTCAGGATGAACAATGTTTCCTAGTGTCTCCCTAATTTTGCCATTCTAACTAAAATCTACATCTCTTGCTTTTGTCCATTGTTGATATTTCAGGTATCAAACATACCTTGTAAAATCCTAAATTGAATTGAATTGAACTATGCATCATTTGAGAAAGTTCTTTCAAACATTGTAATTCATGTTGCATTGAGGTTGTTTAAAGATGCCAGGGTAATGGTAGGGAGCAGAAAGCACACTAGTAATTTAAAAAGAATTATTAATTTATAAAATGGGACTAGCTAGTAAAGAGAATCCTAGACAATATTGGGATAGCAAATATAAGGTTGAGGATACTCAAGGAAGGAACAAACTTGAAAGAGATACTACCTACAACAGGGCTGAAATTCACTCTTCATAGGCAAGATGTGGCTGTGGAACACTGGATGGAGGAGGTTTGGTGGGGTGTCACTGGCCAAGGCTGGTGAGGAGCAACAAAACACCCATTGGGGTTCCAGGGAAATTCTCTAGGTCACTGTTCATTTTGATGCTGGCAAAATGTTCCAGGAAGCAACTGGCTACACTGGTGATGAGACTATCTGGAAAGGTTTTCACTGGGGTGTCAGCAAAACTCAGGAAGATACTGTGCACTGGTGTACTTGTGATACTTTCTAGGAAGCTGTTGCTGGGATGCTGTGAAAAGAGTTTGGAGTTTAAGCCCTGCCAAGTAAGAAGGTCTTTCTGCACACCTCAGGTTTTCCACTGAATCCCAAATAGGTTCTTACAAATCCGCAGATGACCCAGATATTGCAGTTGGCAATATCTGACACTTCTCAATTTGGAATGATACATGAGTAAACAGAACTTAAACAGGAAATAGCAGTCTTACTATCACTATACGATGAAGAGATACAGGTTGGAGATTGGATCTGCCAGATGACCGGAAATTGACAATAAAATTACTGCAACCTCTTTCCTTTCTATGTATTACACCATCTGTGCTAATTATCAAAATCCATCCTTCTTTGCCCTGCTTTATGATGCTGGAACTGCACTTTGCAAATTTTTTTCCTTGCCAGCTGGCCCAACATTAGACCTTGTCAGTAAAGGGATCTGATAGGACGTTGTAGGAAGAAAAGCTTCACTTATGGCTCCTTATGCTTTTCTTTTTGCTGTAACAGTGCTACACCCAGTAGGTATCTTACTGTGGGTGACCCAATAACACATATCTTTGAGTAGAAATAAGCCCAGGATAAGGGCTAAACACTAGGACTAAGAGAAAAATAAAAATAGAACCACTTTAATAAAGATAATGACTAAGATCACATAAAATCAAGGTAATAAGCTAGTAATTTGACTGTGGTTAAACATATTACAAATTTCAATAATAACACACAGATTCAAGAAGCTTAGCCAAACTCAAGTAGGATAAATACAAAGAAAGGTACATATAGGAATGTCATCTATAGAAGACCAAAGATAGAGAAAAAACAACTGAAAGTAGTCAGAGGACTAAAGGACATATTACTTATAGTGGAACAATAAGAAGAATCACATTTGACGGGTCATACAAAGAAAACAGAAGCCAGAAGATAATCAAATGACATCTTTAAAGTGCTAAAATAAAAAAACATAGAACTATGTCACTAGAATTTTACGTCCAGTGAAATTGTCTTTCAGAAGTAAAGGCAAAATAATGTCATTCCGGATAAATGAAATTTGAGGATTAGAAACAGATTCCAAAGAATGTTGTAGAAATTTTATTAATCAGAAAAGAAAAAATGTCAGGAAAAAAATTGACCCAGAGAAGAGAATAAATAGTGTTAGAAGAGGGAAATATAAAAACTATCTTCAAATGATTTTAGACTCTTTTTAAAAGACAATTCGCTAATGTAAAAATAACAATAAAGTATTGTGGAGATTGTAACATATGTAGAATTAAAATGTATGAAAATGTGAGCCGAAGAATGGGAGAAGAAAATGGAAATATAATGTTACAAGGTTCTTACACTAGAACACTACTAGAACCTTAGAACATCGCTATAAACAAAGCAAAGGAAAACAAAAGAAGTATCACTAACAAGAGAATAGTGGAGATAAAATGAAACCTAAGTCCTCAGTTTATCCAAATGAAGGCAAGAATAAAAAGAACAAAGTTCAAATGGGATAAATAGAAAAGAAATATCAGGATGGTAAACTGAAATCCACTCATATATATATCATTATTTACATTACATATGTAAATCAGTGAAACCAGTTAAGAAGCAGAAATTGTCAGATAGGATAAAAAAAGTAAAATCCAACTGCTACCTATAAGAAACTCACTTCTACATATAAAGTCACATATTAAATGAAAAGGAAAATATTGAATGAATTTAAATGATAGAAAAAGATGCAAAAGGAGTCTGGAGTGTTCATATTAATATTGGACAAAGTAGATTTGGACATAGAATATCACCAAGGACAAAGGGGGTAATTTCCTTATCATTCAGGTAATATTAGACCTTGTCAGTAAGGGATCTGATAGGATGTTGTAGGAAGAAAAGCTTCACTTATGGCTCCTTATGCTTTTCTTTTTGCTGTAATGGTGCTACAGCCAGTAGATATCTTACTGTGGGTGACCCAATAACACATACCTTTGAGTAGAAATAAGATCAGAATGATAAGGAAATCAATTCATCAAGAAAATAATCCTAATGAGTACGTATAAAAACATGATTTCATTGAAAAATTTTATAAACCATGAGAAGTACCTGTACACTAAAAATATGAAGTATAGTTGAGAGAAATTAAGGAAAAGCTAACTAAACAAAGAGATATCCCACATTCATGGACTGGGAGACTCAATATTATTAATAAGTCAAGCGTATAAAAATTGATCTATGGATTCAAAGCAATCTTATTCAAAATTCAAGCAAAATTTCTTGTAGAAATGGACAAGTAAATGCTAAAATTCATATGAAAATGCAAAAGATCTAGACTTTGTCAAATGAATTTTGAAGAAAAACCATTTGGAGGACTTAAACTACATAATTTTAAGATTAATTCTAAAATGATAGTCATCTAAGCTGTTTGGCATTGCTGTGATGATAGGATAGGTCAATGGAAAAAGATAAATTCACACATATACCATTAATTGATTTTTGACAAATATGCTAATTCAGAAAGGAAGGATAGTGTTATCTCAAAACCATATTTTAATGAAAAACTCCAGACACAAGAAATTTTATATGATACGATTTACAAAATTCTAAAAAAGTTGAAAATATAAAGCAGACCAGTCAGTGATCGTCACAGCCTAAAGTGAGGGCAATGGTTTGACTGAAGTGAGGGGAGAAGAACACAAGATAACTTTTTGGTATCATGGAAATGTTCTCTATCACGATTGTGCTGGCTGTTGCCTGACCATGTATATTTGATCAAAGTAATTGAATTGTACACTTAATACTGTGAATTTTTTAAAAAGTTTTATTTCACTAAACTATATTCATATAATGTAATTCATTACATTTACTTAATAAAGGGTAAAAATCTAATGGACACTATAGTAGATGGGAAAAAAATTAAACCAAAACAAAACAGATTTGGGGCTCCTGGGGGGCTCAGTCGTTAAGTGCCTGCCTTCGGCTCAGGTCATGATCCCAGGGTCCTGGGACCGAGCCCCACATCGGGCTCCCTGCTTGGTAGGAAGCCTGCTTCTCCCTCTCCCACTCCCCCTGCTTGTGTTCCCTCTCTCGCTGTCTCTCTCTGTCAGATAAATAAATAAAATCTTAAAAAAAACCCAGATTTGATAAAATTTACCATTTATTGATACTAAAAACTCACAGTAACTTAGTAGAATAGAATGTCCTCAATCTGATAAAAGGTATCTATGATAATCTACAATAATGCATTTTCTCTAAGATCAAGAATAAGGGAAGGATACCTGCTTTTACCATTGTATTCAACATTGTTCTGAAAGTCCTAGTAGTGCAACAAGTCAAAAAAAATAAATGAAGAGCTTAAAGATTGGCTATAGCATCTTCCCATGATATAAAATCAATTTATCAAAAAAAATTGCATTTCTATATACTAGCAATGGTACACTGTTATACTGCATAGTACTGTACAATACTACAGTACATTACAGAGAAAACAAAGGATAAATAAATGGGGAGATATACAATGTTTGCTATTAAAAGACTCACTGTATAAGATGTAAATTTACCTCAAATTTAGCTATAGATTCCATGAAAACCCAATCATACTTCCAGTAAATGATTTTTTTTAGAGTAATTGTTGATACTAATATGTATAGAAGAATGTAAAGGCCCTAAAGGAAACAAAACAATCTTAAAACTGAAAAAAGTGAGAAGACTTATATTACTTAATGCTAAGACGTATTTTATTTTATTTTTTATTTAAATTCAGTTAATTAACATAAAGTGTATTATTAGTTTCAGAGGTAGAGTTCAGTGATTCATCAGTTGTATATGACAGCCAGTGCTCATTACATCACATGCCCTCCTTAATGCTCATCACCCTGTTACTCCATCACCCCCCTCCCCTCCAGCAACCCTCAGTTTGTTTCCTAGGGTTGTGTCTATTATGATTTGTCTCCCTCTCTGATTATGTCTTGTTTTATTTGTCCCTCCCTTCCTCTATGCTCCTCTGTTTTGCTTCTTAAATTCCACATATGAGTGAGATCATATAATTATCTTTCCCTGATTGACTTATTTTGCTTAGCATAATACCCCCTACTTCTACCCATGCTACGATATATTTTAAAGCTGCAATAATCAGGAGAGTGTGATATTGGCATTAGCACAGACAAATACATCAATGGAATATAATAAAAGTACAGAAATAGATCCACAATATATGATCAAATTATTTTAAACAAATGTGCTTATGCAATCTAAAGAGGAAAGTCTTTTAAAGAAATATTTCTGAAAAAACTGGATAACTATGGGGGAAAAAACGGATGTCAACTCTTGAATACCATTCCCCCAAATTAATTCATGACAGATCACAGAACTAATCATATTAAATTAAAACTTTTGAAAGTTCTAGGCCTTAGATTAGGCAAATATTTCGTAGGAACATAAAAAGTTTGCTTAATCAAAATCAAAACCTTTCCTTATCAAAAGACACCTTTCCAAAAAAAAAAACTTAAGTAATTGTGAAACATTCACAATACATACATCTGATAAAGGGCTTTCATGAATGACATAAAAGAACTTCTAAAAAAAAAAGAACTTCTAAAAATCAATAAAAAGAAAAACATATCAATAAAAAATGGGAAAAAGCCTTGAGCAGATAAAAGAAAGTATAAAAATGGTCAATAAGACACAAAAAGATGCATAACATGATTTGTCATTGGGGAATTATTAAATAAAGCACAGTGAGATAATGGTTCACATTTTTCTAGATTGTTAAAATTTAAAGGCTGACAATAACAAATGTTTATGAATGTATGGAGCACCTGGGATGATCATATATTTCTGGGGCCTGTGAAATTGTACAACTACTTTAAAGAAAGCTGTGTGGCAATTTCTTATGAAGTTAAACATCTATTATGACTGAACAATTTTACTGTTATTTATCCAGGAGAATGATAGCATTCGTTCTCACAAAGAATGTGGACAAAAATGTTAATAGCAACTTTATTCATGACAATCTTAGACTTGAAATAACTCAAATGTCCTTGAACAAAGGAATGAATAAACAAATCTATCATACAAAGGAATACTTATCAATAAAAAAGAAAAAAGTTTGATTCTAGACTGGATCCCTAGGAGGGAAAGATCACAGAAGACATATTTGAGAGTACATAATTGACAAAATTAGAATATGGGGTAGTTTTATTAAAGAATCTTATTGATGTTAAATTTATTGAATATGATGTGATTTTATGGAGAATATTTAATTGTAGGTAGCCCACTGAGTATATACAGGTAAGGAACCATCATGTATGTAACTTCTCAAATGTTTGAGAAAAATTTTATATATTATTTAAAATGTAAGTATGGCTAATACCCTCCAGTTCCATCCATGTCATTGCAGATGGTAAGATTTCACTCCTTTTGATGGCTGCATAATATTCCATTGTGTATATATAACGCTGTGAATTGTGTATGACTGTTGAATCACAGACCTGAACCTCTGAAACAAATAACACATTATATGTTAAAAAAAAAGAAGAAGAAGATAGTAGGAAGGGAAAAATGAAGGGGGGGAATCAGAGGGGGAAACGAACCATGAGAGACTATGGACTCTGAGAAACAAACTGAGGGTTCTAGAGGGGAGTGGGGTGGGGGGATGGGTTAGCCTGGTGATGGGTATTAAAAAGGGCATGTACTGAATGGAGCGCTGGGTGTTATATGCAAACAATGAATCATGGAACACTACATCAAAAGCTAATGATGTAATGTATGATGATTAACATAACATAATAAAATAAAAAGAATGGATTTACCACATGACCCAGAAACTTATCCCAGAGAAATAAAGACATTCACACACACACACACACAAATGTAAGTATGGAGATGTTTATATGTGCATACATATGTACGTGTATGTGTACACAGCTGACCTTTGAGCAACACAGGTTTGAACTGTGTGATCCGTTTATATATGGATATTTTTACTGTACAGTATTGTAAATGTATTTTCTCTTCATTATGATTTTCTTGATATTAATTTTCTTTTCTCTAGCTTATTTTTTGAAAGAATACAGTATATAATATATAATATACTAAATATGTGTTGATTGTTTATATTATTAGTAAAACTTCTGGTTTTCTTAGTAGGCTATTCATAGTTCAGGTTTGGAGAGTCAAAAGTTTTATTTGGGTTTTTGACTTTGCAAGGGGTTGGCACCTCCTAACTCCCATGTTGTTCATGGGTCAACCTTAAAAATGTATAAAATAAGAGAGAGAGTGCATACATAAATGTCAAAAGAAATAGGTAAATACTGTCAAGTGAATCTGGATAAGAGATATCAGTTTTTTTGTGTTATTACTCTGATTCTTGTAAATTTTTTATAAATTTGGAATTATTTCCAAATAAAAGATTATTAAAAAAAAGAAAAACACTGAAAAACACAAGGATGTAGCTCAACATGTTATTTTTAGTGAAAGAGGTCAAACACAGAAGTGCCCTTAGTGTATGATTCTGTTTAGATGATGTTCTAGAATAGATAAAGCCAATCCATAATGTTAGAAATCTGAATTATGGTTCCCTGGGCAGGGAGTAGGGAGTGATTTCATTATTGATTGGAAAGGAAACAGGAGACCATTCAGGGGTGAAGGGAATGTTTTATATCTTGATTTTCTTGTTAGTTACATGAGTTACATGTACATTTGTTAAAACTCATGGAACTGTTGTGGAGTTGTGCGTTTTACTCCATGTCAAAGATATTTCAGTAAAATTAATTATAAAAAGTGCATTCATAAATTGTCATTCCAGCAAGAGATGTAGCCAAGCAAAATCAAGTTGCCTTTTGGCTCTCACTGAAGGGTCTGTATTGAAAATTTGCTTTCTGGGCCTAATACTAACATCATTAGTTAGCATAGCCTGTGACTAATGACTAAGTATTTTATTGTTTTATACTGACTGTTTTATCGTTTTATCCTTTGTCCATCAGTCTGTGTATATGAATATATAACTCACAAAAATACAATTAGGTTGCCAGCAGCATGTTGGGTAAATTAGCAATTGGCACTATGGTAAAAAAGAAAAAGAAACTTCCATGTAAATAGTTCCACCATGGCCAATTTGTAGCTACCAATGTGATGTCATTAAAAAAAGCAGCATTATGAAGAGATCATCAATAATTAGCTGTGGGGTAGCTTCAACACACCACTAGGTATAACTATATACATTCAACATTTATATATCTAAAAAAGTGCTTTTCATAAAGCATGGCAAGATCCAAAACAGTCAGTAGAAAATCTCTACCTACTGCCTGCTATTTGGCCCTTTAGATACCATTGATTGATTATTGGTGATTATAGATCCTATTTCGATTCTTTTCTGTTTTAGTGACTTTTCTTTTTCAGCTGAATGTTAGCTTCTTTTCCTCTGTAAATCTTGTAGCATAAATCTGAGTAAGGGTCATTTAGTCCATGACTAGCTGAATAAGCATTGGATACTGCTGATGGTGATTCTTTTTTACCTGGTGGCATTAGGAGATGTTTGCAGACAATGACATTGTCAGAATACTTATCCTTTACTGCAGGTATTGCCCTGAAAAGTCTTGATTTTGTGTCATCTCTGATTAAGGAGGGCCTATTCTCTTCTCCTCAGCACATGAGGCAGTTCTTCTTCCAGTGGATTTCAAACTGCAGGCTTCTTTGAAAAATGTATGGAAAGGACAAATTTTCCCCCATCTATTCTCCTCTTCCTTCCCCCTGGTTTGTCTCACTTTTAAATTAAAGAAACATAGACGCTGGTCTTAAGTCAATGGAAAGGTTCAGAGTGTTTAATAAGACTATTTTTAATATATATTGATGGACAAACTCTAAAGGCGTCCATGATTGTAAACAAGAATTTTGCCAATTCGTCATCTGATTGGCAACTCCACTTTATATATCTTTCCTCACTGTAGGTTTTTAAAAAACCCAAGCAATTTTTAAAAAGTTCATTAGGTTCCTGTTAATGTTTCCTGTGTGCATATTTTGAGGTATTATCTTTCCTCATTATCTAAACTGGTCATTATATCCGCCCTGTTCTACAATATTGTAAAAAAAAAATAACCAGCTATTTTATGCTGTCTGCATATACTCTGTCCCACTCCCATTTTTTTTAATAATGAGTATAATTCAATTTAATTTAGATTGTTGAATTTTTAGTATTTTATAGTTGTATGATTGTGACTCAGAAGAAAAAATAGTACAAGGCATAAATAACTGATTTATCCTATGGAAAAATTGTAGACATATAAAATTTAATTTTATGAATGTTCATCTCAGTATTATTTACATTTGTGAAAATTCCAACTAATCCAAATGTAAAAAAATGGTAAACTATATAAAATTATTCATATTGCATAAAAGTTTTTAAACTGTAAACATGAAATTGAAGGGTATAGATGAATATTTAAAGATGTTGGATTATTATGTTAATAAGTGAGAGGTCAGGCTAGAAATTTATAGGTTATGATTTCACTTTTATTTAAAATACATGCAAAGAGAGAAAGAGGCAAATAAGAAACAGACTCTTAACTATAGAATATATTAACTATAGAATAAATTGTTGGTTACCAGAAGGGAGGTGGATGGGAGAATGGGTGAAATAGGTGATGAGGATTAAGGAGTACACTTGTGACGAGCACTGAGTGATGTATGGAAGTGCTGAACTGCTATATTGTATACCTGAAACTAATATAACACTTTATGTCAACTAACTGGAATTTGAATAAAAACTTTAAAAAACAAACTTAACAAAAATGCATGCAAAAAACATTCAGTGATCTTCACTGGGTGATAAGATTATGGTACATTTTTGCTTTTTCTTTGTGCTTTTCTATATTTGATAAACATTCTAACATGAACATCTTTTTCTATTAAGGAGAAACTTAACTAGAGGAAATACTCTGTGTGACAGGATAATAGAAACTAAAAACAAATGTCATTATGTGAGCTTTTTCTTCTTTTTGATTAGTGAAGAAATAGGTAGAGTCATTTTATTCTTACTCGGTTTTTTTCTGTCATTACTGCTATGACTATAAGGGTTTTTCTTCTTTTATTAAGAAAGAACTGAAATTTATGCAAGCTACTTCATATAAGTGAGAGTTTAGTGTAAAGCTTAAGTTCATCACTACTAGGAAAATATGAACTATTAGCTCCCAGACAATGCTGGAACTGTAGAACTATAGAACTGTAGAAAATCTAAGGACTCATGGAGGAAAAGCAAGATCTTAAAAGAGTCTAATTAAGACTTGAAAGCAGCATTGGGGTTTCTTCAAGAGGAACTTCTTTCCTTTTTCCCATATTCTCCTTCCCTTCCTTTCTCCCTCCTTCCTTCTTCCTTCCTTCCTCTCCTTTCATCTTTTCATCATTCCTTTCTTAGATATTTTGAGTTCCTACAACATTCTAAGCACTGGGTATCCAGGCAAGTTCTCTGTCTACATTCTCCTGGATGGGAAAAATAACAGCCCTTAACCAGTAAACAAATAAGAGGATTGTAGGTAATAAATAAATAAATAAATAAATAAGAATTGCAGGTAGTGACAAGTGCTAAAAAGAAAAACTAGATGATGTGTTAGTTACTAGATGAAGGGTTGAGCAATAAGATGAGGTTGCCTTAGAGTGGGCGATTAGGGAAGTCCTTTCAGAAGAGCTGATATTTGAAGAAAAGATCTAGAAACAAAACGCTCTAGGTACAGGTGCTCAGTGAACAGGAGGAAAAGGTGGTACAATATGAGCTGGAGAGTTAGGAACTGGGTAGATCATATGGGACATTACATTTTATTCTTAGTACAATGGGAAGACCTTGGACGATTTCAAGCAAGCATTCAAGTGATAAGATGCATAATCTAAAAGACTACACTGGCAGTTGTATGGAGAATGGATGGATTTTAGTGGGCAAGGATAACAACAGCATAGCTAAAGTTCGGATGCTATTGCAGAAATCCAACAGGCATTTATCTTCTCCCTAGTCATTAAGTAGCTAGCTTCTGTCTTCCATCTAATTATTATCTCATTTATTCTCCTTATTTCTGTTCTCCATTTGCTTTTGACTTAGTTTTTATTCCCTTTTCTCCACTCAACTTTTTAGTACCTCTTTGCCTCTGTGTCCTCATGAATTTAGCTCTCTGTGATTGCTCATTCCCAGATTCAACTTCCCTGCCGCTAGGCACTAATATACCTTTTTGATCTTCTATGTGCAATTGTTCAGCTTTAGGTCCCTCCACCAATTGCTCAGTTCTCTCCAAGACAATATGCCAGAGAAAATTAGCTTAATTAAGCTTATCTTGCTATATCAGGCAACATCATGTGTTGCTGGTGAGCCTATAGATCATTGTTAAACTTGAATTAAGTATCTGTAGTTCAGGGAGTTAAGACAAGTTGTACAAGTCATGACTGTCTAGAGCTACCCCCCTCATCAGGAGCTGTGAATAGAATGGTTTCACTTAAATGGAGCCATGGGGGGTGTTGGATATCAGAATTGACATGCTGGTATAGCTATGTGGCATTTTTCTTTTGGTTGATTAGTGGATAATTCTAAGAAATCCAATTAATCAGAAGAAATGTGAATAAAAGAGACATGCTACCAGGAAATAAAAGGAATAGGTAGTTGAATCATGTGTGCATGTGTGCATGCATGTGCACACTTTGTGTGTGTGTTTTCCAGTTACTAAGACACACTTCAGGAGGAAGGCATGTGTTGTTTTGGAAATCTGAAATTGTAGGCATAGAATCAAAAATAGTATTCAATTTAGAAAACTTTGTTTATGTTCCCTCAATTTACTAGAGGACAAACTGTTGAATAACCGAGTTGATTGAAAATATGTTTGAATCTTTGGGTCCATGATGATTGAAAAGCAATTTTGGTAAATTTACAGATTCAACTAAAGTTAATACTAACAATGCCTATAAATGTTAAAAGTCTTGGAAAGATATTTCAGATTTGTATTACACATAGTACTGTTCTTTAAAAAGATTAACCAGTGAGGGTGAAATGTGATGTAATAGTCATTCAACCTCAATTTTATTTTATTTATTTTTTAAAATTCATAGTGTTATATTAGTTTCAGGTATACAAAATAATGAGTCAACAATTTTATGCATTACTCAGTGCTTATCATGGTAAGTGTAATCTTAATCCCTTTCGCCTATTTTACGTATTCCCCCATCCACTTCCCCTCTTGTAACCACCAATTTGTCTCTATATTTAAGGGAAGGAAAAATAAGATAAAAACAGAAAGGGAGGCAAACCATAAGAGACTCTTAACTATAGGGAACAAACTGAGAGTTGCTTGAAGGGAGGTGGGTGAGGGGATGGGGTAACTGGGTGAAGGGCATTAAGGAGGGCACTTGATGTAATGAACACTGGGTGTTATATGCAACTGATGAGTCACTAAACTCTACCCTGAAACTAATAATACACCCTATGTTAATTAACTTGAATTTAAATAAAAAATTTTAAAAAATTAAAAAAATAAATATTTAATAATAAAAAAGCATTTTTGTTTGTCTCTTTTTTCTTTCTTTCTTTGTTTAGTAAATTCTACATATGAGTGAAATCATATGGTATTGTCTTTCTCTGACTAACTTACTTCCCTTTGCATTATGCCTTCTAGATGTATCTATGTTGTTGCAAATGGCAAGATCTTACTCTTTTTTATGGCTGAGTAATATTCTAGTGTGTGTGTGTGTGTGTGTGTGTGTGTGTGTGTGTACATATATATATTTATTTATTTCTTCTTTATCCATTGATCTATCAATGGACGCTTGAGTTGCTTCTTTATCTTGGCTATTGTAAACAATGCTGCAATAAACATAGAGGTTCATGTATCTTTTTGAAATTTGTGTTTTCATTTTCTTTGGGTAAATACCCAACAGTGGAATTATGGATCACATGGTAATTCTATTTTTAATTTTTTGAGGAACCTCCATACTGTTTTCCACAGTGGCTGCACCAATTTGCATTCCCACCAACAGTACATGAGGATTCCCTTTTCTTCATATCCTCGCCAACACTTGTTATTTCTTGTGTTTTTGAATTTAGGCATTCTGACAGGTGTAAGGTGATATCTCATTGTGATTTTGATTTGCATTTCCCTTATGATTGGTGATGTTGAGCATCTTTTCATGTGTCTGTTAACCATCTGTATGTCTTCTTTGGAAAAATGTCTATTCATATCTTCTGTAAATTTTTTAAATTGGATTACTTGTTTTTTGGTGTTGAGTTGTGTAAGTTCTTTGTATAATTTGGATATTAACCCCTTATTAAATATATCATTTGCAAATATCGTCTCCCATTCAGTAGGTTGTCTCTGTTTTGTTGATAGTTTCCTTCACTGTGCAAAAGATTTTATTTTTGTATAGTCCCAATAGTTTAATTTTGCATTGTTTCCTTTGCAAGAGAAGACATATCCAGGTAAATTATTCCATGGCTAATGTCAGAGATTACTGCCTATGTTTTCTTCCAGGAACTTTATAGTTTCAAGCTTCACATTTTGATGTCAGTGGGTATCCTTGTCTTGTTCCTAATTTTAAGGCAAAAACTCTCAGTTTTTCACCATTGAGTTTGATGTTCACTATGTCCCTAATTATGTTGAGGAATGTTTGCTAAACCTACTTGAGAATTTTTATCGTGAATGGATGTACTTTGTCAAATATTTTTTCCTGCATCTATTGAAGTGATCATGTTTTTTTTTTTTGTATAATTCTTTTTTTTAAAAAAGATTTTATTTATTTATTTATTTGTCAGAGAGAGAGAGTGAGAGAGCACAAGCAGGGGGAGCAGCAGGCAGAGGGAGAGGCACGTTCCCTGTTGAGCAAGGACCTAATGTGGGGCTTGATCCCAGGACCCTGGGATCATGACCTGAGCCAAAGGGAGACGCTTAACTGACTGAGCCACCCAGGTGTCCCTGATCATATGGTTTAAATCCTTTCTCTTAATGTGATGTATCACATCAATTGTTTTGTGAATATTAAACCACCTTTGCATTCTTGGAATAAATCGCACTTGATCATGGTGAATGATTTTTTAAGATGTATTGTTGGATTCAATTTGCTGATATTTTGTTGGAGAATTTTAACATTTATGTTCATCAGAAATAATGGTTTGTATTTTTTTCTTTTTTTGTAGTGTCTTTATCTGGTTTTGGTATGAGAGTAATGCTGGCCTCTGAAAGGATCTGAAGGCTTTTCTTCCTCTTCTATTTTTGGAATATTTTGAGAAGAATAGACATTAACTCTCCCTTAAGTATTTGGTAGAATTCACCTGTGAAGCTATCTGGTCTTGGACTTTGTTGGGTGTTTTTTTATTTTTTTGATTACTGATTCAATTTCATTGCTAGTAAGTGATCTGTTCAAATTTTCTATTTCTTCCTGATTCCATTTTGGGAGGTTATATGTCTAGGAATTTATCCATTAATTCCACGTTGTCCAGTTTGTTGGCATATATTTTTTAATAATATTCTCTTATAATCTTTTGTATGTCTGTGGGGTTGATTATTATTTCTCCTCTTTCATTTCTGATTATATTTATTTGAGTGCTCTCTCTCTCTCTCTCTCTATGGTCTAGCCAGACCAAATGAGTCTGGCTAAAGGTTTATCAATTTTGTTGATGTTTTCAAAGAACCAGCTCCTGGTTTCATTGATCTGTTCTATTGTTTTTTAAGTCTCATTTATTTCTGCTTTAATCTTTATTTTTTCCTATTTTCTACTGGATTTAGGTTTTATTTGTTCTTCTTTTTCTAGTAATTTAGGTATAAGGTTAGGTTGTTTATTTGAGATTTTTCTTGTTTCTTGAGGTAGGCCTGCATTGCTATGATCTTCCCTCTTAGAATACCTTTTCTTGTATTCCCAAATTTGGACTATTATGTTTTCATTTTCATTTTTCTTCATGTACTTTTTGATTTCCTCTTTAATTTTGTGGTTGACCCATTCATTGTTTAGAGGCATGTTATTTAACATCCAGGTATTTGTGTTCTTTCCAGATTTTTTCTTGTCAATTTCTAGTTTTATACTATTGTGGTTGGAAAAGATGCATGATATGACTTCAGTATTTTTGAATTTGTTGAATTTGTTTTGGGACCTAACATGTGATCTGTTTTGGAAATGTTCCATATGCACTTGAAAAGAATGTGTATTCTGCTGTTTTAGGATGTATTGTTCTGAATATATCTGTTAGATCCATTGGTCCAATGTTTCATTCAAAGCCAATGTTTCCTTGTTGATTTTTTGTTTGGATGATCTGTCCATTGATGTCAGTGAGGTGTTAAAGTTTCCTACTATTATTATATTACTATCAACCACTTCCTTTATGTTATTTATTAGTGGTCTATGTATTTGAGTGTTTCTATGTTGGGTGCATAGATATTTACAATTGTTAAATCTTCTTGTTGGATTATTCCCTTTATGATTATGTGGTGTCCTTCTTTCTTTCTTGTTATAGTCTTTGTTTAAAGTCTATTTTGTCCAATGTAAGTATGGCTATGCTGGCTTTCTTTTCACTTCCATTCGCATGATAAATGTTTTTCCATCCCTTCACTTTCAGTCTGCATGTGTCTTTAGGTCTAAAATGAATCTCTCTCTCTTTTTTTAAAAGATTGTATTTATTTATTTGACAGAGAGAGACACAGTGAGAGAGGGAACACAAGCAGGGGGAGTGGGAGAGAGAGAAGCAGGCTTCCCGGTGAGCAGAGAGCCCAATGCGGGCCCGATCCCAGGACCCTGGGATCATGACCTGAGCTGAAGGCAGACACTTAACGACTTAGCCACCCAGGCACCCCTAAAATGAATCTCTTATAGCAGCATATAGATAGGTCTTTATCCATCCCATCACCCTATGTCTTTTGTTAAGAGTGTTTAGTTCATTTATAGTCAAAGTAATTATTGATAGGTATGTACTTATTGCCATTTTGTGATTTATGGGTTTTTTATTTTTCAGTTCTCTCTTTCTTCTCTTGCCCTCTTCCCTTGTGGTTTGATGGTTTTCTTTAATGTTATGCCTGGGTGCTTTTCTCTTTATTTTTACATATCTACTACTGGGTTTTGATTTGTGGTTACCATTAGGGTTATATATACCATTCTATGCATATAGCAGTCTATATTAAGTTGATGGTCACTTAAGTTTGAACCCATTCTTAAAGTACTAAATTTTTACTCCCCTCCCACATTTTATGTATATGATGTAATATTTTATATAATTTTATCTTGTGAATCTCTTGACTGATTTTTATAGATATAATTAACTTTACTTCATTTGTGCTTTAACCTCCATACTGGTTTTATAAATGATTAATATACTACTTTTATTGTATTTGTATGTACCTGTGAATTTTTTTTTTCCTTTTCTGATTATCTCACTCCTGATTGTGACATTTCCTTTCCATTCAAAGAATTTCCTTTAACATTTCTTATAAGGTTGGTTTAGTAGTGATGAATTTCTTTAACTTTTGTTTGGGAAATTCTTTATTTCTCCTATTCAGTATGATAGCCTTGCTGTATAGAGTATTCTTAGTTGTGGGGTGTTTTTTCTCTCAGCACTTTTAATATATCATGCCACTCTTTTGTGGCCTGCAAAGCTGCTGCTGAAAAAATTAGCTGATAGATATTTTGGGTTTCCCTTGTATGTAACTGTTTTCTCTTGCTGCTTTAAAATTTATCTCTTTATCACTACGTTTTACCATTTTAATTATTATGTGTCTTGGTGTGGACCTCCTTGGGTTGATTTTTTTTTTCAGTCTCTTTGTGCCCCTTGGGTCTGGATTTCTGTTTCCTTCCCTAAATTAAGGAAGCTTTCAGCTGTTTCTTGAAATAAATTTTCTGTCCCCTTTTCTCTCTCTTCTTCTTCTGGGATCCTTATAATGTGAATGTTATTGTGCTTGATTGATGTAGGCTGGCTGGGTCTGGTGACTCAGAGGGGCATCTTGCAGGACCAAGCATAAGGGTTGATCCTTGACTTTGTGCAGAATAGAAATCAAATGTGAGCTGGTAGGAAGTGAGAGCAGAGTTTATTGAAGATGCAGAGAGAGTACAAATACAGACAAGAGCATCTGGGAGACTCAGAAAGGGAACGAAGAATGAGTCTCATTTTTGCTTGGAGTCGGGGGTTTTTATTAAGGTTGGTTGTTTGATGTACATGTCCTCTCAGGTAACCAGGAACTGGTTAAAACAAGGAAGAGTGCCCAAGTATCCTCTATGTCCCTTATGCCTTGGAAACAGGGGCTTTGGCAACAAGGTGTCTGGAGTCAGTGGTCTTGGAATATATACATGACAACTTCACCCTTCACTCCTTAGATGTTATTTATTGTGCTGGAAGACTTTGAAGAAATTATTTTTTTTAAAGATTTTATTTATTTATTTGAGAGAGAGAGAATGAGAGATGGAGAACAAGAGATGGAAGAGGGTCAGAG
This sequence comes from Callorhinus ursinus, assembly GCF_003265705.2. NCBI lineage: Eukaryota > Metazoa > Chordata > Mammalia > Carnivora > Otariidae > Callorhinus > Callorhinus ursinus. The sequence goes on along the minus strand of NW_027397066.1, from coordinate 48,595,911 downwards.
GGAGAAGCAGACTCCGGAGCCCAATGCAGGACTTGATCCCGGGACTCCAGGATCATGACCTGAGCCGAAGGCAGTCGCTTAACCAACTGAGCCACCCAGGCGCCCTACTTTAAAGAAATTATTAACACCTTGACCTTTACAAGGAGGAAATACATTATCAGAACTATAAGACATGTATAGTGTGGGGGTGCTGGTCCTAGGGGGAATAGAAGCTGGAAAAGGAAAAAAAAAACAAAAAAACCAAAAAACTGTTTTTCATGAGGTTCCTTCAGTTTCCCTGTCTCATGATGATGATGTTGCTGAGTTCCCTTAACCTATAGTAATTTTTTTTATTATTCCTTTTTTCTTTTTGCTGTTCTGCTTCATTGCTTTCCATTACTCTGTTTTCTAACTCACTGAACCATTTTTCTGCTTCCTCTAGTCTACTGTTTGTCCCCAGCAGTGTATTTTCTTAATTTCAGTTATTGAGTTTTTCATGTCAGATTGGTTCTTTTTTATATTTTCTCTTTGCTAAAGGTCGCACTGAGATCTCCTACTCTTTTCTCAAGTCCAGTAAGTATCTTTGTGACCATTACTTTGAATTCTCTCAGGGTAATTGTATATTTCATTTCATTTAGCTCTTTTGTTGTGATTTTTTTTTAAAAGGAAGGACATTCTTTTTTTTTTTAAAGATTTTGATTTATTTGACAGAGAGAGAGACAGCGAGAAAGGGAACACAAGCAGGAGGAGTAGGAGTGGAAGAAGCAGGCTTCCCGCCGAGCAGGGAGCCAGATGTGGGTCTCGATCCCAGGACCCTGGGACCATGACCCGAGCCGATGGCAGATGCCTAATGACTGAGCCACCCAGGTGCCCCTCTTTTGTTGTGATTTTTATCCTGTTCCTTCATTTGGGACATATTCCTCTCTCTCTTCATTTTGTCTAAATTTCTGTATCTCTTTCTATGTTTTAGGAAGTCAGCTATGTCTCCTGATCTTGAAAGTAGTGGCGTTATGAAAAAGAGGTCCTGTAGGGCCCTGTAGTGCAAAGTACCATGTTCACCAGAACCTGGTGCTTCACTAGTGTCTCCTGTGTGTGTTGCATGCATCCTACTGTGGTTGAACCATGTTTGCCTTCAGTCCAATCATTTGCAATGATCTTTTTTGCCTGTTCTGGGCTGGGTTTAATCCCTGTGCTATTAAGAGCCCAGTCTGTATCATACCAGATGCCTGCCTTCAACCTGTTTGTCAGAACTGCAGTTGCACTGAACTGCAGGGTGCTTTTCCTGCATTGTCCCTTGAGAGGTTTTCATTGGTGGGTGGGGCCGGCAGCCAGGCCAGATGTCGGCCCCAATCTGTTTGTTGGGGTTTTCATGACCCTGAATTACAGCGCTCTCTCTTTGTGTAACCCCTGTGAAATTTTTTTGGTCAGGGAGCCTGTAGTCAGATCAGATGTCTGCCCTAACTCAGTGAAAGGGATGCAGTAGAAACGGTGTGTGTGCTTATCTTCCCCTCTTTCCAGGGCAAGAGTCACTTCGGAATGGTGCTGGCTACTGTTGGGTTTGCTTGAAGAATGATAGGCATCTGATGCTGCTTTGGAGGGACTCTTGCAGAGTGCAGTGGGTTGGGTGAGGGAAGTCTTCAGGAGAACATCAGTTTGGGGTGTATGGTGTTAGCAAGCTAGATGGCAAGTGTTCCTGCAGTGTCTGCACATCTAGGCTAGGCTAGGCTAGTGCCCACCAGCTCTTTTGTTTTTGGAGTAGTCTCCTAAAGATATCTGCCACTTATGTGCAAGTTCTGAGATCAGTAAATAAATCTTCCTCTATACTCTGTTTAAACTGCTACTCTTTTTAAACTGCTACTTTTATGCCATATCTTGGTGAGCTTGTTTTTTCTGCTGTCTCTTTCAGGGCAGGGATTCAGTTTCCCATTGCCCTAGGGCTCTTCTGAGAAGATGTCCATCGACAGATGAATGGATAAAGAAGATGTGGTATATATACACAATGGAATATTATACAGCCATAAAAAGGAATGAGATCTTGCCATTTGCAATGACACAGATGGAACTGGAGGGTGTTATGCTGAGTGAAATAAGTCAATCAGAGAAAGACATGTATCATATGACCTCACTGATATGAGGAGGCCACTGATTTTTAAAGTTCCTGGTGTTAAGCTTCAGTGGTTGTAAAAACTCAGGAAGTTAAGCCCCTCTGATTTTCAAAGCCCAGTGGTATAGGAACTTGTCTTCCCAGCATAGGTCCCCTGTGTCTGGGGTGTCTGGTGTGGGGTCTGTTCCTCTCGCTTCTTTGTGCTTGTGGTGTCTTTCCCATTTGTGATTAGTTTTGCTGGTTAGTTTGGTTCCAGAGTGGGACTCCACCCTACCTACCGTTTTCAATGTAGCCACCTCTGTATGATTAATTATGGAAAGTCTGCTAGACTTTGGTTTCTTTTCTATGTTAGTTACACTGATGTGGCTGTTATCTAGGTGTATTTGTGGGATGAGGTGAGTTTAGGATTCTTCTCCTCCACCATCTTCCCAGGCTCCTCAAGCTATACTTTAGATAGGTCTCTGTATCTTTCAGTGTCTTATTCTGTGAAATATGATTGAATGATTCTAGTAAAGTTTTTTTCATATCATTGGAATTTCTCACTTAGAGAGTGTATCTCTAAGTATATATAATGAAAATGAAACAATTTATTTTCTGATAAATACATAGATAAAAATGAAGGAAAATTGATAGAAAGATTGTTTTTAAAAAATTGGTAATTTGTTTAATGTGATATTTGGTAACAAATCTTGCAACTTATTTCTAAAAGCAATTTGCCTGAGAAGATTGTATCTTTCTTTGAGCCCAATACACAATGGAAGAATCTCTTGCAAATAGAAGAAAGTATAACTCTCACTCACTTATTATTTTCTGTTTCTTGGCCAATATCTGCAATGTACTCTCAACAACCAGTGTTTTGCCTAAGAGGAAAAGCATTGTGTCATCCATATTAATTACACATCTTGTGTCTGGCAGTAATGTCACTATTGGTACTGCCAGAGCTTTTCAAGGATATTCCATGATTGGATCAGAATTGGGATGCGAGAATTTTTGGCAACATTTGAAAATTTCATACAGATGAATGGAAAAGAATTAAGTTATAAGTGTTTGCCTACTTTGCTCTATTGGGCTGATTGGAATAATGGGTAAAAATTATTGATTGAAATCTAAAAAGACTAAGTTGATCTACATAACATATGGCTGAGTGTGGATCAGTGCAGAGAGAGTGTATAACAAATAAAAGCCAATGCAGAAGAGCCAGAGGTTATTTTAAGAGGAAAGATTTTTGGAAATCAAATATAGTGTCAGAGAGAGGAGAGAATTTCTGAGCAAGCCATTGTGGATATTTGGGAACAGAAAATAGCAAAGACAAATTATAGAGCATATTGCTCTGGGTCATGCCATTTCATGTATCTCCCTTTGTCCTTCAGTAACTTAAGTAAGAATATATTTCAGTGCATTTGAAATGTGGGACTTTTATCTTTTGAATGTGATAGTTTATGGAAATTTGCTACAAAATAGAAGCAAGAAGTCAAGGCCTAGTTATATTCAAGTTAGTTAGGAAAAAACACTAGCTCTGAAATACACCTCAGTTGTCTGTCCTCATTCTCTCAGAAAGAGAAGTGAACCCAGAGAAGTTTAATAATTTTCCTGAGGTCATATAGCTACTATGAGAAATCTAGTACTAGAATCTAAGCATTCTTGCTCATATTTTAGCATCTATACATAATCTCAGTTAATGCTACACAGTTGCAGGGTGTTAATATATTCAGTTTATTACTGGGTGTCATTAAAGAAATTGATATTGGATATGAGAAAAAAATTTAAGTGAATGTTTGTGAATGAGAAAATAATAACAGTAGTAATCTTTTGCCAGTTGCTTTCAACAAAGATTAACAGTGACAAAAGAACAGTGCACTACCAAGATATCATCATGCAACTTTCAAACAGCTACCCCACTGAGAAATTTTACTGTTGGTTTAATTAATGGCATTGTCAGTGCCTTGGCTCATTATCTTTACATTTCGTAATTATCAATCAATTATCAATATTTACTAAACATCAATAGGATACTTAATTTATATAACACAAAAATCAATATATTTTACTTATTTATGAATTTATATAAAAATAAACAACAATACCTAACAACATTCCAGACACTGCTCTATAAATTCTATATATGTTAGTGAGTTAACCCTCATAATAATATATGATGTATATATATATATAACTTATATACATTTACCCAAATACATAGCCCATGTTTTACAGATGGGTATTTAGACAATAGAGTTTTATTTATTTATTATTGTGGTTAAAAAACACATAACATGAAGTCTACCTTCTTAATAAATTTTTAAGTGTGCAGTATAATATTGTTAACTATATGTGCATTGTTGTGCAGCAAATCTCTAGAACATTTTTCATCTTTGCTGGACTGAAATTTTATACTTTGTCAGTAGCAACTCCCCATTTCCATATACCTCCCACCCCTACTCCTGGCAAGAACCATTCTACTTTCTGCTTCTATGAGTTTGATGACTTTAGATACTTCATATAAGTGGAATCATGCAGTATTTCTCCATTATTTACTGGCTTATTTCAAACTCAAAATTCATCCATTTTGTAGCTAATGGAAGCATTTCCTCCCTTTTTAAAGGCTGAATAATCTCGACTGTGTTTATACACTACATTTTCTTTTCCATTCCTCTGTTGACAGTCAGTTAGGTTGTTTCTACCTGTTGGCTATTGTGAATAATTCTCCAATGAAAAGTGAGTGTGAATATCTCATAGAAAATCTATTTTTCAATTATTTTAGATAAATACTCAGAAGTGGGATTGTTGGATCATATGCTGATTCTACTTTTGATTTTCTGAGGAACCTCCATAGTCTTTTCCATTATATCTGTACCATTTTTTATTCCTATCAGCAGTGTACAAATATTCCAAATTCCCTGCATCCTTGCCAACATTATTTTTAATGATACCTATCTTAACAGTTATGAGGTGACATCTGATTGTAATTTTGATTTACATTTCCCTGATGATTTGTAACGTTGAACACCTGTTAGACATTTGTATTTCTCCTTGTTCTTACTGTTCTTGTTCTCCTCCTCCTTCTTCTTCCAGGGGAGTTGTAGGAATTCCTTATATATTTTAGATATTAACCCTTTATCAGATATAAGGTTTGCAAGTATTTTCTCCTACTCCATAGGTTGCCTTTCATTCTGTCGTTTCCTTCGCTGTGTACAAGATTTCTAGTTTGATGTAGTCCCGCTTGCTTTTGTTACCCGTGCCTTTGGTATCATATCTAATAACTCATTGCCAAAACCAATATCATGGACATTTTCTTCCTTTCTTGTAGGAGTTTTATAGTTTTAGGTCTTAAGTTTAAGTTTTTAATAAATTTTGAATTGATTTTGTATGCATTATAAATGTCTGGTTTCATTCTTTTGCATGCAGATATCCAGGGTTTCCAACATCATTTGTTGGAGACTATCCTTTCTCATTGTGTTTTCTGCCACTCTTGCTGAAGAGCATTTGACCATCTATATATGGGTTTATTGCTGAGCTCTCTATTCTATTCCATTGGTCTGTATGCCTGTTTTTATAACTCTATCATACTGTTTTGATTACTATGGCTTTGCAATATGTTTTAAAATGAGGAAGTGTGCTGCCTCCAGCTTTGTTCCTCTTTCTCAAGATTGCTTTGTTTATGTGGGGTCCTTTGTAATTACATATGAATTTTAGGATTGTTTTTTATTTTTGTGAAAAATGCCATTGTGATAATGATAGAGATTACACTGAATATGTAAATCGCATTGGGTAGCATGAACATTTTAGCAATATTAAATCTTCCAGTCCATAAACACAGGATGTCTTTCATTTATTTGTCTTTCATTTCTTCAAGCAATGTTTTGTAGTTTTTTGTGTATAAATCTTTTTCTCCTTATTTAGGTTTATACCTAAGAATTTTATTCTTTTTTATACTATCATGAATATGCTTTAAAAATTTCCTCTTAAGAGGAATTAGTTATTTGAGCACAGACATGCAACTAATTTTTGTATGATGATTTTGTTTCATGACACCTTGCTAAATATGATTGTTAGTTCTAATAGTTTCTTTTTTGTCTGTGTGTAATCTTGAAGTTTTCTACATATAAGATCATGTCTTCTGCAAACATAATTTTACTTCTTCCTTTCAAATTTAGATGCCTTTTATTATTTTTTTCTTACCTAATTTCTATAACTAGCAATTCTAGTACTATGCTGAATAGAAGTAGTGAGAGTGAGCATTCTTGTTTTGTTCCTCATGTTATAAAAAAGCTTGCAGCTTTTCACTGAGCTGTGTGATGTTAGCTGTGGCTTGTCATATATGGCTTTTATTTGTTGATGTAGTCTTTTGTTCCTAGTTTGTTGAGTGTTTTTATCATGAAAAGTTGTTGAATTTTGTCAACTACTTTTTCTCCATCTATTGAGGTGATCATATGATTTTTGTCTTTCATTCTGTTAATATAATGTATCACATTTATTGATTTTCATATGTTGAACAATTCTTGCATTCCAAGGATAAATCCCACTCAGTCATGGTATATGATACTTTTATTTTTTATTTTTATTTTTTTTAAGATTTTATTTATTTATTTGACAGAGAGAGACCCAGCGAGAGAGGGAACACAAGCAGGGGGAGTGGGAGAGGGAGAAGCAGGCTTCCTGCTGAGCAGGGAGCCCGATGCAGGGCTCGATCCCAGGACCCTGGGATCATGACCTGAGCCGAAGGCAGACGCTTAATGCCTGAGCCACCTAGGCATCCCAGTGTATGATGCTTTTAATATGCTGTTGAATTCAGTTTGCTAACATTTTGTTGAGAATTTTTGCATTTATGTTTATCAGGAATATTGGCTAGTAGTTTTCTTATACTATCCTTTCCTAGATTTGGTATTAGGGGAATGCTAGCCTTAAAAATGGGTTCAAAAGTGTTCCCTCCTCTACAATTATTGGAAGAATTATGGAGGATTGCAAATAATTCTTTAAAAGTTTGGTAGAACTCTTTAGTGAAGCAATGAGTCCCTGGGCTTTTCTTTGTTGGGAGGCTTTTGATTACTAATTAAATCTTGTCACCAGTTATTGGTCTGTTCAGATTTTCTATTTCTTTGTGATTTAGTCTTTGTAAGTGAAATATTTCTAGATATTTTCCATTTCTTCTAGTTATCCAATTTGTTGGCATGTAGTTGTCCTACCATTCTCATAATTCCTTTCATTTCTGTAGTATCATTTGTAATGCCTCCTCTTTCATTTCTGATTTTATTTATTGGAATCTTCTGTGTTTTTTTTTTTCTTAGTCTGGCTAAAGTTTTATCAGTTTTGTTAATCTTAAAAGAATAACTCAGTTTCTTTGATTTTTTCCTTTGGTTTTCTACCATGTATTTTGTTTATTTCTCCTCTAGTCTTTATTATTTCCTGCTTTTTGGGAACTTTGAACTTGCTTTGTTCTTTTTTTCTCAGTTCTTTGAGAGTCAAAGTTATATTTCTTAAATAAATACTTTATATTGTAATATTTAATATATAAAATGCATAATGTAATTAACAATTAATTATATTAAAATAATTATTGTGTATATTATATTTTATATTGATTGTTAGCTATAGTTTTGTATAATTATATTTCACATTATATTAAGATGTAAGAATTAATATAATAATTTTAATATGTGATATTTATGTTATAAACCTAAAGTATCAATAATTGTATGTTTCCTCATTCCATAATACAAAGAAAGAAAATAAATGCATTTTCAATTAGTATGACACAATACTTTCTTATTCCATGGAAGTGTTACATTATATTAACTGAAAGAGTTTTTTTGATGTAGATTTTTCATATCACACACACACATATAAATATTAAAACAAACATTTAAATGAAATTAATTCTTTGGTTATCTCTAAAATGTCTTCTCATTCAGATTCTTCTGAATCATGTTTTAGCTTAGTCATTGAGGTGTGTGTTTTCCCACACAGTACTGATCTCTGTGGCTTCAAGAGAATTGGTCAGGCAGTAGTTATCAAACAGACCTCCACTATTGTATCCAAAACTTTCCACCAAACAGCTGTCAACCATTCTGTAAGTTTTCATGTTGCTCATTTTGATTTTAGTACAAGGGCTGACAATGAAACAATGCCATTGACCACTGCCTGGTCAACAGAAATTATGAGACACTATTTGGTTTCAGAAGTGTTAAGATGTGAAAAAATGTAGGTCTTAAAATCAGTGACATATGGTAGTTGAAAAGCTTTCCTTGGAGGATATGATTAATATATCAAGACCAACCTGGAAAGAATTGTTAATGTATTTAACATTATGTCACAAGAGTATGCCCTCAGCCTTACCCTGTTCAAAATAATCATTAATATTCTAGATGACATGAATATCAAAATTACTCCTTACATGAAACTGAAGTGAATAGTCAGTAAAATGGTCTTTATTATCTAATAAAGAACACAATTGAACAGGAAAATGTAATAGGGATTTATTGTGGTACTGTGTGCACTGTTGCCTCTGCTCAAAGGGAAATTTCCCACTGATTCAATTTAATTTTCTTTGGTGAAGGGGCAAGATCTTTCCTTCAAACCCTCAATCCAACATGGGGTATCCAAGTTCAAAGCTTTGTTTGGGAATAGGTGGGGAGAGCTCTGGTGGCAGATTGCCCAGTACATTTGATTAGCAGATTGTCAACAAGTGATAAAATGGTGTACAGAATCCATGCTGAAAGACAACTTCCAGGCCTTTTTATTGACTCACAGAAAACTGAAAACTCTTTAAAAATCTTTTTTTAACAACCATTTTCTTTTCTATACTCTCTTAAGTTCTCAATGTTGGTGAGGAGTCTAAGTCTCATCTAAATGGTTCTTCATCACCTACTTTGATATTTATATTTAGTTTGACATCCCACTTTGGTATTTGACACTGTTCATTTTAGGGTCTCAGCTGGTTTCCATTTTAGCATTCTGTTACAAGGGTACATTTAAGATGCTGCACCAAAACATATAGATTTTTATTAGTCCATGTAGAAAGATTACTGAGTATACTATCAGAAACTTTAGCTTCTGAGCTTGAATCTACAACAGACTCTTTATATTAGAACTTTTAAAAATTTTTGTTTTTTTGTTTTATCAAAATGCACATAGTAAATGAAAATTACTTATGTGATACATTCTCACATCCTAGTTATAAATGTAATTTAAGCATCCTAGTCATAAGTGTAATACTTTTACACTTACTCGAAAGAACATACTCACATTGAGGTAAGACAGAAATATACGAATGCAGATACTCTTTGTGTGAGTGAGAAATTCTTTGAGAAGTTCTTGCACTAAAAAACTGAAAATAACTAGCAAGATTTTGTTTTTATTTTCTAAATGACACATTACTTGCAATATGGTTCAAAACTACTAATGATAACAATGTGTTGTGATTCCTTGTTGAGAACTCCTCTGTAATCTTCAGGAAGTTATTATTATTATTATTATTATTATTATTATTGAAGTATGGTTAACACACAATGTTACAGTAGTTTCAGGTGTATAATATAGTTGAGGAAGTTGTGATCCTTGACTTTTTCCTAAACTGAAAATTAGTGAACCTGAAGATCTCTTTCAGTCATAAGATAATTTATTGCTACATATAGGATGAGGAGTTATGGTTAATTGCAAAACATGCAAAAGGCTTACGCATTTTAGTTGAGTTATGGATACACAATTAAAATATTTAAAAATAAGACAATGTTTACATGTAATTTTTCATATTTATAACTCAATGTAATTATTGGTTTTGAAAGAAGAAAAAACCTACAAGAAATGTTAATTAAGTTTTCCATTTATAGCTTTGATATTTCATTTTTAGTTTGCTTAGGTAAAATGTTGAGTATTTTTTTTTATTTAAGTAATCTCTACACACAACATGGGGCTCAAAATCACAACCCTGAGATCAAGAGTTGCATGTTCTTCAGTCTGAGCCAGCCAGGTGCCCCAAATCCTGAGTATTTTTGAAAGAAGGGGAAAGTGTATGTTGTAATTGAATTTGCTTCATTACTTCTGAAAACTGCTTATTAAGATCTGCTACCTCAGCCATTTTGATTGATGCAGCTCCTCTTATATGTTGAAAGTCCTTTATGCAGGTTAGTTATTTATAATTCAATCCAGAAGGTAACAGATAAGGAAAATGATCAGCAAATTGGAGATCTGCTCTTTAAGCACCATTATTACACTATCTCATTCAATGTTTTATCTTTTCATTGGATATTTTGCATGCTAAATTCCCATCTTTAATAGTTTCTTGTGTCACAGAATAGCATCCTCATGTTTTTATCAGGTAATTGTAATGAGATATGATGTTACTTCAATGATATGGTGTTTGTTTTTTTCTATACAATTTTGATAGGTCTTAACCATACCTGCAACATTAGAATAACCTGGAAAGTCTGGAAAAGATTACTATATCTCAACCTCAGAGATTCTGATTCTTTTGATTGGGGATGGGGCCAGGCATTAGGTACTTTTGAAAAGTTCCTTGGATGATTCCAAAGTGGAATCTCGACTGAGACCCACTTCTATAAACATTGCAGAATATATATGTATATGAATATATATGTATATATTCTGTGTGTATATATATATATATACACACACACTATTGCAAAATATGTAATTATACTATTATAATACTATTATACTGTATATACATGCATATAGATATATAAATATATTTATAATATATCAGTATTTTCCTGTTTATTATGTAACCAATCTGTATATTTCACTACCTTCTGGCCCAGAGTTATATTGTGAATAAAGTACAAAATATTTCTTAATCAGATGTGAGTTAAATTGAAAAGATAGTGTTAAAATAGCCAAGTTAAGAATAGAAAAAAATGCAAAAATTTTGATATTTATAGGTACTGTAGTTTGAATATGGCATTATTTTAGGTCCATGAAGTCCTCTTGCTTCCCTGACTAAAAGGTCATTTTGTTATTCTAGCCAATGAGATTTGAACAGAGCTCCAGGTGGACTTAACTTGGATTGAATTCTTCATGGAAAAGATTTTTATTATCATTCTGTTATGATGTTACATTATCTAGAAGATATTTAATGATATTTAAGTTTCAAACCAAATATTAATCTACATCTTTGGTCTTTGCATGATGATAATGACTTGCATCCTGTTCTCAAGAAGTGGCCAGGAATATCATGTCCTTATGTAAACCAGATTCCAGCCAGGACCTAATTTTAGGGTAGGATCTGAGTGATAAAAGTCAGCAAAAGACACATTTTTTTAATTTTTAAAAAAGATTTTATTTATTATTTTGAGAGAGAGAGCCAGGAGAGGGACAGAAGGAGAGGGAGAAAGAGAATCTCAAGCTGAGCATGGAGCCCTATGCAGGGCTCAGTCTCACAACCATGAGATTATGACCTGAGCTAAAATCAAGAGTTGGATGCCTAATTGACTGAGCCACCCAGGCACCCCAAGATACATTATTTTTTAATTTTACTTGTTCTTATTGTATTACTAGTATAAATAATTTTATTTTCTCTATTCTTGCTATTATTATTATTTTTACTGCCAGTGACTTCTATTTGCAGAGATAGGATTTATCACTTTTTGTTCATTATTTTTTATGTGAGTGAAGTTTAAAATGGGAGAATGTTTTCAGTTCAGCAAGCCTTAATTGAATACCCATTATAAACAATACATAGATTTGTCTCCATGAGGATTAGAAAGGTAAAAAGACATATACCTTGTCCTGAAGTGTTTTATAATGATAGGAGATGCAACCCAATATTAATATGTACAGTTTGGAATGCTGGGAGTACTATAATAGAGGCATGATATAATTAATATTAACTTATAAATAACCATCCTTGTCTTATATTTTCAAAACTATTAGAGCATGCAGTTTTTGCTCTAAAAAATGATTGTCATCAAAGGTGGATTTGACTAGGTGGAATAGAATATGATTACGTTTCTCACATATAAAAGATACTCAAGCCAATTATATAAATGTGTCCTAAAAATTAAAGTATTTTGACAGTTTTTTGAGATTTGTTTTTATACATGAAGACATATAAAATGTAAATTTTGCGGAGATATTCTTTTGATATTGTAATTTTAGGCTTGCAATATTGCCAGATAAGAGACAAACTTTCTAAGTTAAAAAAAAGTCATTTTTGGCGCCTGGGTGGCTCAGCTGGTTGGGCGGCTGCCTTTGGCTCAGGTCATGATCCTGGAGTCCCAGGATCGAGTCCCGAGTCGGGCTCCCCACTCAGCGGGGAGTCTGCTTCTCCCTCTGACCCTCTTCCCTCTCGTGCTCTCTATCTCTCACTCTCTCTCAAATAAATAAATAAAATCTTTAAAAAAATCTTTATAAAAAAAGTCATTTTAACGAAACACAAAGAATGTTAGTTTTGCCTATTGTGGTTATTGTTGGAGTCCCATATTCCAGTGACCCACCTGAGATTACATGCATTAGCAGTGAAATTTCCAGTGCGTTTCTAGCTTCCTACCTCAAGGGCTGGGATTCTTTTGCTCTTTGCCTGAAGTCTTTCTCTAGTTATGGTACAAGCTTGTTTTATAGCACATGGCAACCAAGAAGTGTGAGATCATGAATATTCTCATAGGGAACTCTTGTCCAACGGGGAAAGTGGTCTTAAAGGAGAGCCTCAGTCTCCCTTTCTCAGGTGGAATGATTCTGATGTATGTTTCATGTCATTTCTCTGAGTGTACCCAAAGGACTAGAACTCCATAGAAGTAACGTGCTTATTGATGCTCTGTGATTTGGGTTTTTTCCCTTTCTTTTTCCATTTTTAAAATTTGTGCTTCTAAGATCACTATTTAAAATCATCCCCCTTGTGTAACCGTTTGTTTTGGGGGCTACCAAAACAAAGACATCTCTCAATATTTATTCTTACCCACTCTCTCACAGAATAGAAATCTTGAGTTTGGGCTGTGTTATGGCTTTTCACAATAAAGACTAGATTTCTTTGTTCTTTTTGCAGCCATATATGATCATATAACTAATCTTTGCTAAATAGAATATGGGTACAAATTTTTGTTGCACCTTCGAGGTTGTGTCCTTAAATAATAGGGATAGCTTGTCATTTTTCCTTTTCTCTCCTCACTAAATAGAGCTAAGCCATCTTGACCATGCAGAAGAAGGCTTACTACTTTTGCAAATTTGGGAATGACAACAGAAGCCTAGATACCACATACCATAGAGACTCTGTAGCAGATTACAATGCTTATATTTAGGCTATTACTTAAAAGAGAAAGAAGCTTCTCTCTTATTTCTGTCTTTCTGTTACAGGAGTCCAAACTATATTTAAATTATTATATTGTCTACACAGATTAAATATAAATGCATGGGATTGTATCTAAGAGCAGAATTATAAACCTAGTGGAAACATTATTTTTAGTAACATATATCACACCTAGATTGAAATAAGACTAAGAATTCTCTAAGAGATGATGCTCACTTCATTTTAACACTCTAAATGTGAGAATTTTAACTGAAATTGTCAGGTAGAATTGTGTCACTTCAGGAACTACTTAAAAGAATACTTGAAATAATTTTTTAGCTTTAGTTATAAAATGACATGGAAATAGGAAAATACAATTGAATCTTCTCTCTGGAATGAGAACATTATACATTTAATGATTCATTAGCTTAAGCATTCAAATATTCAACCATAAAAATAGTTTGTTGGTTGTGAAATGAACTTCCAGTTCTTCCCAATATGGACTTTGTAGTGATGATGTTACTGAGAAATCATACGCAAATTTTTTTCAGGATATACCTGCCCACTTAACAAATCTGTATTTTATTTTTTTTTAAAGATTTTATTCATTTATTTGACAAAGAGAAAGAACACAAGCAGGGGGAGCAGCAGCAGAGGGAGAGGGAGAAGCAGGCTCCCTACTGATTAAGAAGCCTGATGTGGGGCTCGATCCCTGGACCCTGGGATCATGACTTGAACTGAAGGCAGACACTTAACTGACTGAGCCACCCAGGCGCCCCTTCAAATCTGTATTTAAAAAAAAAAATTCCAGGCATTTGATGAGCACCAGAATATGGGAAGCAGTGTATTAATCAGCAGTGCTGAGGGTTCTTTGTGAATTGGTCATGCAATTATTTTAGGATTATTATTTTCAGTTTTCAGAATATTTTTGTCTCTGATAGCATTTTTAAATTTTTATTTATTTTTATTATTATGTTCAGTTAGCCAACATCTGATAGTATTTTGTTGCAAGCATTGAGTTTTTATCAAACATTTTCCATGGATATTTTTCCCTGCAGTATTTCCTGAAAAGTATCTGTGATTATTTAACTTAAAAATGGCTTCTCTCTCTAATTGGAGTTTGCTGTTCTGCATTTGAGTTGCTGTTCTGTTTACTGTGTGTGCTTGGATAGATCAGGAGCATTGTATTTATTCACTCAGTCACTCACTCACTCATTCATTTATTCACTAATTCAAGCACAGTAATAAGCAATGTCCCTTTCCATTTGGGGATCAAACTGAAGGCATGCCTTCCTTGGAAGCATCATAACATTGCCTTGATTAATACCCTCAGCACTCACCTTGTGGCATCGGCTAGGGTGGCATTATTTGTAACCATCCCATTGCCATGAAGTGGACTTCATTTGTTCTTACATTCCTGCCTTTGGTGGTTATATTTCCACTGTAATTGCATACTATCAGTATTATTCTATAAAAACATTAGGTTTCTTTGAAGAGAACTTAAAGTTGAACTTCCTTATTTGCTCTGGATATAGTCTCCAATTTCTTATTAATTACTTATTTTCACCTTGACAGGTTTGAGATTTCTAGTTTTGCCTATTCACTTAAAAGGTAATTGTTTTGGTCCGTCTCAATAAGGTGAAGGAAAATACAGAAATTTTGCTAGAACAAGGCTGTGGAGAATCCACAGAGCAATTAATGGAGAGAAAGTTTATGTTCTGAAAAGGTCAATGACTTATATTGGCTGAGATTATTTTGAGCCCTGGTTTTCTTTATCATCAAGTGTTCCTGAATACATTATTGTTAATCTCTTTGTTAACCTAATGAATTATTCCATATATAATACTCATGCTTAAGTAGTGTCATAAGGGTAAAAGAAAAAGGTTTTTTATTAACAGAAATGTGCAGACTAAAATACAAAATGAAAAGCAAATTATTCTGTTTCCTTTTGGCTTCTTCATTGATTTCAGTGAAAAGACAACATCAAAAGTTTAGTGCTATCTAAGTTTATCTCTTACAAAAACAACTGTGCCTCCTGTTTGAATTTAATGTAAGATGGACATCCTGAATCCATCCCAAAGTATTTTGGGATTATAAACACTTCAGTTTTAAAATCATGGCTTATACTACATATGAAAGACACTTGGCTTAAATGATTTATTCATCATTTCCTCATTATGGTCTTCTTCAGTCTGATATAAAGAAGTGGGTATATGTTAAGTCATACAGGAATGAAGAACATGACAAACGTTCCTATTCTGTTCTTTATGCTACTTGTAATACTATACAGTGAGGAGATTCTGGAGTACATGAGGCAAAAGAAATTTCATCTTCTAATACATTTAGATCACATTTCAAACTGCCAGAAGTGGTTCGGCATCTTTTCTCCACAGCCTGGCAAATTAGGCTATTTTAACGTGATAAAATATAGTCTTGATGAAAACTTTTATTTTTAGTTTGGTATCTTATAAAGGAGGCTTACAAAATCACTGTGTCTGTGTATGTGAGTGTCTGTCTACCCCCATATGCTGTCATAGACAGTTGGCACTGCCTTGGCAGCCTTACAGGATCAAATTGCTGCATTCAGTATTCAGTGAAAGCAAAACCAGCGCTGCCTCTTCTCCCCATCTGTAAATGAGAGAAAATCAATCTCTGTAGGTTTGAGTCTTTTGTTATAGTCAGATAGTTATAAAAATTATAATAAGCTCCTTTGGGGAAGGGAAATGTTCATTTGATTTTGTAACAACTGAGCCTTGCCAGTACCTGGCTCATAGGAGGTTCTCAATAAGTCTTTTTTAATCAATGGATTTTTAAAAAAGGGAAATTGTATCATTGCTTCTGGATTGTTTCAGAAGTTTTAAAAAGTATAGTAAACTACTTGGTGATAGGAATAGCTTCAGAACGGAGGTGAGTAACTCACAGGAGGCTTTTGCAAGATCTCACTTCTGTGAAGATTATTCTGCTTTCCTTCTTCCTTCCAGATCTCCAATGAATACCTCTCATTGGTGGGAATTAACCCAGAGATTCTGGGAAGTGTAGTTTCCAGGATTACAGCTCCTGTGGTGCAGGAGAGAGCATAGAAGTGGGGGACTCTTGCTGAGTTGCCAAAAGATAATTCAGCACAGCTTTCTAGGCACAATTCTTACACAAATTACCTGGAAATGGCTGTATGCCAGGCCTCAAGTAGAATTCGGTGTGACTGGTCCAGAACTTGGGCTTATGCAAGGATTAATTGCATACAGGTTTCAAAATGACCTCATGCGAATGTTTTACTATAAGATTTAAAATGATACCAGTATATACAGGCAGTTCCTGTGTTTGTCCTTTTGAGATTTTTCCTATGGGTATGCTCATTGACTTGTCACTTTGAAGAGTCCTTGTAAGTAAGGGCTAGTTATGGGAAAATCTTGAGACTATTCCTTATGGGTGCTAAGATTCTCTGATACCTCAAAGTTATAATTTTTTCTTTTAGGGAAATCAGAGTGGACTAACTACTGATCTTAGTAAGTTAAAGGATCTTTTGTTTATACAACAAATATGTAATATCTATCCATTTTATCCTAAAGATTTATCTTTATTTTGAAATCATTTTTGCTAATTTTTAGAATGCTTCTACTAAAAACTGGGATAAATGTGTCCTCCTTGAAGTCCTGAATGAGGTATGTTACCAGCCCCTCCACCCCTGGCCCACATTCTCTTCTGTCAAAAGTTATAAAAAAAAGTTTGGAAAGAATTCTCTCCCCACCAAACCTTAAATACTGCCTGGTATACAGTAGGTGCACAATGTATATTTGGCAATGAATAATGAAATAAAACATCATTTGGGGTATCAATGTTTAAAAAGTTTTAACTTAATTTTGTTATGAAACATCTCTTTGATGTGGCTGATAGCTGAAAAATGAGTTTGGCTTCTTTTTATGTTATTCTTCAATGTTGATTCAGTGCTACACACTGCCTTCCAGGAAACCATCTCCATGGGGAAGCCGTAAAGCCTACCACCTTCTTTCTATAGGTAGGAGCAAGGTGTCTTGGGGATTAGTGTAGGAATTAATGCAATAGTACTTTAGAAAGACAAATGACTTGGGTTATAAGACCTATATTACAAACTGTTATTCACCTATCAAGACTCAGGTTTCTATGATTTAGACACTTGTCCTTTTTTTCCCTTTTCTCTACATTCATGGTATTTTCTACATACCTCATTTATTGCATATTCATTTTATATGAACTCAATTTGTCCATATTTATTGTTTGCTTTGCATTAGATGTTATAGTAGGATTAGCATACAAACAAAAATATACTATCATACTTCCTTTCAAAAATTTGCAATTTAGTTGTGGAAACAGATGGTAAACTAGAATTTTAATATTTTGAGTGACATATAGGCATAGAGATGTCCATTGGCTGCAGTAAAAAAAAAAACAAAATAAAACTGATAATGCATTTAATTTAGAAAGGGGTTCAGGGCTGGAAGAATATGTCGTTCACTTTGTACACCTAACAACAATTAATAGGATCTCAATTAATGTGCAATACACTGATTAATAAATTCCCAGGGCAACAATATTAGTGAAGTAATGAATAACTAAAAGTATATTTTTGAGGGATGCCTGGGTGGCTCAGTAAGTTAAGTGTCTGCCTTTGGCTCAGGTCATGATCCTGGGGTCCTGGGATGAAGCCTGCATTGTGTTGGGCTCTCTACTCAGTGGGGAGCCTTTTTCTCCCTCTCCCTCTGCCACTCCCCCTGCTTGGGTTCTCTCTCTCTCTCAAATGGATAAATAAAAATTTTTTAAGAAGTATATTTTTGATTGATCAAATGTCACATGACATATTCTATTTTTAAGAACAAATTTTAAACATTTAATTTGTACATAATTCACTAAATTTTGAGTTTTTCCAAAGCTCTTTTGTGTACAGCATGTTAAAACCCAGCATTGTTTCTAACTGGAGGTAAATTAGGAAGTTTGCTTTCATTTCTTGGTAGTGATGGAAATGCAGTGTTTCTGTATCTTTGAAAATCAGTTCCTCCTGTGCTACCATGACTACCTTTGGTTTATATTTAACTGTAAAGATAATATGGAAGTGATTCCATGAATTTTTCAATGGGCAAGCTCAAATCTAATTCAAGGTATACTGAGAATAAATTTTGGCCCACTTGGGCACATGTGAAAGATTTTACTGCCTGTTAGGTACACACTTGACTCATCCTTAACTCATACCCTGATGCGTGTTCCCGACACATCACACCAGCCTCCTACATCTTTCCATCCCACAAACACACTACTAACTCCACATGGCACAACACCCACCACTCCTCAGGCCATCAGGATCACTAAAATGTATTTTCACAGAGATATGCAAGAAAGAACACACACAGTTCTCCCACACAGCTCGGAACAATCATGCAGAGTGAAGCACAATCTATTCTGGTTTCATATTCCTGTTTTCCAAAGGTGAGTAGGCAGATACAAAGATGATGATGCTGTAATAATCTTTATGGTCATAAAAAATCTTCAAAAATATTCAGCAAATATATTCCTAGGGTTATTTGGTCTTTAAAACTAACTCTTAGTTAATAGGGATCAATTCACCCACTGTTTTTTAAACAAATGCCAGGTCTTTTTAGCATAAATTCTTCTCCATAACCATCAGTCTCCTCCTTATAAAGGTACCCAATCTAAATGGTCAAGAAAATTGACTTCTGCATTTCAAATGCCAGCAGGCCTTATTATTGCCGGCATTTGAATCCCTATTAAGATCAAAACAGAATCAAGACAATGATTTGGGGCACATCCAAGTCAGGACGCTTCATAGATAACAGAAACAAGAAGGTAATTGTTTAAATGTGGGAAGATGTCTTTTAGACATTCAGGTATTTACAGGCTACCTCAGTTTCAGCATTGATATTTCATGCGTGCTCTACATCAATAAACTGAGATCCAGGAGACCTGGCTCCTCATCTCAGATCTGCCACTTAGTGCTTGTGTGACTAGGGACAAATGACCAGATTTCTTGTCTCAATTGTCTCCTAAGTAAAACTGGGTATCCAGATTTATATGATGCTATATATAACTCAACTGTAAAACATACACACATTTTTATTAGATATATTTCTCAAGGAAAAATTGGGAGGAGAATGTAGAGAAAGCTATAATATTTTTTGAACATCTATAATCATCTTACATAATCCTCAAAACCATCATAGAGTTAGGCCTCTCTCCTCCTGCCCCTCATTGCTTACCGGAAAGCAGAGCCCAGAAAGTAGGAATACTATGTATAATGCTCCCCAAATAGTAAATGATGTAATTAAAAGCTCAATCTATGATACTAAACTATCCGGAATTATCATTCTCTGACAAGATAGTATTTTAATTATGAGTGCCTTATTTATCAAATTTTAGGAGATATTTAAGTATTTAAGTAAATCTATGATTATTAGTAACTTTTATCCTAATAAAAGTATTGTACTGTCCTTATAAAATAATCTTTTATATTTGAATGTTTGAACTTTATTTTTATTTTTGATATTTTAATTTTTTAAAATAAAGATTTATTTATTTGAGAGAGAGAGAACAGAGAGAGAAAGGGAGAAAGGGAGAAGGAGAGAGAGAGATTCCTCAATCAGACTCTGTGCTGAGCATGGAGCCTGTTGCAGGACTTGATCCCATGACCCAGAGATCATGACCTGAGCCAAAATCAAGAGTTGGATGCTTGGGCGCCTGGGTGGCTCAGTCGGTTAAGCGTCTGCCTTTGGCTCAGGTCATAATCCCAGGGTCCTGGGATCGAGCCCCACATCGGGCTCCCTGCTCCGCGGGAAGCCTGCTTCTCCCTCTGCCACTCCCCCTGCTTGTCTTCCTGCTCTCGCTGTCTCTCTCTCTCTGTCAAATAAATAAATAAAATCTTAAAAAAAAAAAAGAGTTGGATGCTTAACCAACTGAGTCACCCAAGCACCCTAAATGTTTGGATTTTAAAAATCTATGTTAAATTATAGACCAGTAGACATTTTTGTATGTGCATATTTGTACACATTTCTGTTTCCTTGTAAGGGAAATTTCTGGTGAAAGGGTCTGAACATTTTTGAACCTCTCTATTCATACTAAAACATCATTTTCTAAAAAGAGTTGTAGACAATTACACTTTCACTTGAGTATATCATTGTCTGGCTCTAGCACCTAGTCTAGCAATAAAAATCACCATTACAAAAGATATTTACTAATTTGAGTAGCAAAAAATGATATTTATTTTTTGTTTTAATTTATATTTATTTAACTATATTGAAGGTGAACATCTGGTTTTATATAGATTTTTCTATTACCAACTTTATCTATCTGGGATTTATTTTGTTGTTTGAGGTGAGGTGAAGATATACTTGGAACTTTTCCCTAATTGGAAGCCCATTTTTTCAACATTATTTATTTCTTAGCCTCATCTCTTTATTGATCTGTGGTACTTCATTAATAATATGTTAAATTTTTTTACTATTAATACTAGAGAATGCTTCTAGAGAATATATAGCCTTGTAAAATTTTTTGCCATAATGTTACTGTTTTCATAATTATAATTTAAAAATGTTTTAATAGTTCATGGTAGAGTTCTTTATTTTAGAGATCTCTTATTTTTATGAGTATTTCCCAAATACTTTTGTTAGTCTCGCTTCATTTTTTAGATATACTTCAAGATAAACACACGTTTTAGAAGAAAAATCATGTGTTTTCATTGCAAGTGTATTACATTTATTAATATATCTGACAAGAATTTATATCTTTACATTATTTAATCTTATCATCTGGGAACATGATATATGTCATATATCCCAGCCTTTTAAAAAACTTTTGGTTATTACAAGTTATGGGCAACAGATGCAATGATAAGTAGAAGCTATAAGGAAGTTAGAGTTAAGATCATAGGAAGAGTAGAAGCATTGCTAGAGGGTAGCTGAGTCAATGAAGCCAAAAAGCAGTGGAGAAATGAGCAGGGGATTCTTACTGCTGAAGGATGATAACACAGTGAGAACTCAGGAGCGTCCTTAGTCATCTACAAGAGTCCAGCTTCCAATAATGCCTGGTTACAATTTCAGTAGTATTCTAAAATGTGTCCTCTGCTCTTGGAAGCCTGGCTGTGGGCTATTCCTATTTTGTTCTTTTTTTTTTAAAGATTTTATTTATTTATTCATGAGAGACACAGAGAGAGGCAGAGGGAGAAGCAGGCTCCCAAGGACCAGGGAGCCTGATGCGGGACTCGATCCCAGGACCCTGGGATCATGACCTGAGCCGAAGGCAGACGCTTAACCATCTGAGCCACCCAGGTGCCCTTCCTATTTTGTTCTTATATTCTGGTTTCTTTTTAAAATTAATGCTTACCCTCTGATGTAGCCTCATTATGTCTTCTTTCTTTCTTTTTTAAAATTCAAATATAATTAATATACAGCATTATATTAGTTTTAGGTGTACAATATAGTGATTCAACAATTCCATACATCACCCAATGCTCATCACAAGTGCACTCCTTAATCACCTATTTCAGCCATCCCCCCACCCACCTCCCCTCTGGTAACTATCAGTTTGTTCTGAGTCTTTTGAATCTCTGAGTTAAGAGTCTTTTTCTTGTTTGTCTTCTTTTGCTTTGTTCATTTGTTTTGTTTCATAAATTCCATGTACAAGTGAAGTCATACGGTATTTATCTTTCTATTACTGACTTAACTTCACTTAGCATTATGTGCTCTAGCTCTATGCATGTTATCTCATGTTTCATTCTTTTTTATGGCTCATATTCCATTGTATTTATATATTACTTTTCTTATGCATTTATCTATGGATGGACACTTCAGTTGCTTCCATATCTCAGCTGTAGGAAATAATGCTGCAATAAACATAGGGGTGCATATATCTTTTGAAATTTGTATTTTTATTTGCTTTGGGGAAATATCCAGTAGTGGCCTTACTGGATCATATGGTAATTTTATTTGCAATTTTTTGAGGAACTTCCATACTGTTGTCCACAGTGGCTGTACCAATTCGCATTCCCACCAACAGTGCATGAGGATTCCTTTTGCCCACATCCTTGCCAACATTTATTTCTTGTGTTTTTGATTTTAGCCATTTTGACAGGTATGAGGTGATATTTTATTGTGGTTTTGATTTGCATTTCCCTGATGATTAGTGATGAGCATCTTTTCATATGTCTGTTAACTATCTATATGTCTTCTTTGGAAAAATATCTATTCATGTCCTTTGCTCATTTTTAATTGGATTATTTGTTTTGTGTGTGTGTGTGTGTGTGTGTGTGTGTGTGTGTGTGTTGAGTTGTTGAAGTTTCTCATATTTTGGATATTAACCACTTATTGAATATATCATTTGCAAATATCTCCTCCCATCATTAGGTTGTTTATTTTGTTGATGGTTTCCTTCACTGTGCAAAAGCTTTTTATTTTGGTATAGTCCCGGTAGTTTATTTTGCTTTTGTCTTCCTTGTTAGAGAAGACATATCTAGAAAAAAAAATGTTTCTATGGCCAATGTCAAAGAAATTATTGCCTGTGTTTTCTTTTAGGAATTTTATGGTTTCAGGTCTCACAGGTCTTTAATCCACTTTGAGTTTACTTTTGTGTATGATGAAGAAAGTGGTCCAATTTAATTTTTTTGCATGTAGCTGTCCAGTGTTCCCAAAACCATTTGTTGAAGAAACTATTCATCATGTCTCTTTTCTCTGCAATGTAAAAAAAATTTAAAGATAATAATTACTTATTCTTTTAATGTACTACTAAATTTAACTTGCTAATATTTTGTTTTGAAATTATGTATCATATTTATAAGTGAGATTTGATTACTTTTGTTTGTATCATAAAGGAGAACTCTCTGCTAATCCCTTGATTTGATCACCTCAGTGATTTTCACAAAAAAGAATGATACATGTAACTTTATGGCTGATGAACACTTGGAATATATGTATTTTCCTTTCAGCCTCTAAATATCAAAGCAAGGAAAACGTTTTAGCACTATAGTAAAAAAAAATTGTGTTGCATTTACCAAATGTATATTTATTTATTTACTTACTTGCTTACTAATTTTTTAAAAGATTTTATTTATTTATTTGACAGAGACACATCGAGAGAGGGAAGGAACACAAGCAGGGGGAGTGGGAAAGGAAGAAACAGGCTTCCAGCAGAGCAGGGAGCCCAATGCAGGGCTTGATCCCAGGACCCTGGGATCATGACCTGAGCTGAAAGCAGATGCTTAATGACTGAGCCACCCAGGCACCCCCTTGCTTACCATTTTTTAAAAAGTAAGTTCTTATGCCCAACCTGTGGCTTGAACTCATGACCCTGAGATCAGGAGTCTCATCCTCTACTGACTGAGCCAGCTGAGTGCCCCAATATTTTTCTTTCTTTTTTTTTAAACTAAACTCTACCTCCAGTGTGGGGCTCAAATTCATGACCCCAAGATCAAGAGTTGCATGCTCTACTGACTGAACCAGCCAGGCACCCCTATCCCGCTGATTTAAAGCAATGTTTTATCCTGGTTATCAGTGGCTTACCATTGATTAAGTTCTTCAATGTAAGTAGAACTAAATAGTTATTGAATGGACAATGACAAAAACAGAATATTTATCAGTATATTTATTGAACACCTACTTAATTTTTAAGAACTGGGCTAAGTACTAAGTATTCAAAGATTTATATGACTGGTTGCTTATTCTTACAGATCTATAAAGTCTGCAAATGGAGAAAATATATACATCATTTATTATAATTCAGTTTGAAAAGTGGTATAATAAAAATATATGCATGCTCTGGGTTGATGAGGAAGTACACTGTGTACTTTACTCTTTGTTGTACCAGGCCCTGTGGCAAGTTATAATAAGAAATAGGACACTTTGGTGGCTGAGGTATCTGCACTAGTTCAATAAAGTTCATTTGCCACCAAGCATTTATGTAACCAGGAGTAAGTTATTTAACCTCTGTGCCCCAGTTTTCTTGTATATAAAATGGAAAAAAAAATACAGTCCTCATAGGATTATTCTGAAAATTAAATTACTTAATACATTAAAATGGATCCCTGCATATAGTAAGCATAATATATTAACCTCTATTATGAAGAAGAAGAAAAATAGAAGTGGAAGAAGAAGGAGAAGAAGGAGGAAGATGAGGAAATAGGAGGAGAAGGAAGAGAAGAAGAGGAAGAAGGAGGAGAAGCAGCAGCTATTAGTGAAGGAGAGAAATCGTCAAAATCCAAGCAATCCAACCTGCATGGAAAACATTGTATGAATAGTTCCAAATGAGTGCATGATGTTAGATGTGGGGCAGGGATCAGCAAAGGCTTCTCAGAGGCAGTGACTTCTAACTTGAATCCTTTAGGAGGAATTCATAAATACCTGGTAAACTTGGCAAATTTGGGAGGGAAGGTCACTGTTGAATGAAGTAGAAAATTCTGTAACTTAGCAGAGGCAAGAGAATGCATGACTGGAGCAAAGAGTGTGAGATTGAGTTCTTATGAGAACTGATGCTGGTTGATCTAAATGGGAACATGATCAAGAAGGATATTTGCTAGGACTCTTGCTAGTTGCAGTTGAAAGAAAAACTAGTACAGAATGATTTAAGTAAAAAGAATTTTTTTAAGTTCTTGCAACTAAAAAGTCCAGGAGTAAAGATGATGGAGTTCAAGCAATGTCCTCAGGATCTTCTCTTTCTCTGTCCTTCCACTCTTTTTCTCCAACCATTTATTCTCTCTGAATGAAAAGACTTACCTCTCATAGTTTTCAATACAGCAGAAAAGACAATTATTTTGTCTTTATCACTTACCAGGGGTTGGCAAAGTAGTGTCTGAAGATCAAATCAGTTCTGGATTCTTTTAATGTGAGGCCAGTGTTATGGACTGAATATTTGTGTCCACCATCTCCCAAATTCATATGTTGAAATCTTAACCCTCAATGCAATGGTACTAGGAGGTGGAGCCTTTGGGTAATTAGGTTATAAGGTTGGAGCTCTCATGAATAGGATGAATGCTTATAAAAGAGACCCCATAAAGCTTTCTTGCCCTCTTACCCACGTGAGGATAAAACAACAAAATGACTGTCTACAACTTAGAAGAGGGCTTTCCTGAGACAATGATCATGTCTGCACCCTGATCTTGGAC
This sequence comes from Callorhinus ursinus, assembly GCF_003265705.2. Lineage (NCBI taxonomy): Eukaryota > Metazoa > Chordata > Mammalia > Carnivora > Otariidae > Callorhinus > Callorhinus ursinus. The sequence goes on along the minus strand of NW_027397066.1, from coordinate 48,570,462 downwards.
TTGGAGTCATGAGAACTGTGAGAAATAGATTTCTGTTCTTCATAAGCCACCCAGTCTGTGGTATTGTGTTATAGTAGCTTGAACTGACTAAGACAGCCAGCAAGCTAAGAATGCTTTTTGTACTTTTAAAGGTTTGTGAACAAACAAAAACAAAAATGGATATGTAACTGAGACAGTATGTGGCTGGACCCTCAAAGCCTAGCACATTGTCATTTGGCCCAACTCCCTTTCTTCAGTGAAAGTCCTGTAATTATTACAGAGCCTGAAAGAACTGGCTTGCGGCATAGGCATGTCACTATCTTGTCACGTTGATTGTGTTCATACTTGTTAAGTTTGTTTTCATGCCCACCCATGGAACTAAAAATGGAACCAGCTTATCTGAAGCACCTGGAATGAGGGTTGAAGAGGTATAGTTGCTCTGGGAAAGATCCGAGGAAAATCTTCTGGGGCCATAAAATAATCAATGTCCAATATGCCCTTGCAAGCCATTTTGAAGAGAATGTACTCTTTCTTGAGGGTATCAGGTTGCCACTGAAGGCTTTTGATGGTGTGGCCTGGCATGCTCATATTTGTATTTAAATGTAGTCCAGTATCGGGATTAATTTCAAAACTTTAAGCTATTGTTTCCCGTGAGTTTCTCTGCCCCTTTACCACATTACTCTGAGTATGACGAACAGGTTCTAGAAACACAGAGACTAGGGCTCAACAGAAGCTTCTGGCCAAAGTTCCAGACAGAAAGATTTAGAAGCATGCCAGCAGAGCAAGTTTTCCCACTTCTAGAAACTAGGAAGATTCAGACTGAGAATAGAGGAAAAAGCCATGACAAATGAAAAAGAAGGAATGGCATTTAATCCTGGAAGAGGGGTGGGGTGAAGTGAGTTGCTGTGGATTAGTAGAAAGGTTTCCTTTTTCAGAATGGCTTCCTAAACTTTAATGTACGTATGTGTCACCTGATTTATTGTTAAAATGCATATTTTAATTTAGTAGGATTAGGATGAACCTTAGGAATATACATTTCTTCCAAGATACCAGGGGTGAAATTTCCACTTAATGTCCACCATAGGACTAGATATAATCAGTTAAAAATTTCTCTCTGAACGGGGGTAGCAGTAAACATACAACCCCTATAACACTCCAGTACCAGTATGGGTGATGGATTGGAAAAGAGGCAAGACAGGAAATAAAAGCACAGAATGCTGTAATATTCTAGAAGAGAAATAATAGTGTTCTAAATTGAGATGGAGACAGGCAGCTGAGATAGATAAGAAATCTGGAGAGATATTGTCAATAGAACTGATGGAATTTAGTCCTTAATTTCACATGGGGCATGGAGGAGAGGAAGGGATCTTGAATAATATCTAGGCTTAGAATTTGGGAACAAGGAAGGGTGAGAATTATATAGATAGAGAAGCAGAGTTAGTGATGATTATAAGGACCCACCCAAAACCCAGTTAAATAAGCTACTGGAGCTGTGACTGGAGATAGAGTATATGGAGCAGGGAATAGAGAATAAAGTAAGCCTTTAAAAGTAGGTGGAGGATGGGGCACCTGCGTGGCTCAGTCGGTTCAGCATCTGCCTTCAGCTCAGGTCATGATCCCGGGGTCCTGGGTCATGGTCCTGGGGTCCTGGGATCAACTCCCACATTGGGCTCCCTAGGGAGCCTGTTTCTCCCACTCCCTCTGCTTGTGCTCTCTCTCTGTCAAATAAATAAGTAAAATCTTTTTAAAAAAATGTAGGGGGAGGCAAAATCTCAGAGGATTTTGAATGCTAAACAAAGACTGGCAGATTGTTTCTGAAGATTAAGGGAAGCCATTCTGGAATTTAAGCAGAGGAGTGACATACTCTAATATAGAATTTAGGAAGAGAGAAAAGGAGCCATTTTTTATCAATGAATTTTATGTAACAGGGTTTATATTAATTATCTTGTTTCAGCATGGAGAATGAATGGCATTGGCCTTGTAAAACGATGATGGCGAATTGCTGCAACTCTAAGCATGAGAGGTACAGTTTCATTCTTAAACAGAAGGAAGCTTTTCTTTGAGAAATGCACCCTTTTTAGTATTCATTTCAAGCTGAACTACATAGTTAAGTATGAGTATATTACCTTTAATATAATGACCTGTGGCCACCATGCATCCACACTATAGTTAGTTTTTTGGGGGGAGGGGAGAAGGGTGATGAGTACAAAATCTTCTGTGTACCTGTCACTAATACACTCCAAAATTTCTGGAAAATCTATAATGGTCCTATCAATACATTTATCCACATTAGGTCTTCTAACTTTTTTTTTTAATTGTAGATATCTCTTTTAGAGGTTTTTACCTATACAATATAGATTGCTCTCTAAGCTGGAATATAGATAGTTTTGAGACTTCCCTTTGCCTTAATTTTGGGAATTCCTTTTTCTCTAGTGTTGAATTTCCTGTTTCCTATATACCATCTCTTCCTCTTTTGGTTTATTTCTAATGAAGTAGACTCCTTAGTAGGTTTGTGATAAATGGTGCATGAGAGTTGTAACTTTTTAGATATTGCATGTCTAAAATGTTTTTTATTCTATTCTGCCAATGACTAATAATTCAGGTAGATATAGAATTTTATATTGCAAATATTTTTCCTGGATTGTGCCTCTAATTTTCTTATCTTTTTTCTGTTTTAATATCTATTTTTTCTTTTGTCATATTTTCTTAAAGATTTCCTTTCTTTTCAAACTTTCTATTGATTATTAAAAATTTCTTCTATTACAGTTTTAGTTTCTAAGATATCTTTATTCTGTTCTGATTACTCATTATTTATCATTTCCTATTATTGTTTCTTGAAGACAAGGTTTTCTTTCATCTCTCTGAAGATATTAATCATAGGTGTTTCTTTTGACGTTTTCTTATGCTTCCTGTCTTGTCACTATTTCTTCTGATTTATTTTCTAAGACATTGCTATTTTTTCTGAATTTGTTATAAGAGGTTTTTCAAATTTCTGGAAACACTTGGTTTTGTAGGCAGAATTCTAAGATGGCCCCCCAAATGCTTGCCCCTGGTGTATATGCCTCATATAATCTTCTCCCTTTGGCTGTGGTGGGACCTATGAATGTGATGGGATAGTCACTCCTTTGGTTTCACTTATGAAATTACCTTGTCTTAAGAAAGACTCCCTTTTCGCAGACTGGAGACAGATTTTTCTGTTGGCCTTGAAGAAGCAAACTTCCCTGTTGTAGAAAAGACCACATGGCTAGAATCTGAGGTTGGTCTCAAGGAGCTGAGAGTAGCCTTCAACCAAGTCAGTAAGAAAACAAGAACTTCAGTTGTACAACCATAAGAAATTGAATTTTGCCAACCACCTAGATGATCTTGATAATGAGTTCTTCCTTAATAGTGTAGATAAGGATACAGTCTGGCTGACATCTTGATTTCAGTTTTTTGAGACACTGAGCAGAGAACCCAATGCCTAGAAATCTTCTGACCTAGAGAACTGTGAGCTAATAAATGGATGTTGTTTTAAGCTACTGAATTTGTGATAATATCTTACACAACAATAGAATAATAATATATCTGGTATCATGCTTTGTCTTTTTCTATTTAAGAAACACCACAGGAGCACCTGGGTGGCTCAGTTGGTTAAGCGACTGCCTTCGGCTCAGGTCATGATCCTGGAGTCCCAGGATCGAGTCCCGCATTGGGCTCCCTGCTCAGCGGGGAGTCTGCTTCTCCCTCTGACCCTCCCCCATCTCATGCTCTCTCTCTCTCTATCTCATTCTTTCTCTCAAATAAATAAATAAAATCTTAAAAAAAAAAAGAAACACCACAAAATAAGGGCACCTGGATGGCTCAGTCAGTTAAGCATCAGACTCTTGATTTCAGCTCAGGTCATGATCTCAGGGTCATGGGCTGGGGCCCCATGTTGGGCTCTGGGCTCAGCATGGAGTCTGCTTGTCCTTCTGTTCTGCTGCCCTCCACCCCCCGCTTGTGTGCTCTCTCTTTCAAATAAATAAATAAATAAAATCTTAAAAAAAAAAAGGAAGAAACACCAAAAAGTAGATTAGAAGCTTTGAGTACATAAACTAACTTTAATTACTGTCACTTAATTCATGTCTGGTCATATTTTACATCCCAAGATTGGCCTTTCTTTACCATCTTTTAAGAGTAGCACCCATGGGGCCCCTGGGTGGTGCAATCGGTTGAGTGTCTGACTCTTTGTTTCCGCTCAGGTTGTGATCTCATAGTAATGGGATTAAGCCCCACGTGGGGCTCCATGCTCAGGGTGGAGTCTACTTGAGATTTTCTCTCCATCTCTCCTGCTCCTCCTGCTTGTGCTCTCTCTCTCTAAAATAACTAAATAAAAATAAAAAAATAGTACCCATAATGCTATCTCCTTACATTTCCTAAATTTGCTGAAAACAATCATCTATACATCCAAACAGCTTAACTAACTTGAAGTAGGATAAATGCAAAGATAATCATACCCAGGTACATAGCCAAGATGCTGAAAGTCAAAAAACCCTGAAAGCAGTAAGAGAAAAATGATTCATATATATAAGCAAATCCCAATAAAATTAACAGCTAACTTTTCCTCTGAAACAATGGAGGCCAGAAGGTAGTGGGGCAGCATATTCAACATATTCAAAGTGATGAAAGTTAAAAACAAAACAAAAGTGTCGACTAAGAATCTTATATTTAGCAAGGTTAAGTTTCAATAATTAAGGTAAAATAAAGACATTCTCAGATAAGCAAAACTGAGAGAATTTGTTGCCAGCAATTCCACCTTACAAAAATACTAAAGTACTTCGGGCTGAAAGCAAGTGACACCTTACAGTAATTCAAATCCACATACACAAGCAAAAAAGTGTCAGTAAGAGGCAGTTATGTGGGTGATTACATATGAGAGTATAATTGCATATTTATTTTCCTTTTTAAAAAACTAATTTAAAAGTATTTGCATAAAACAATATATATGTATAATTATATCGTTGAGCTTATAGCATATAGAAATGTAATGTATTTATCAAAAACAGCACAAAGGAGGTGGGTGGGAACAAAGCTTTATATGAGCAAGGAAATGATACCAGATGGTAGTTTGAATGCACAGGGAAAGAAATGAAGAGAATTAAAAATGACAAATAGGAAGATTAATATACAAACTCCAAATACATATTTGTTCTTCTTTCTTCCCTTATATTTAAAAGGTAGAAGATTATAAAATGTAATAATTATACTAATGTATTATAGGTTCTGTAACATATAAGTATGTAATATGTATAATAATAAGAGCACAAAAATGGGGGAGGATGAAGCTATATATGAATAAAATTGTTATATTTCACTGGAATCAAGTTAGTATAAATCTGAAGTAGATTTTGGAAGTTAAGATATATAAAGCTCCAGAGCAATCACTAAGAAAATAATTTTAAAAAATATAATTAAAAATTATCAAAAGAATTAAAACGTTACTGGAAAGTACCTATTTAATACAAAAGAAGGCAGTGAAGGAGGGACAAAAATGATAGGAATCACATAGAGAACAAAATGTAAAATGGCAGATAAAAACCTAACTATATTCACAATAATATCAAATATGAATGAATTAAGTAATCAAGTCAGATAGTGTTAAATTGCGTAAAAAAACCCAGGACTCAATTATATGCTGTCCATAGGAGATACACTTTAGATTTAAAGATATAAATATGTTGAAAATAAAAGCTAAATAAAAGGATTTATCATGCAAGCAGCAATCATAAGTGAGATGAGGCAGCCAGCCATACTACAATGAGACAAAAAGACTTTAAATTGATATATGAAAATCCATGGGGTGGTTGAGTAAATATGACTGTTTTCCTGAGGAACCAAAGTGCAGTAACCAAAGGGCTTTTTTCTGGGGCTGGTCACTTATTCCAGAGAAGAATGCTCCAATCCAAGGTAAGGTAGATATGGTTTTGGTGGTGGTGGTGCAATCTAAGCTAACTAGGTACTATCCTGGGAACTTGAGCGGTAGGTGGGCCTGAGAGGGACTTAACTGTTTCAGATGTGAATGTTTCATCTTCTTTTTTCAAGCTAGCATCTTTCTTCCACCCTAAATTGTGCCCGTGTTCTTAAGACTAGATTTTTTTCAGGTTCAATCTCTCTAAAACCGGGATCCCCTGCTAGGTTGAGACAGTAATTGCCCAAGTGGGAAATGTCAGGTAAGGGATTTAAGGGGTGGGGGATATTAAGGTTTTCTACTTAAAAATATTTTTTACATTAATTTTTTTTTTTTTTTTTTTTAGCCCTGACCCATATTTTGGCCTTAATCTTTTTAGGGCTTTCTAACAGGAATTTTCTTTTTCCTAGCTGCCATACCAATTACCTTCCACCTGCTTTTTATTTTCTATTTTTTAAAATATTTTATTTATTTGTCAGAGAGAGAGAGAGAACAAAGCAGGGGAGAGTGGCAGGCAGAGGGAGAAGCAGGCTCCCCGCCGAGCAAGGAGCTGATGTGGGACTCGATCCCAGGACCCTGGGATCATGACCTGAGCTGAAGGCAGACGCTTAACCAACTGAGCCACCCAGGCATCCCTGATTTTTATTTTCTAAATATTTACTTCTTTTATATATTATCTCCTCCTCTTTTCTTTGTCTTCTTGGGTTTATGCTTTCCACCCCTGTCTTTACTGTAATTTTAGTGGGATTTTGGAGAGAGCAAAGATAAATGTAATTATTTAATCTACTATGTTTGATATTAAAGTATGGCCCCTTGGAGATAGTTCAGCAAAGTAAAAATAATACAAGTTCTGTTAAACACATTTTGGTTCAGATACTGAGTCAATCTCACACTGATGGTGTTGTAATAAATAGGTTACATATTTTCTCTGTGCCACTCTTTTCTCAATGGGAAAATGTACGTAATAATACCTACCTCATTGGTATTATGTGAGAAAAGATATATATATATTATATATATATATATATATATATATATATATATAT
>NW_027397066.1:48417293-48563111 GCF_003265705.2 Callorhinus ursinus | reverse complement strand
TAGTGCTTTCATGGCTTGTTTTTTTGTGGCTATAATCTTCATCATCATCATCACCATCATCATTATCATCATCATCATCCTGGCTCCAAATAAAACCAGTATGGCCTGAGTGTCTTAGATCAGTGTTGAAACTCTTCAGCTACTTAATAATTTAATATTATTATTGGATTTCAGTTAGATTCTTCAAATAACAAGGGCCAATACATTTCAAGCTATTGTTCTGCCTTCTTTGTAAGAAAAAAAATTGCTTTGAAGAAAATGTGGATCACAATTTTGAGTCTCTTAAATCTGAAGTTGAGATGAGAAAGCTGAATTCAGTTTTGAAGATTGCGGTGTGCTGAGGTGCTAATTAATAGAATGGCTAATAAGAATTTAAATCATTAGAAATATGAGATTTGTGAGATGTCACGAATTATATATGATGCTTGAGGAAGAATTCAAGATATATAGTTTTTTTTTGGTTCATTTTTCAGCTCATTGCATTTAAAAATTTTTTATTTTCCTCTTCTTTGTCTTAAGGTTTTAAATATGATGGCTTTATGGCCATAAGTCTTCCTTGATTAATACTACTTGCTTGTACTCATGGGTCATGTTGTCTTTAGTAATGAATAATTCATTCATAAAATAATAAGCACATTCTCATCATTCCAAATGAACCATACGAGTGTTAAATAGCTCCTTGACATTCTTGTGAACCAGTAGCGCCGGAGTAGAATCTGATTGCCTGAAAAGATAAGAACTAAGAATAATTAAAAAAGAATTAAATCTTCAGGAATCAGAAGAAAAAGTGCAAATATCTGACTGTCATAAATAATAAAAATTTGCTATTCAATATTTAATGTATACATCAATGTATTTTAAAATGTGATTAGTATCAAAAGCAAAATACCTTTTATTTGTACATATGTTCTGAACAAGAGCCTTCCAGTCTTCATAAATGTTGTCTCTATATTTAGAGAACTTTATTCAGACAAAATAACTTTTTAAATGGAAAACTATCCCATTAATTAAATATTTTTTTAGAGTGGCTGCTTTGCACACATTTCATGCTACAGGATTTAAAATTGTTGTGTTTTAATACTGATTAATAAATTGTCCATGTATTTTGTAAACATCCCCAAGGAAGGTAGTCTGTAAAATAATAAAATTGCTGAAGCAAGGATATTTATCACTGATCCAATAAGATTTTATGTACCCTGTAAATGCAATATTATATATTTTATGCTTCCTCTGTCTTTGGTGCAATATACATTCATTTTTTTTCCCCACAAGGTTAATTTCACAATCAGTAGATATCTCTGAACAGTATTTTGTTACAGTTTCATGAGTACTGTAAGTTTACAGTGTCATTATTTTTTTCCCCAGGTAGTGATAAGGGACCAGACTATCTGAACCCACATTATTTAATTTTGAAATCCTGCTTGATATCTAAGTTATAATTATCTTTTATTTACTTATCTATCATATTTATATATTTCTCTTCCCCACTTACTTTGAAGTATATCACTAGCTAATCTAACAGCTTATGTAGCATCATGGACATCAAAGTCAAGTTCAGAACAGGGTGCATTTACTTAAGTAACAAAATGAAGGGAAACGTGTTTTAGTTCTCAGTTTTGCATGGTTAGGAGGGTAAAAGTAACTTTCAGTCCTCCCCTTGCTTGAAAATTCAACATTACATAATTTAAGTATACACCAATATTTGGTAAATGTATGTACATATGTACACATGTATCTTTGTATATTCACTGTAACATAATAAACTTGTTAGAATAAATAGAATTAGTTTTGTGAAGAACAGGATTACTCAGTAAAGGAAGCTGGATAAAGGATTGAGATTTTTAAATTCTTTTATTTTTATTAGTTTCAAAGGTAGAATTCAGTGATTCATGAATTGCTTATAACACCCAGTGCTCATTACATCAAGTGCCCTCATTAATGCCCATCGCCCAGTTACCCATCCACCCACGTACCTCCCCTCCAGCAACCCTCAGTTTGTTTCCTATGATTAAGAGTCTCTTATGGTTTGTCTCCCTGTTTTCATCTTATTTTATTTTTCCTTCCCTTCCCTTATGTTCATTTGTTTTGTTTCTTAAATTATACATATGAGTGAAATCATATGGTATTTGTCTTTCTCTGACTGACTTACTTTGCTTAGCATGATACCCTTAGTTCCATCCATGTTGTTGTAAATGGCAAGATTTCATTCTTTTTGATGGCTGAGTAATATTCCATTGTATATATAAATGACATCTTCTTTATCCATTCATCTGTCGATGGACATCTGGGCTCTTTCCATATTTTGGCTATTTTGAACATTGCTGCTATAAACATTGAGGGCATGTGCCCCTTTGAATCACTATGTTCGTGCCCTTTGGATAAATACCTAGTAGCACAATTGCTGGGTTGTAGGGTAGCTCTATTTTTAACTTTTTGAGAAACCTCTATACTCTTTTCCAGAGTGGAGCACCAGTTTGCATTCCCACCAACAGTGTAGGAGGGTTCCACTTTCTCTGCATCCTCACCAACATATGTCGTTCCCTGACTTTTTAATTTTAGCCATTCTGACTGGTGTGAGGTGGTTTCTCATCATGGTTTTGATTTGTATTTCCCTGATGTCAAATGATGTTGAGCATTTTTTCATGTGTCTTTTAGCTATTTGTATGTTTTCTTTGGAGGAATGTCTGTTCATGTCTTCTGCCCATTTCTTGACTGGATTTTTTGTTTTTTGGGTGTTGAGTTCTGTAAGTTCTTTTTTTTTAAGATTTTATTTATTTATCGGAGAGAGAAAGCACACATGCATGAGAGAGAGCAAGAGCAGGGGGAGCAGCAGAGGAAGAGGGAGAAGCAGACTCCCCACTGTGCAGGGAACCAGACGCAGGGCTCCGTCTCAGGACCCTGAGATCCTGACCTGAGCTGAAGGCAGCTGCTTAACTGACTGAGCCACCCAGGCCCCTTAATAATAATAATAATAAAATAATAATAACTTTATAGATTTTGAATACTAGCCCTTTGTCTGATGAGACATTTGCAGATATCTTCTCCCATTCTGTAGGTTGCCTTTTATTTTGTTGACTGTTTCCTTTGCTGTGCAAAAGCTTTTTATCTTGATGAAGTCTCAATAATTCATTTTTGCTTTTGTTTTTCTTGCATTTGTAGATGTGTCTAGCAAGAAGTTGCTGTAGCCGGGGTCAGAGAGGTTGCTGCCTATGTTGAGATGTTTAAATTCTTATGTCAGTTCTGTCACTGATCTGCTTTGGGAACTTACAAAAATAACTCATTTTTTAAAAATTTTTGCTCTAAAGTAGAGAGTGAAACATTTTTATTTATTTATTTTAGAGAGAGAGAGAGAGAGAGAGCAAGAGAGCAGGGGGAGGGGCAAGGGGAGAGGGTAGAGAGAAAGAATCCTCAAGCAGACTTCCTGCTGAGTGCAGAGCCCAATGTGGGGCTAGATGCAGGCTTGACATGATGACCTGATTCCATGACCTGAGCTGAAGTCAAGAGCTGGTTGCTTAACCAACTGAGCCACCCAGGCACCCCCTTATTAGGTCTTTAAAGTCAAGTCTTGGTTGTAAACTCAGAAGGAAACTGTTCCTGAACCCTCTTGGTTTTAGTGGAAAGAGCATCAGCACTAGGATTCAGTGTACTGAGTTCTAGCCCAAGCAATACCAGGGTCAAGTGATATTTCTTACAGACAGAATTTTCTTGTTTGAAAAGATAATCATCCTTCTAACTCAAATGGTTATTGTGAGAATCACAATACTTCAAAGGCCAGGAAATCTGTTTGGAGAATATGAAGTGTTGTATAAATGTGAGATCATATTTCTTTTTTTAAATTTTATTTCTTTTTTAAATTTTATTATGTTAATCACCATACCTCACATCATTAGTTTATTTTTATTTTTATTTATTTATTTGTCAGAGAGAGAGAGCACAAGCAGGGGGAGCAGCAGAGGGAGAGGGAGAAGCAGGCTCCTCACCGAGCAAGGAGCCCGATGAGGGACTCGATCCCAGGACCCTGGGATCATGACCCGGGCCGAAGGCAAACACTTAACGACTGAGCCACCCAGGCGTCCCCATCACATCATTAGTTTTTGATGTAGTGTTCCATGATTCATTGTTTGCATATAACACCCAGTGCTCCATTCAGTATGTTTCCTCTTTAATACCCATCATCAGGCTAACCCATCCCCCACCCCCCTCCCCTCTAGAATCCTCAGTTTTTTTCCCAGAGTCCATATTCTCTCATGGTTCATCTCCCCCTCTGATTCCCCCCCCTTCATTTTTCCCTTCCTGCTATCTTCTTCTTCTTCTTCCTCTTCTTTTTTAACATATAATGTATTATTTGTTTCAGAGATACAGGTCTGTGATTCAACAGTCTTACACAATTCACAGCACTCACCATAGCACATACCCTCCCCAATATCTATCACCCAGCCACCCCATCCCTCCCACCCCCCACCACTCCAGCAACCCTCAGTTTGTTTCCTGAGATTAAGAATTCCTCATATCAGTGAGATCACATGACACATGTCTTTCTCTGATTGACTTATTTTGCTCAGCATTATATTTCTAAAGGTGTTTCAGAATAAAATATACTATCATAAGTTAATGGTTAGGTATATTCAGAAAACTGCAATGACTTTCACCTCAAGAATGATCATACTTTAAAAATATTTTGAGTTAAAATTATTTTCTTTCTGCTAGGAGTTCTAACAGTAGTTTTTAATGCTCAAGCCATAATTTTATAAACTTCTAGATCACCACTCTATCACTATTCTTTCTTTAAAAAGTAATCTATACAAAATTTTTCTTTCTCAGTATTCGTACAGCTTCTTTATCAGCCATGATTTAGCTTCCCCAATTCAAATAAAACTATTCTATAGTCACAAAGAGCTGTTTAGTCACCAAAACTGAAAACTTCTTTTCACTTCTTATTCTCATTACACTATCTGTAGTATTTGAACATTTCCTATTTCCTGAATTGTTCTTCATTTGCTTTCTTTAAAATGTTCTATGCTAGAGATACAGAGGACAGATTGGTGATTGCCAGAGGCAGGGTTATGGCTGGCAAAATGGGTGAAGGGAGTCAAAAGTTACAAACTTCCTGTTTTAAAATAAATAAGTGGGAATGTAATGTAACACAGTATGGCAACTGTAGTTAATAATACTATATGCATGTTTGAAAATTGCTAACAGAGTAAATCTTAAAAGTTCTCATCATAAGAAAAAATATTCTGTAACTATGTACAATGACAGATGTTAAGTAGACTTATTGTGGTGATCATTTTGCTATATATATGAATATATATATGAATATCAAATCATTATGTTTTATACCTGAAACTAATATAATGTTATATATCAATTATATATCAATTAAAAAATAAAACTGATCTTGACTCAAAAAAAAACCCACCAAAAAAACTATGCTAGCATGCCAACGAGTTCCTCCTCACATCTTCCTTTCTTTTGTGTATCTACTCCCTTGCCTATGAAGCACAGTTAATATTCAAGATCTCGCTTCATCTTTTCTTGTTTTTTCTCTTACTCATTTTTCTTACATTATTGAATTCTTCAACTGTCTATTCAAATGAAGTTAAATGCCAATTCTATCTCTTGCCCTAATTTCTACTACTTCTCCATTATTACTTCCTATTATTCCCTTAGATACCTTTCAAATTGGAAAAACTTACCACTGCATTATCAAAATGTTTAGTGTTTCTCATCTCTGTTATCTGGGTCATTCTCTGCTGTTAGTTTCAGCTATTTCCCAACATTAACGTGATAAAATGCTAAAAATTAAATGGTTGCATACATTCTATGGTTTCTAAAACATTTTACCAGTTAAATTATAAGACTGGAAAATTTTAACTAAGTAAAAGTATATTGAATTTTAAATAAAGTAATTGTATTATTAAAATTATAAAAAAATTAAAAATAGTATCACTGTAGGTTGAAAGTTTATATTCAGTTTTGCTCGGTTTTTATGAAATGAATTCAGCTTCAGTGAGAGAGTTGATATCTATTTCTACTTTTAATGGGGAGGGTTTTTTTTAAAGATTTTATTTATTTATCTGAGAGAGAGAGAATGAGAGAGAGAACATGAGAGGAGAGAGGGTCAGAGGGAGAAGCAGACTCCCCGCTGATCAGGGAGCCCGATGTGGGACTCAATCCTGGGACTCTAGGATCATGACCTGAGCTGAAGGCAGTCACTTAACCAACTGAGCCACCCAGGTGCCCCAAATGGGGAGGGGGTTGTGGAGGGAGTCATATATAAAGACTTAATCCAGACCTGTAGTGCATTGTGATTTTTATCCAGTTTCTTAATGAAGGAGACAGATTTATGTTCTATTATTCAAAAATACTTAACAAATGCTTAAAGAATATGTAAAATTTTACCAGGGATTTTGAGGATACAAAAAATCAGACCCAGCTTTTATGTCAAGGAAGTTAAGGTCTTGATGTAAATATACATGAATGAAGATATGTAAAAATATTTCTAATACTAGATAGAGTGAAATAAGTGCCTTAAGAGAGGGAGAGATAAAGTGCTATGCAGATTTTATGATATGCAATAAAATATATGTGGCTTGGTGTTTATACTCATATGCAAACTGCAATTATTATTTTTCCTAGATGTCTGCAGTTTTTCATAACAAAGAATTGAATAGGGTAGTGGCTGGGTTCCAAGCCAGACTGCTTAGGTCAGACCTATAATCAGTTGTATACTCTTTCCAATTTAATTAACATTCTCTGTGCCCCAGTTTCCTCATCTGTAAATTTGGGACAATAAAAATAGTACATACTTCACATGATATTATAAGATTTAAATTCAATTTATTTGTAAAACATTCTGAACAATGTCTGCATCACAGTAAGTGGTAAGTACATGAGAGCTCAATATCTTAATGATACTACTTCTGTTTTTACTTGGCTCAGATTTAGAATGACCATAATTTGTACTTCATTTTTACTTCTAAAATGTTAGGATAGTCCCATCTAAGAATCTGACAATAGCCAGTGATCAACAGTTTTAATCATAGAACCAGGCAGATATTAGGCAAATTTCATCCAAAATCATGGATTAGAAACATCTTATCAGTAAAATTACATATTCTGTGTGACATAATCCTTTTGTTTTTTAAAAGGCATAATTCAAGCAAAAAGAATTTTAATTTAAAAAAGCACAAGAAGGAAAATTTTCCATTTTCCCCATGTTTGTTCTAAAGTATTTTATCTGGCTTATATAGAAGTTTCCAGAGACAGGTTAAGAATACTATCATTATGTATGTATACCCAATTTTGCTCCAGGCTCTTTTCAACTATAATGGATATTAACAGTTCAAAATGTTTGCATATAATTTCCCAGCTCTCCTTTTTAAAAATTTTTGACCAAGCTGGAATTTGTGCATTTTTTTTTTATTAACAATATCCCTGCAACACTGATTCCTGTTTAATATTGTTTTAAATGCAGTGGAAGTTTGCTTGTGAGAACTAAGTTGAAATGTGCAAGTCTATAATTATATTTAAAAGCTGAATTTCATCTTTCTGTTTTAATAAATATTTCTCAGAACTTTTTTTTTAAAGATTTTATTTATTTAACAGAGAAAGACACAGTTTCAACTCTTTTCATTCGTAATAGTTGTTTCTTAAGGGAATGGTTTTATAATGAGTATTTCTTGACTGGGATTTCCTGTCTATTTGCTTCATTGTGGGATTCATTAATAAAATGTAATATCTATTTTTAAATATATAATATAGTTATATATAATTTTGTTATATGAAAATATAACACATAAATTATCATTATATAATACTAAGGTAAAATGTATAGGCCTAATTTTATGAAAAATGAGACAAGGGATCTATATGAATAGTCATTTGTGTTATTTTAATTTTATTTATTTATTTTTAAAAAAACATTCTCAAAAATAAGTCAGAATTAGAGTTTAAGAACCTATTTAAAAGCAAGAATGGCTAAATCCTATGAGTATGGAACTAGAGACCATTAAAACCCATACAAGCAAAGGTGAATATGATCCAAGCTTGGGACAGAGTTAATTGAAAACTGGTCTTGGCTGCAGGAAGATGAAGGGTGCACAGTAAGGTCACCCTGAGAGAAACCACAGTAGGGCAAATATTGGAACACTTGGAATAGTCAGGGAAGGGACAAGCTAGGTGCTGCCAATGGTGATATATGTATGAAGTGGAAAAAATTAGAAATACTCAAGTATTTTTAATGCCCAATACAGATAAGTATCCAGAAAAATAAGTAGAAAGCATTAGAGGTGATAATTAACTGTAAAATGGCTCTAAAAGATAAGATTTGAAATGTCTTTGAGGTAGTCTCAGCTGATTCTTAACTTTTTACCTATCTCTTTATACAAAATGATAAAGGAGGCCAATACCCTCACTTACCTCTTCCCCCTCTGTCCCCCACTCTTATCAAAAGTATTTTCTAGCTATTACTTGGATTAATTTATTCTCAAAAAATATAAATTACTAATATATCATATTATGTACATAGCTGTCTATTTTTTCCATTTGTTATGCTGACCTTGGGCTTAGTGGTTTCTCTCTCTTTCCTCAACCTAGAATTCTGATTCCCAAATTTAGAAGCGTTGACTAAATTTATCTGTTTAGTCAGTCCTCATTCATATGCTGCATTTTATCCATCTAGGAAATGGGTTGCTTACTGAATTACAATGCCAAATAAATGTGAAAAATTTGTTGGTAAAAATCTCTTTCTATAAATCATTTGTGAGGGAAATAATGAAGAAATGTTAGCATACTAGAGACATCAGAATATTTCTAGTTTACAATGCAGAATTACATAATTTACATGAAACTGGTTAAAGAATAAATTGCATTGTAGGAAGTGTTCAACCATGATAACCAGGTCAGTCAATTCTCCTCTCAGCTTACTATGACTATTTTTTAGATATAAGAAGTGACAGAGAACGATTGTGCGCCTTATCCTTAGTTATAAATTTGAAATAATTTGAATAATTTAAAGTTAACTCAAGAAAACAATTTTTAAAAAGAATATATTATTTAATACACAAAACAATTATTGTTATCTTTGCCTTTGTTGTATATTAATAAAATGAACTCCATATTTTGAAATGAAGATAAATTGAAGGTAGTTAGCTGTACAGTTCTTGGAGTGGGAAAAAAACTGTATTTCCTCAATTTACTAGAGATTGTAAAAGCTCATTGTCAGGAGGATCAGGTTTATATTTGTATAGAATTAGATGTGAAACCATAAGATATATTCTTATTGTTTCATGTGGATATTCTTAATAATGCCTCAGGATCTGTGAAATCTGTTATTCAGGCAAAGCCATATGATGCTGCCACAAATAAGTCTAAAGTGCTACTAACTGGGACTACTATATTGTATCAGCTCAGCCTAATTCATTTACAATCAAATAATAAGATCCGAGTAAAGCCCTGGTGTCTGTTTACCACAGCTGGTATGATTGTAATTTATTTATATTGGTGAAATTACAATAGACTCAGCAATTATATCACAGGTATTAGTGGAAGATTACATTGCCTTAGAACTAATGAGCCAATAGTATCGATGTTTTGGGATAGATAGATCCATAGGAAAGAATAACAAATATTAGTTAACTAGGCTCCTTATATGCTTTTATTCAATAGACATTTACAAAATTTCTATGATTCTTATTAAAAAAATCTTGAATAAGCCCTAGATTTAAGGAAGTCAGAGTCCATAGGGATAGGGACCTCTAAACAAACAGTTATCTTCTAGGTGGACATAATCGTGGGAGAAATAAATTCCACATTGTGTAGTCAGGGTGGGTTGTGATAACATT
The DNA here is from genome assembly GCF_003265705.2 of Callorhinus ursinus. Classification (NCBI taxonomy): domain Eukaryota; kingdom Metazoa; phylum Chordata; class Mammalia; order Carnivora; family Otariidae; genus Callorhinus; species Callorhinus ursinus. The sequence continues at coordinate 48,553,266 of NW_027397066.1, read as the reverse complement.
GGTGCTAAGGGTAATAAGAGTGTGAGAGGTAGCCAACATTTTAGGTATATGGGGTCTGTGCAAACGCATAGAGATAGAAGTTACCTTCTTTTACAAGATTTTGTGAAATAACTGAAAGAATCTAGAGTCTGTATAAGGAGTGAGCATTGTATGAGTGGGATTTGTAAGTGGGGGTAACAGTGAAGGAGTAGGTGAGCCTGAAAAGATAGTTCAGAGACAGCAAATATATTTGAATGGTAAGTTGTTTGGACTTGTATGAAATGAAAATCTGTAAAAGGTCCAACAGGGAAGTGTCATGATCACAACTAGGCTTTAGTAAGCTGAATATGGTGCCAGAGTGGAGGTGTGGGAGATGAATAGATAGCAGAGAGGGGAGAAAGAAGTGACACTTAATAGGAGGCTATGGAAATCCTTAATATGAGAGATTAAACAAGTTTGGGGTAAGGACATTATAGTTGGAACAGAGAAATAAACACATAGAGGTGACAAGGAACAGGAAAAAGAATTTGTAATGTTTCAGTGTGTTGGATAAACATCCTATTTTCAATTTACCAATCAATTACATTTGTCCTATACACATATACAGTTGTCTAAAAATTATTTTGTTCCTCTCTTGTTAGACTGACAAAGCTTTAGTAATAAAATAGGCTCTCAAATGGGCTCAGATGAAGTAGACTTAGAATAACCAGACGAATGGCATAAGAATATAGTTTCATGGATTCTGCCCTAAGGTAGTTATTAAATTGCTCAAGTTTTCTAGAGATTTTTCTACATCTTAGATAACCTGGAACATTAGTCCAAACTCCAGTTCCACCTTCTTGGGGCTGGAATTTATTATTTTACATGGATTGAAATAACAAAATTATAATTGCCTATGTATTTTTTTTGGTGAATATTTTGCCCTGCTGTTATTAATTTGGCAAAATGTGAAATTCTTTAGGAAAGAATGAATTTGGCTTTTGACAAGAAATTATAGTTGATAACTAACTACTTGACAGAGATGCAAGATATGGATTATTCCCCTCCCCCCCGCCCACTCTGTGTTGGCATCAGAGTCACCTTTGTCCCACCTGGCACAAAAAGGTTCCAGTCACATTCGGCATGGATTATGGCACACTGAGCTGCTTCTCAACATGTTCTTACAGCCAGAAGATCTCAGGACGGATTCCCCGTGGAAGATGTAATCTCCCACTGGCTGCTTTTTTCCTCCTTCTTTCTTCTTTTCTTTGCTTTGAAGAGCTGGACAAGAAAGGTATCCATGCTGAAAGCTAAGTAAACCTGGAGGGCAAGCACTGACATTCATGAGATCAGAGTCACTCTTGCAAGAGCTAACCAGCAGAGTAAACAGTTTGCTATACTCTAATAAATGAGATTAATAGAAATGGTATCAGATTGGTTAATCTGCACACTTTTCATTTTCATACACAGCTAGTAGTCACTGAGCTCTCTTTATCACATAATTATTTTTTTTTTCCAATTCCCTTTGCTCTTTCTCTCACTTAACTCCTCAGTCTGTATAAACCAAAGGCAACATTCTAAAATGTGATGTGATTATTGGGAACATTTTGTTGATAAAAGATGCTCACACAACAGGAGGAAATTAAGTTGTTACTGACATTTCTCCATAGAAAAGTGGAAATCTCTGCAGCTGAAAGACCACACAGTGGAATTTCCATTTAGCAAACTCTCTATGACTGTGAGAACTTCCTGGTAATATCAGATACTGCAACTTCAGACATATAGACTTAAATGAATAAATGGCAGTGTTGAATATGCTGTGGTACAGAATTCTAGCTCTCTAGGGAGTGTCAAGTATCCTATATAATAAATCACAGGAAAGAATTAAAAATAAAATTAGGACAATACTATACTTCTATTTTATTCTTACACTAAGAGCCTTGCAAATGTAGAGAAAAGATTATTTCTTATTTCATATTTTCAGCCAAGTCTCTATAAGAAAGCTGGATAAACACTACACATTTGAGAAAAGCCTTCAAAAACAATATGTTTTAATTTATGAGCATTTAAATTTCATCCAAAGCTAGAATTTAGTTATAATCCAAGATTGAATCAGCAGGGAAGTACCCCTCATGATGCTAGATCTGTTTCTGTCCACAGTGGTGGTCTTGGATGTTTTAAAGAGTTCCAGATATGTGTAAATATTACCTTTGCTTTAAATTAGAGAAGGAAGCCTTTTCTAAGCTGGCCATTTATATATTATGGTGATACAGTCTGAACCTATCATAAGTCATCACATGGAAATGTCCTTTAAATTTTACTATTGATAAAGTCATTAATGCCATGGGAAGACTAGATGTCTCATTACAGCATCTAATGTAGTAATTTAGTAAAATAGCATTTGTTTTCCCTCCTATAACATGGTAAGATTCAGGTAAAATCTTTTCCTACGACTTTGTTAACTAGTTAATGTCTATCATAGATGAGAAATGTGAAATAATATCTACATTGAGACTTCTCTCAACTTTATGGTGTTTTTCATACATCTAAGGTGATATTTTGATTATATTATTCTGATTTTCTCTTGACTTTCTGTTCATAAGGACTTTTATCTAGCTAAACTGAAGTTTCTGTTGGTTTCAGATGGTGGTTAGATGGGATCAGGAATTTTATGCCAGTATGCAAAGATTAAGATTGAATTAATGTTTAATTTTTGACACCCCCCCACCCCAGTCGTTTTCCCACAAGAAAGCAGTAGACAGATAGTTCAAAGCCCATCCTTTTTGGTCCGAAGGAATTTCAAGAGATAAAGGAGAGAAAGGCAGATAAGTAAAGGAGTGAAGAAATCTCCCATTTTCAGACTTTGTTTTGGACGGGAGAAGGTGTGTTATATAAGTTAAAGGAATTGCCAAGGCTAGGAACAGTTACCTAGATTCAGCTCTGGAACTCTGGGAGGAAATGGCCATAGAAAACTAAATTCTATAACTCAGCATGGTTTGCCTGAAGAATGTGGTTTAGCTTTCCCAGTTGCTTCAAGTGACTATGAGGTGTGTGTAGAATGCTTGTATGACCCTGCTCCCACTGGGAGCTTTTGAGGATGGCAGTGATCAGAGGTTTAGGGATGAGTTGCCTATTCCAGGTTCTAGATGGAACATGTCGAAGAGATACAAGAAGATTGACAGTATTGTCAGAGGCTGAGGTGAGGCCTTGTGTGTCAGAGTTCACCACTACACCTTGATGAAGCCTTGCAGAGCCCTGACTATGAATTACAGGAGCGGATTCCAGCAGGAAAAACAGTAGCGAGACAAATAAGAAATCTCCTCTGAGACTAGAGGAGTCAAAGGACGAAGGGCATTCCAGCACCCTTCCTACTCTGAAGTCTTAAGAATAAAGTAAGCCGCCTGATATACCCATACCACACTTTGAGAAAGAAAAGAGTAAAAAGGCAAGAATGTAAAGATGGAATATCTCCCTGAGAAGCCTGAGCAGTCAAAACAAAAACAAAAGAAAACCGCAAAACAAACAAACAAACAAACAAACAAACAAAAAGCCCACAAAACTTTAAAACTGTTCTGTGAGGGATTTGGACTTTTCAGTGTAAAAATCAGAAGTAAATGTAATACTGTTATTTGGTGGGAATAATTTTCTTCTATGGGGAATAGTCTCTGGTAGAAGATTAGGCCAGATTTAAAGAATGAAGGAGCAATATTTTTCTGTATACTTCTGAATGTTGTGGGAGAAAATGTAACAATCCTCCATGTTTTTAAGATGTTCTGTACTCATTTGGGTCTTATAACCACAGCAAAATATTACTCATAGCGTATGACAAACATCATAATAATTGGGAACCTCTCCATTAAAACAAGGACAGTCTATTAGTGTATTCGGATTCTATCACTTTAGAACAAATTATCACAAATTTAGCAGCTTAAACAGCATACATTTATTAGCTCATAGATCTATAGGTCAGAAGCCTGGGCAAACTCAACTGGGTTCTTTACTTAGTCTTCCAAAGTAGAAATTGAAGTGTTAGCAGATCTGAGCTCTTACCTGAATGCTCTGGCGAAGAATCCACTTCAAGCCCATCCAGGTCATTGGCAGAATCCAGTTCCTTATGGATTGTAGGTCTGAGGTCCCTATTTTCTTGCCATCTGCGCCCTGGGATTACTCTCTATTCCTTGAAGTGACCTGACTTTTTCCTCATATGGCACCCTCCACCTTCAAACCAGCAATGGCATGTCAGGTCTTTCTCATGCTTTGAATCCCTGATTTCCTCTTTTGTTACTAGTTAAAGAAAACTCAGGCCTTTTAAAAGTTTCATGTGATTAGATTTGATGTATTCACTAGAATCATCTCCCTTTGGATTAACTAAAATCAGTTGATCAGTAACCTTCATTAAATCTGCAAAATCACTTTTGTTGTGAATTTCCAATCTCAGTTCTATGGATTAGGGAGGAAATCATGGGGGTTAGGGGATAGGGAAAGGAGGGCCATTTAAGGGTTACTCCTACCACTATGAATTTTATTGTGTAACTTTTCATATTACAGTAGACCCTAATAATAAAGTGCTGTCGACTAGGAGAATAAATAATGCTCTTGATAACAGCCATGATTCAATTATTAAATATCAATAGTCAGTATGATTAAAGATCCATAAATGTATGTATTGCTTTTCATGAAAAAGCATTTATTGAATATTACAAACTCTGCTATGTGCTGAGGGCATGCCTAGGCAAATGGGACTCAATGACTTTTCCTAAAATGCTCACAGACTGTAAGCAAAGACAAATATATAGGTATATGATTACAGCACAATTGATAAAGATTATCATATATAGGCATATAACAAGTGCTTAGAACGACAGAATCCTGTGAAGTCAGTGGAAAATTCATCAAGAAACCTTGAGAAAATCATATTTCTTGTTTGCTCAAAGCTTAGAACTCTCCCTAATGACGAAACAACACAGGTTTATTATGCAAACTGGAAAATATAAAAGGGAATAGAATAATAATAACAGACAATCCAACCATCTAGAAATAATCTTTATTTACATTGTTGACATATTTCCTTTATCTTATTTCATATACATATTTTATAGTTAAGGTTAAGGCTATAGTTAAGGGTATACTTCATATACATTTTCGCACACCTCTTTTATATATAGTGCATTAACATTTTTCTGTATCTGAAGAATTTTATAAATATTAGTTTTACTTATTTAGTAAAAATTCATCATATGGAAGGACCAAATTTTAATTAACCATTCGACTTATTATTGGATATTTTAGTTGTTTCTGATATTTCATAATTATAAAAAGCTTGAAGTCACGTTTTTTCACATTGTTGTCATGGAATTGACTCTACAGAGAACTGTGAGTACTCATAGGGTAAAATGAAAATCCAACTTTACATATGTTGAAAATAATTACAGGGTAGGCCCACAGGCTGGAAACCCAAGGAAGAGTTGCTGTTTGAATCTGAAGGCAGTCTCTTAGCAGAAGTCCCTCTCTCTCATGGTGGAAGTTACTTTTTTTCATAAAATTTTAATTTATTGGATGAGGCCTACCCACATTATGGAGGACTTAAAGTCTACTGATTTAAAATTTAATCCCATTCAGGGGCACCTGGGTGGCTCAGTCGTTAAGTGTCTGCCTTCGGCTCAGGTCATGATCCCAGGGTCCTGAGATCGAGCCCCACATTGGGCTCCCTGCTCGGCGGGAAGCCTGCTTCTCCCTCTCTCACTCCCCCTGCTTGTGTTCCCGCTCTCGCTGTGTCTCTCTCTCTGTCAAATAAATAAATGAGACTTTAAAAAATTAAAATAAAATAAAATTTAATCCCATTCAAAAAATACCTTCACAGAAACGTCTAGAATAAAATATTTGGGTACTGTGGCCTAGCCAAGTGGAAACATAACACTAACCATCTGGGGTGCCTGGGTGGCTCAGGTGGTTAAGTGTCTGCCTTCCGCACAGGTCATGATCTCCACATCCTGAGATCGAGCCCTGCATGGGGGTCTGTGCTCAGCGTGGAGTCTGCTTGGGATTCTCTCCCTTTCCCTCTCCCTCCCCCTCTGACCCTTCCGCTGCTGTCTCTCTCTCTCTAAAATAAATAAATAAATAAAATCTAAAACAATAACAACTAACCATCACACAGAATAATTATGAAGAGTCACTGGCAAAATTTATGGCCGTTTGAGGTTTGCATGTGGGTTCTCTGTGTGCTCTGTGAACAAGTGAAACAAAAGGAAACTAGCATTTATTTTTTATTCTTTTTTTCCAAATTACAAATGTTTTTCTATTTAAAACTTAAAATTTCCATTCTAAGAGACATAATGACATGAGAAAAAGTCTGAGAGATAGTCAAACTGTGGAGAGAGCCCAAATGTCCGTTGACTGATGACTACATAAAGAAGATGTGGTATATATAGTGGAATAATATTCAGCCACCAAAAAGAATGAAATCTTGCCATTTGCAAGGACATGGATGGAGCTAGGGTGTATTACACTAAGTGAAATAAGTCAGTCAGAGAAAGACAAATACCATATGATTTCACTCATATGTGAGATTTAAGAAAAAAACAGATGAACATAAGGAAAGGGGGAAAAGAAAAAAAAAAGGAAACAAGCCATAAGTGACTTTTTTTTTTTAAGATTTTATTTATTTATTTGAGAGAGAGAGAGAGAGAGCATGAGTGGAGGGGAGGGGCAGAGGGAGAAGCAGATTGTGTGCTGAGCAGGGAGCCTGACATAGGGCTCGATCCCAGGACCCTGGAATCATGACCTGAGCTAAAGGCAGATGATTAACCTGCTGAGCCACCCAGGCACCCAGCCATAAGTGACACTTAATGATAGAGAACAAACTGAGGTTTGATGGAGGGAGGTGGGGGGAGAGACGGGCTCGATGGGTGATGGGTATTGAAGAGGGCACTTGTGATGAGCACTGGGTGCTTTATGTAAGTGATGAATCACTAAGTTTTACTCCAGAAACCAATATCGCACTGTATGTTAACTAACAAAATTTAAATTAAAAAAAATACACAAAAAAGAGAAAAAGTCTGAGGAAAAGTTATCATCAGTATAGAGCTAGTAGTAATAAATGGTACCTGCAAGTGTCCTTAAAGGATAACAAATTTTCTGCTTTTAACTGTCCTAGTAGTAAGATGAAGTATTATTTACTATTTTGATAAATATCTCTCCAATGAGGTCTATTGGTCGTAAAGTTTGTATTATTAAATTAAAATTTGAATTAGACAATATTTAAAGGAAACACGGTGTTCTGGTTTTAGATGCACATAATTACCCAAACAGGAGTAATTGGAAAAACTGACTAGCCTAAAATGCTTTTCTGAGTACAAACCATAGGGGAATTTTCTTTTATGAATAACCAGGGAAACATTGTAATTAATATATTACTATATGTAAATTATTTGAGAAGCTCTTGAAAATAGGTCTTTGACTTGCTTATTTAAAATAAATCCCTAGCTATTTTGTTTATACCATACATTTCTAGAATCTGAAAAGGATTGGCTAGATAAACTAAGGTAAACTTCAGTCTAAATCCCTTTTAAATTATTGAAAATTCCAAGGGATTGTGAGTTAATAAAATTTATCATGCTTATGTTAATCTTTGGAATGTATATTTTTTTCCCACAGCAGAATTCTGTGGTTTATTTTTTTTTTGTCAAATAACTTTTATATCAAATATAGTAGCAGGGATATTACTGCTAGTAATAGTAGTTTAAAAATAATACATTAGAAAAAAAAGCATGCAAATTTGTATAAAATTTTAGTCTTATCTATAGGAAAATGTTTTAACTTGGGGATAGCAGTGCTTGCTATGGGTAACAGGCCATTTAAAATTGACCTCATTTAACATTTAGCAGTATTCATTGAAATGGTTCTTCAATAAATTTCCCCCAAATGAAATGAAATACAGATTTCAATTCCTACAAGGGGTAATAAACTAACAAAATCATGGAATGAACTTAAAAAATCAGCAATGGAATTACTGGTTTTCTGACCTAACCAAGAACCTTCACTTTGATCAGAGCTTTTTAGTCCTATGATTAACAAGGTAATCCTAGATCTCATGGCCTTTATCTGAGTAAGATAATAAAGTGTTGGCATATAGAATGCAAATCCCATTGGCCATGTAATAGGTCTTGTACCTCAATTCTAAATAATGCTTAAGGGAACATGTTTGAGTTAAGAATTATTTATGAATAAGGATTTAAAACCTACCATTCTCTTAATTTAGCATTATGGCTACTCATTTTAAAATTATAAAACTGCAAATGAATAATATATCATATATTAATCCTGAATATTATTATTTCTTTTTAATTGTTTTTGGGTTTATATTTCAGAAAAATGTTAATATTTTTCCAAGTGAAACAAAAGGAAACGAGCATTTATGTTTTATTCTTTTTTCCCCAAATTACAAATGTTTTTCTGACCTTTAAGTACTAATGAAGGGAAATAAAATGAGCATAAAATATTTGCCTTAATTGTTTTGTGTTTTGTTGCTTCATTATGAATCTTCTCTTAACAGCTTAATTATTCCCAATGTCATTGTAGGGGGATAAATATCAAGTGGGCCACCAAAGGGACATCGGGGGTTTCAAAACAATTTCTGAAAGCAAAAGAGGATCATACAGGCAGCCCCCTTTTATTAATATAGATAATTTGACTGGATTACTCATAATGCAGCAGAGTTACTATTTTTATACCAATGCCTTGGGGAAAGAGGAAACTTCATACCATTCTTATAATGGATAAGAACTACTCTTTCTGAGGCTAGTGGTTTCTCTGGAGAAATTGTGATTCAGCAAAATATATAATACTTTTTGAGATTATTTTACTCTAAATAATCAATATCATTTTCGAGGACTAGGGAGATCACAGAAGTGAGTTCTTTATCTCCCTTCTCTCCTACTTCTTTCCCCCAGAGTCTGGATACTGTGTTCTAATGTATCCCCGTTCCAAGCTTTCTAACCTGTTGCACTGCTTGGTTTTTATCTCTTGGCACAAATGGTACATGTCCCAACACCATAGCTTTGTGATGGGTTTTGATATCTGGAAAGAGAAGTCCCTCACTTTATGTTTCTATCTTTGTGCCAATTATTCATTCTTTTTTATACTTCCACAAAAACTTTAGGATCTGCATTTGAAATTCTTGTTAGAATTTGGTTGAATTGGGGTGCCTGGGTGGCGCAGTTGATTAAGCATCTGACTCTTGGTTTTGACTCAGGTCATGATTTCAGGGTTCTGAGATGGAGCACTGCTTTGGGCTCTGCACTCCCCATGGAGTCTGCTTGGGATTTCTCTCCCTCTGCCCCTGCACCCATGCTCTCCCTCTCTCTCTCCCTCTAAAATAAATAAATAAATAAATCTTTTTTTTTTTAAAGAATTTGATTGAGTTGATTTTGTAGATTAATTTGCTGTAACTTTACATCTTTTCCCCAACTTAATGTTTTTAATGTTTTAAACACAAGATATTTCTCCATAGGCCTTTAATGTCTGTCAGCATGTTATAATTTTTTTTTTGTATGGGTCTTACACACCTTCTTTTGGACGTATTCCTAGATACCTCATCAGTTGCTAATATACAGTGTATATTTTTACATAATTATGTGTTGCTGCTATATACAATTGCAATTGATTTTTAAAATATCAATCTCCTAGCTATCTAATTTGTCAAACTCTATGCTTATTTCCAATAATTAGATTCCAGAGTCTTTTGAATTTTCCATGTACACAGTCAAGTCATCACATAAGGTGATGCTTTACTTTGCAATTTTAAGTCTTTATTTTTCTTGCTTCAGTGTTAAGAACATTTAGTACAATTTAAAATAGAAAAAGACTTCACCATATGCAATCTATCCAGAATCTGACTTTGTCTCAATTGCCCAATACCAGTCTGGTCTAAGACATCTATATTTCTGGTGAGGATTATTTTAATGGCTTCCTAACAGTTTGCCCTTACCTTGCTCCTACTCTATCACTACAGTTTATCCTCAGTAGCACAGCCAAATGGTTTTACAACTCTCTAATGGTTTTACAACTCCCCGCATTTAATATAGAGTAAGAAACCAAGTCGTTACAAGACGTACAATGCTCTATAAGATCACCCTTCCCTTAATCCCTTTTCCCTCACCTTATGTCACTGTTAATTCTGCACCCCATATCACATAGACTTACCTCCTACTTCACTCATAGCTATGGTGATGGGTATTTAAAATTCCCACTAGTACAATCCTATTTCAAATACTTGTGTGACTTGATCCTAGTTTCTCTGTCCATAGACTGACTCTGGCAGCCAGAAGATTGCTGAGCCCACTGTAGGGCAGCCCAGAAGTGCTGGGTATGTGATGCTTCAACTTTGTCCCTTAACCTGTGGAGGATGGAAATCAGTGGATAAATATTCCTGCTTCCCTCTCTCTTGCTGGGGAATTCTAAGATGTCATGTACATGCATCCACAGCTAGTCCTCAGTAGGACTGAGATTCATCAACCCACCTTTTATTAGCCATTTTTTCTCTGCCTTACATTCCTCCCATCCTTTTGCATGCTCCTTAGGATCACCTCTCAAATAAACTCTGAGTATCCAAAACCTTGGTAATGGAATTACTATCAGGGAAACTCAGTTTAGAATCTGCCTTGGCCATGCTGGCCTCTTTGCTACTTCTCAAACGTAAAAGCATGTTACTACCTTACCACAGTTTCACTGTCAGGAATTCTTTTCCTTCAGATATTTGTTTGATTTCCTTCATAGCTTTCATATGATTCCTAAATACTTTCTTCTTAATGAGGCTTAGCATGACTACCTATTTTTTTTTAAAGTTTTTATTTAAATTCTAGTTAGTTAACATACGTTGTAATACTAATTTCAGGGGTAAAATTTAGTGACTCAACATTTCCATACAACACCTAGTGCTAATCGTAAGTGCGCTCCTTAATCCCCATCACCTCTTTAACCCCTCCCCCCCACCTCCCCTCTGGTGACCATCAGTTTGTTCTCTGTGGTTAAGAATCTGTTTCTTGGTTTGCCTCTCTCTCTCTCTTTTTTCCCTTTGCTCATTTGTTTTGTTTCTTAAATTCCACATACGAATGAAATCATACGGTATTTGTCTTTCTCTGACTTACCCTGCTTATCATAATACTCTCTAGCTCCATCCACTTCCTTGCAAAAGGCAAGATTTCATTCTTTTTTATGACTGAGTAGTACTCCATTGTATATCTCTATATACCACTTCTTTATCTATTCATTAGTCAATGGACACTTGGGCTGTTTCTATAATTTGGCTATTGTAAATAATGCTGCTATAAACATTGTGATGCATGTATCCCTTTGAATTAATATTTTTGTATTCTTTGAGTAAATACTTGATAGTGCAATTCCTGTATCATAGGGTAGGTTTATTTTTAACTTTTTGAGGAACCTCCATAGTGTTTCCCTGAGTGCTGCACCAGTTTTCATTCCCACCAGTAGTGCAAATAGTTTCCCCTTTCTCCACATCCTTGCCAACACCTGTTGTTCTTGTGTTGTTGATTTTAGCCATTCTGACAGGTGTGAGGTGATACCTCATTGTTGTTTTGATTTGTATTTCCCTGATGATCAGTGATGGTGAGCATCTTTTCATGTCTGTTTGCCATCTGTACATCTTCTTTGGGTAAATGTCAATTCATGTCTTCTGCCCATTTTTTAACAGAATTATTTGTTTTTTGGGTGTTGAGCTTTTTAAGTTCTTTATGTACTTTGGATACTAACAAATCAGATATGTTTGAAAATACCTTCTCCCATTCCCTAGGTTGCCTTTTAGTTTTGTTGATCGTTTCTTTTGTTGTGCAAAGCTTTTTATTTTGAAGTCTCAATAGTGCATTTCTGCTTTTGTTTCCCTTGCCTCAGGAGACATAGCTAGTAAGAAGTTGCTACCTATGTCAAAGATGTTGCTCCCTGTGTTCTCCTCTAGGATTTTCATGGTTTTGTGTCTCACATTTAGGGCATGATGACCTATTTAATGCTACAAGCTATATCACACACCACCCTTCCACCCGTGTACTCCAGACTTTCTTAATCTGTTCTACTTTTCTTCTTTTTAAATCATAGTTCAGATTATAACAGTTATCATGTTTATTTAACATTTATAAATATCATATTTTCAGATTCTGTCATCTATGTGATAGAATAGAAATTTACTGTTTGTTTTCTATTATCCATTATGAGAATGTAGGTTGCTTGAAATTGGGGATCTTTATGTTTTAATCACTTATATAGCACAAATGCCAGGAAGAGTAGCTGGTATAGGTTTAATCAACATGTTTTTATTTTTATTTTTTATTAAAGATTTTATTTATTTATTTGACAGAGATAGAGAGAGCACAAGTAGGCAGAGAGGCAGGCAGAGGGAGAGGGAGAAGCAGGCTCTCCACCGAGCAGGGAGCCCGATGCGGGACTCGATCCTGGGACTCCAGGATCATGACCTGAGCCGAAGGCAGTCACTTAACCAACTGAGCCACCCAGGCACCCTAATCAACATGTTTTTAGTAAGCGAATGAATGAATAGATGAATCAATGGACATCTTTGACTTTTTTGTGATATTAAAGTAAGAGATTTTAATGTTTCTCCATTATTTGCTGCGTTTGGTAACAAATCTTTATCAGCTTAAATTAATTTCTAGCTATGTTTTGAATCAAGTTGGCTTTTGTCTGTCTTTCTTTACTGTCTTTTTCTGATTTTTGCCTTTATAAAATTAGTGGAGAATGTCACACTTTTTACCTTCTGGAAAACTTTTTATAATGATGGAAAGACATATTTCTTTAAAGTTTGATAGAATTCTCTTCCAAAACTATATGATCATAGAGGCTATATGTGTATATGTGTGTGTGTATGTGTGTGTATGTATGTGCATATATTTAATTATTGCTTCAGAGCCTATAATTGTTAGAGGATGATATAGTCTTAAGTCAGGTTTGATGTTTTAATTATATCAGAATCTAGTAATTGCATGTAAGTATTCAAATGAATGACATAAAATTGTTAATCTCATTTCATTTTCTTTGTATTCTCTGCTGCATGTGTATCTATGTACTCTTGTTTTCCTTATGTTTATTGGTGAAGTCTCTCCTATTTTCTTTCTCAGACTTTCCCAATTTTTGCCTATTATATTATTCCTTCCATTATCAAGGTTTAGCTTTACTTTATCTTTGCTTTTTGATCTTTAATTTCTGTTCTTATCATTACTGTCTTCCTCTTTCTACTTTCTTTGCATATACTCTGTTCTTTCTCTAACATCTCAACTTGGATATTTATTTCATCCATTTTTCCATATCTTTCTTTTGTAATATAACCATTTAAGACTATAAGTTGGTACCGATTTCATTAAATTCTGCAAGATTTCATTAAATTCTCCTCCAACTCTCTCAAGAGGACTGACAAATATTTTATTTTTAGAACTTCAAAATGGTTATAACCAATCCAGTGAGTTTTTTTCTGTTATATGCTATGTGCTGTGACAAAGAGGTTGAATAACTCATAATCTTAACTCTAAACCCATCAAGCTCATATTTTAGTGAGAAACAGATACATAAAACAGACAATTTATAATCTAGTGGTATAGGTGCAACACAGGGGATAAAAGGTAGTAATAGGAGCACAGTTAAAAATTAGTATCTTTTCCAAAGCTAGCAATGGAAATTATAAACAAATATTCAATTATTGAGGAGCTCTTCTGAAGTACTTCAAATGTGGTTATTAAAATGGAAAACAAAATTGCTGTTTTTGCACCATAATGAATTTTGATGGCCAGGGGAAGAGAGAATTCCTCACAGTTATTTCATAAGTTTTCATATATGATATTATCTGAATCATTTAGTTCTAAATAGTTTAGCTTTCACTATGATTTCTTTGATTCAAGAATTGTTTAGTCATGTAGTTCTTATTTTACAAATATATGAGGATTTTTTAAAAATTAAAGTTTATTGTTATTAATATCTAGTTATATTAGTCAGGGTTCTCCACATAAACCGAACCAATAAGATGTATGTGTAGCTCATATGATTTTAGAGCCTGAAAAATCCCAGGATCTGCAGGGGGAGTCAGCAAGTAGGAGACCCAGGAGAACCAATGTTTCAATTGAGTAGGAAGGCAGGAAAAAATTGATGTCCCCGGTTATAGACAGTCAATGAGGAGGAATCCTTCTTCAGTAGGGAAAGGGTCAGACTTTTGTTCTATTTGAGCTTTTGTTCTATTGGATGAAGGCTACCCACCCAAGTGACCCTCACAGCAGGAAGCATTTCCTTGCAACTTCATTTAGTTCTATCTTACCATGGAAGAAGTGTTCGTTATTTTCTGTTACCAGTGGAGATGAGGGAAGATATAAACGTGTTCTGTTTTAGCATTCCCCTTTTGCAAGCTGCTTGACTTTGCCCACTGCAGGAAGCAGAGTAGTGGATAATAATACAGAGCCAGGCTGACTTTGGTATGAGCCCAGGTGTGTTACCTTGGTTAAGTACAGACCCTACTAATTTCCTTATCTGTAAAATCTGGACGACAGTCTACCTCCTAGGTTTGTGTTGAGGATTAATTGCATTAATACACATAGGTGTGCTTAGAATAATGGAACCTAATAAAAGTGTTACTTATAATACCATTGCTAAGTGTTGACTTATGTATACACCAGTGAAATAGTCACCATAGTCAAGATAATAAACAGAGCCATAACCCCCCAAAATTGCTTATGCCCCTTGGTGGTCCCTCTCTCACTGCTTTGCACAGCAACTGCTGATCTGCTGTCACTTGGATGAGTTTTGCTTTTCTAGGATTTTATATAAATATCCCATCATATGTATTCTTCTTTCTGGTCTGGTGTCTTTCAGCATAAATTATTTTGGGGTTTACCTATGTTACATATTCATTATATCAGTGGTTCTTTTTTTTTTTTTTTTTTTTGGCTGAGTAGTATTCCACTATGGAAATACCAAAATTTGTCTATTCATCTCTTGATAGCCATTTGGGCTGTTTCCAGTTTTTGGTTATTACAAATAAAGCTGCTATGAACATTTGTGTTTAAAAAAAAAATATGTACCTAGGGATGGCCTCTTGCTTTATTTACTTAGTCTACCTATTCAAGTATTAATCTCTTCCAGAAACATCTTCTCAGATACACCCAGAATAATGTTTGACCAGATGTCTTCATACCCTGTGGCCCAGTCAAGTTGACACATAAAATTAACCATCACACTAACCTTATTTCATAATGGTTATAGAATGTGATTTCTATGACAAGTTTTGAAATTTGTTGAGAACATATTTATAGCCAATTTGTCACCTAATTTCATGTGAATTTGAGAAAATATGATTCTTTATTGGGTACAAAATTTAGATATGTTTGTGCATGCACACATGTATGTATGTTTATATATATAAATATATGACTTTGAACAGGGTATTCATTTTAGCAAATAGAAAACTTTGAGTCATTTTCCTTTTAAAATTCAGTGTGGCTAGGGAGTTTCAGAACTCGAACCAACAAAAATGACAATAGATTCCTACACTTCTCAATTATGTACTGTGTTTTTATAAAACAAATTTTTATTTAAAAATAAATTATCTATTCTTTACTCATTTTTTAAAAAGATTTTATTTATTTATTTGACAGAGAGAGACAGCGAGAGAGGGAACACAAGCAGGGGGAATGAGAGAGGGAGAAGCAGACTTCCCGTTGAGCAGGGAGCCTGATGTGGGGCTCGAACCCAGGACCCTGGGATCATGACGTGAGCCGAAGGCTGATGCTTAACGACTGAGCCACCCAGGCGCCCCTATCCTTTACTCATTTATTCAACATTGTATTCACAGTATTTTCTGCATGATCATTTTTTTTCCTCAGTCAAGTGTCTTTTCTGGTTTCTTAAAGCCTGCACATTAGAAACATAAAAGAGGAAAAGAGACATATTCTCTAGTATCTGCAATTATAGCTGTTCTCTGAGGCAAAAAATACAGAATGGTCGGGATGACTGGATGGAGAGTATTGGGAATCAAGAAGAAAGAGGAGGAAATAAAGGAAAACATAAATCCCAGAATACTTTTTAGAAATTACTAAATTAGGGGTGCTTGGGTGGCTCAGTCGGTTAAACCTCTGACTCTTAATTTCAGTTCAGGTCAAGATCTCAGGGTTGTAGAATCGAGTCCCATATTGGGCTCCATGTTCAGCAGGAAGTCTACTGGAGATTCTCCTTCTCCCGTCTCCCCTGACTTGCTCACTCACTCTAAAATAAATAAATCTTTTAAAAAATTACTAAATTAGATAGAATTTTCCCTACAACTAGAATGAATCATCCATTCCTAGGCTCAATATCTTCCTTCTGAATGCAAATATGACTTCATACACTCACATCCTTTTCAGATTTGCTCTGTATGTCAAAATGAGCCAGAGTTTACCTATGTTCATTTGGTCCATGTAAGTCTGAGAGTGTAAAATAAATTACCAGGAAAGTGTCTGGAGGCAGCCTGATGTAAAGTCCCCTGTTGTTATTAATAACATGATCCATACTAATTTTAAAACTTAAACATACGTAAGTAAATTGAAACTTACAATGCTCTGGCCAGTACTGAGTCTAATACCTCTGCTGCTGTCTTGCTGTTGCCCAGTGGGCTACAGTTGGTTACTTCAGTTTCAAACAGACTTACCATTAAAATGTTTTGACCCTAGACCACAATGAACAATTCCAGTTTTTTCATGAGAGCATTACTGATTCATGTTTCTCAGACAGCTTAATCATACTATGATCATATCTTTCCTTTTGGAGTCTCTGGTAGATATATAGGCTTTGTCATTTGTTAAAAAGAGAGAGAATAAAACTATATACATATACATTCCAACTATGACAAATAGCTACTGGAAAAGTATTTGCTCTTCAGCAACATTTTTCATATTCTGTCTGCCTAATTTTCGTCATATAAAATGCTACAATTAGCCAATTTACATCTTAGAATGCAATTAAGAATTGTTTGGCATGCTTTCCACAGATCTCCTAGCATTCGTTTTCCCCATGTTTCTTTGTGTGGAGGGTGCCCTTTTGTGCGCTTTTGCTTTCAATAACTTGAGCCATTTACAGAGCCTTTGCATTTTGGAGGCCTCTTTGCCAAAAACATCTGGATGATGCTTCTTAACAAATAACCAGTGGGGGCCGGAGTCCACAAGACCCAGACCCGCTGCCTTGGCTCCAGACAACTCAAGGACAAATTGTACTCCAGAATATCTCTGCAGGGTCAGGCTGAAGCCACCTACTATTCTGGGACTTGGGCTCAGATGGTCTGCCTAGTCTTACTTCTCTTGCTTCCCCTAACCTTTTAATGGTTTTCTCAAAAGCATTTCCTTATAAATCATTTGCATATAGATCCTCAAATCAAGATCTGCTTCTGGGAACTTGGCGTAAAGATATTTAACCTTAAAATCACAGGTAAAATATGTCCTTACCTCATCTTTAATGTGGTCAAAAATATACCTGAGTTTACTCTTAGACTCTAAAGGTTTTGACTGAGGCTTCATTCTTGCAATACACATAGTAACACAGTTTTATGACTTGCATTTCATTGACAATTTATCAAGTTGTATTCCTAATATGCAGGTGATTGAAAAGCCATTGCATTTGAAAGTCCCATTATATCTATAGAGATATAAAAAAAACTAGACTTGAGAGTACCAGAAATTACCAAGAATTCTCTGACATATACTTTGGTGTGCAGTCACTTGTTCCCATTGGGTTCTATGTAAGAATATGAAATTCTTTGACTTCATGGCTATTTGCAGAATTCTTGAGCTGTTGAAATAAATGGACAGTCTTACTAACATTAAGGCAGCTAGACAATTCACTGAGAAAAGCTACAAAAAATAAATATTATATTTTCCTTTAGAGAATTTTCTGCGTAGTATATAACTAGGGAGATGGTTCTCTTGAACAAAGGCAAGCAATTAGTCATCTGATATTGATGAAGCTCAAATATTTGTAGTGGGTCAAAGTTGGTGGGGGTTTCCTGGGAGGAGAGTGTATTGCTGGGAGAAACCAAACAGGAGAAAGAGGGTTTTTACAAATGACCAAACCATAAAGAAATAAACAGAAATTAAACACCTAGAAATCATTCAACTCTTGTCACATAGTACAGGGGACTGAGAAAAATAGAAAGTGGGAAACAAAGACCCAGGAACAAGCAAATGAAATGGAGGCATTTGAAAGTGTTTGGCAAGATGGAAGAGATATTTATTTTAATCTATCACAGTGGTCATAACACTATGTTATGTGCAACAAACCTAAGTTACATAATTCAAAAGTACTCTTTTATCAAAATAAATTTTTTAAATTATAAAACCTAAATTCCATTTCCCCTCTAAATATGTAGGCAATACTTATCTTGTTTTTATCCAGGCCACAAAAAAAGTCCTAGTAAATTATAAAAATTCAGGATTGTATAAGTCATGTTTTATATTATACAAACCTACAAGTTAATTTTTGAAAAAATAATAAATTAAAAAATCTACTGGGTAAAAAAGGAAATACAAATTATAATTTTAAATGTGAATCAAGCTTTTCTCTATTGTAAGGCATTCAAAACTAGATAGATGCATCATTTATTAAGAAAGATAATATGACTGCATATCAAAATGTTGGTGAATAAATATGATTTTTTTTGTTTTGGGTAAAATTACAAACATATATAAACTTATTTGTTATATATGTATATGACTTATTTCCAAATAATTGAGTAACTACTGGTCCCATTTATGTTGATATAGTAAGCAGAATTCTAAGATTATACCCAGTAACCCAAGCCCTTGTGTAATCCCTTCCCTATGAACCTGTGAATATGAGATATCACTTTCCTGATTATGTTATACTGTACAGTAAAAAGGAGCTTTTCCAGATTGGACCTAACCTAATCAAATAAGTTCTTTAAAAGCAAAGACTTTTCTCTGGCAGGTAGCAGACAGAGAAGTTGGAGAGAAACACTCCTCCTGGGCCTGAGGACATGAACTGCCAGGTGTTGAACTGCCTAAGAGGGTCCATGTGGCAAGGAACAAAGCAAGGACCTCAGTCCCAAAGCTGCCAGGAGATGAATTCTGCCAAAACCCAGCTTGAGCTTGGAGACAGATATTTACTGAGTCAAGATGAAAACACAGGTTAGCTGACACTTTGATTTCAGCTTTGGAGACCCTGAGCATAGGACCCAGCTAACAGTCCTAACTCACAGGAACCATGAGATAATAAGCCAGTATTGTTTAAAGTTGTTACATATATAGTTATTTGCTCTACAGAGACTGAAAACTAATATCGTTAGATAAGTGGTGTTTTCTTTCCATTCTTTGCCAAGACTTTAACAAATTCTACTTTTGCTTCTTTTGAATTTATCACGTAATATGGTTAAGCCTTAAGGCAGCGGTAAGGAGTTTTACTTGGATTGCACACAAAATAAAATGTTGATTATTCATCAAAATGATGTTTTAGTAGATATTTTGGTATATTTCTTGACATAGAAATATGTTCCCAATATATTGTTAATCAAAGAATAATAGGTTCTAAATGTATTCAGTGCTGGGCACCTGGGTGGCTCAGATGGTTAAGCGTCTGCCTTTGGCTCAGGTCATGATCCCAGGGTCCTGGGATCGAGTCCCGCATCAGGCTCCCTACTCCTTGGGAGCCTGCTTCTCCCTCTGCCTCTCTCTCTCTCTGTCTCTCATGAATAAATAAATAAAATCTTTAAAAAAAAATAAATAAATGTATTCAGTGCTTGATTCCTTTATATTCTAGACATGTGTTTATATGATTGTAAGCATATATGCATTCACACACTATATGCACAGATGATACTTTGCAAGTTAAATACCAAAATGTCAATGGAACTTTTTGATGGTTGGTACAATTGAGGTGATTTATATTTTCTTATTTTCTATAGTGAATATTATATAATTTAAATATATATACATAGGAAGCTAAACACTGTCCTACCAGAATTTTTATATTTAATATATTTATATTTCCTAGACCTTTAGTTTTATTTTCTTTCCCTTTCCAAAAAATTTCATTGTTATTATTTTCATTGAACTCTAAAAACATTTGTAATATGTATGTATTAGAGTTCTTCAGAGAATTAGATTCAATAGGACATAAATAGATATATGTAAGGGGAGATTTATAATAGGAATTGACTCACATGACTCTGGAACCCAGGAATCCTGCAATCTGTTATCTTCAAGCTGGAGAACCAGGAAAGCTGGTGGTATAGTTTAATCTGGGTTTGAAGGTCTGAGAACCAGGGACCAGGTGATGTAGGTCCCAGAGTCGGAATACCAGAGAGCCAGGAGCTCCAATATCTGAAGTCAGGAAAAGATGGACATCAACAACTCAAGAAGAAAAAAAGAAAATTCACCCTTCCTTTGCCTTTTTGTTTATTCAGGCCTCAACAGATTGAATGATGCCCACCCATGTTTGTGACAGCAGATCTGTTTATTCAGCCAACTGAATCAAAGGCTAATTTCTTCCACAAACACCCTCATAAACACACCCAGCAATAATGTTTTAGCAGCTATCCAGGCATCCCTCAGCCCACTCAAGTTGACACAAAATTAACCATCACAATCTGTCTAATATATCAGAATAATATAAGTAGGGGTCACCCTCAAACCACATATTGAACAGAAAGGCCACAACATGAGTCCCATGGTAGATCTGTCATATACAAATCAATATCAAAGATGTATTAATGCCTCAACAGTGCCCTTATAAGCACTAGGGACAACAGTGAAGCAATGTGTCCTTGTCTAGTTGACATTAGAATACTGTTTATGCACAGTACACATTTCTTTGTACTGTATTTACATAGCTTAATGGGGTTTTGAAAGGTCAGAATTAGAGCTGTAGACATTTGGAGCTGTGAATTACATACAGAAGCATTGTTGAATTCTTAATTATATTATTAAAGGCTTTACACAAGTCTAGTTTTTACCAAAGAATAGATTGCTCTTGGTATACATCAATTTAAAACTTGTATTTTCACTTATTTTTCAGACCTCAATATCATATAAGAAATTACTATGTGCTAGCTTCACATAAAATAAAAACCTGGTTGTCCTGCACTATTCTATATTTTCCTGTAGTATATTTGACTTTTTCTTTCTCTAATTGGTGAATACCAAGAATTATCACTTGAACAAGATGAATGTGTTTTCTGAAAGTATTCTGGGAAAACTTTGGAAATGTAATACTAACTGAATAAAAGCACTGATTAGTTTAATTTGTTTTTCCATTACTTTTTTTAGTTTCTCATATGCATTTTCAAATAATCCCAGAAGGAAGCCATAGAAAGAATCGAAGTTCCAAGTGACTTCAAGAAAAATGACTATGCCAATGGGAATTCTGCAGTTTGCAGCAACAAAACAAGTGAAATTTCTCCAATCACAGTGACTTTATTCTCTTTCATGTTTTTCCTATTGGAGCACATGTGAGAATAGAGTTTCCTACTTTGAAGTGAAACTACATTTATTCTCTGCTAGGAAAGGTTTGTTCTTCATCTAGGAATCTCATGAATTGAAAGAAAATAGGTAAATAAGTCAAAAAGGAAGAGTCTTTACCAAGTAAGCAAGTCCTTTGCAATTTTAATGGAAAGTGAATGAAAGGCAAATGAGTTCTCAAAAACAATTTTAAGTTTTAATAAGTTTTGCCTGACTGCTTTTGTGAGAATAAATATAAGATATTTGGGTAACCTTAGGCTGACCATTAGACCAAAAACATTGTTTTAGTTCAAAAATGAAATATTAATGAACAGAAATTGTTTGATGATAACAATAATAAGATAAATGATACAGTGCTAAAAAAGATAGCTAATATATAGGGTGAAAGAACAGAATTCAAAAGGCTTTTGACAGGCTAAATTGAATGGAACCAAAATTTACTGTGTATAAATGTATAACTTTGTACATAGGTTTAATAATATATCTACAAAGTAAAGGCAGGGAGATCTGATTGGCCAAAGTTCATGTGAATGAGTCTTGAGTTTTTGTATTTTTCTTTTGCTACACTAGAGCAATAACATTACTAATACTGTCTACTCAAGCTTATGCCAGCATACAATACCTTAATACTAGTATTAATACTACATTGATAGTCCTTAGATGAAGTGGGAAAATTAATCCTCAAGGATCTGCCCCAGTTATACCACATTTGACCTATTGTATTCAGTTTTGAAAAGTTGCAGTTTACAAATAGGAAAATACAAAGGATAGTGAAGACACTCTAATTCAAGATATATGAAAAAGTGGTTTAATGAAATTCACTTCTTTGAGAGGGAAAAATAATAGCACAATAGTTAGCTTCAAGAGCTGTGCAACCAGGCTTCTTGGGTTTGATCCAGTGCCACTGGGCAAGTTACTTAACCTTTGGTAGATTTCTTCAATATCCTTCCCCTCTTTTCCCACATCTGTACAATGGCATTGGCAGCTGGGCTTAATCTTTAGGATTGTTGTTAGCATTCAAAAGATACACACTAAGCATATAGAACCATTCCTGGAACATTGTGCTCAATACATTTTGGTTATTATCATTGTTCTTGTTAATATACTACTAAATATTTGGAAAGAAGTTTGTGTGGAGGTGTCAAGAACTCTGATAGTTTTCATAGGGCAGAACTATTAATGGTGGGTTAGGCTTAAAGTGAGGAAGATTAACTCAATATAGGAACTTGGAAAAAGAGTTAACATGGTCTTCCTAAATGAAATAATGAATTCTTACTCCCAGC
Source organism: Callorhinus ursinus (assembly GCF_003265705.2). Taxonomy (NCBI): domain Eukaryota; kingdom Metazoa; phylum Chordata; class Mammalia; order Carnivora; family Otariidae; genus Callorhinus; species Callorhinus ursinus. Next base: position 48,530,522 of record NW_027397066.1, on the reverse strand, counting down.
TGATTTTTAAAAGCAGACATTATGGGTCATATATAAGGGAATCCTAGAGTGAATGGGAGGTTCAAGGAGATAATCCCTATAGTTCATTTCCACACTGAAGATCCTGCATTTCCAAAATGTTTTGTAAAAACATTTCCTGCTTGAGAAAATAAATATTTAAAATATAGGTTATATTTTGTTTATCAATTATACTTTAATAATGCTGGGAGAAAAATAAAATATAGACTATCATAATTTATAGAAACTAAAATAATACATATTGTGTCTTAAATATGCTCTTAGTTGTTATTAAGAAGCTGTTAAGTTTATATTTTATGTTAATTAATGTTGCTGTAAAGTCATTCTGAGCCATGGCCAAAAGCAAAGCATAGATGACATTGGATAAAGCAACCTTTCAAATTGTTGTTGCAGTGAGTCTGAGTGAAGACATTAGTTGAAAGAGAGGAAATTTTGATTCTTTATTCTTTGGTGCTTTGAGAAATCATGCTTCTGAGTATAAGAATCCTCATATGGAAAAAGATTGTTAACTCTTGACTTTTCCAAGTTCTTTGAAAAAAAAATAATCATATAGTCAATGATTACTCACAGGTTGACTTCGTATGTGGATATTTTCAGATAGTTACATTTAACATTGAACCATTTTTCTTCACTTATGCAAACTCACCAACTTTCCTCATGGAGTTATCAAGTAGAAGGATATTAATTTGCATGTACATCATAAACAAAATATATTATAGCTTGAATTAGAGGGAAGAGTTCTGTTTATAATAATGAAGTTTTGAGTCTGTAACCATAGTAAAGGAACAAAGTAATGAGCACATGCTGTGTGATTTGTATGTGGAAGTGACACCATGATGTGTGTGTGCATGCACACACACACATACACAGTGTAGACACAGACACACAAATTGCCTATGTGTAGCCAGAGAGAAACTCTGAATGATATTAATTGACTGCATATATAGTATCTCTTAAAAGTTACTGTAAAGTGTCTCGTTACTCCTAATTTGAGTTAAATTCAAATGGATTCATTTATGGAGAATTTAAAGATTCTTTGTAATCTCAAATTTTGTTTTTCTTCCACCTCTGAGGCATAGGAGGCAGCTGTGAGGAACCATTGCAATGAAATGAAACAGCTAGATTATTTTACCACAAAAACTAAAATTTTTGTAGACAAAAACCAAAAGAACTTAATAGATGTAGTTACATTTTAATTTACATGTTGACTTAGATGAGCTTTTTTCGTTAAAGCAATGAAGATGAAACCAGTGGCTTGGCACCACACACATTACAACCAATAAAGAGAAAATGAGCTAATTCCTTCAAAGGGGCATTGCCCTTTTTCTGATTGAGCTCTGTATAATGCTGTGCTCTGTGGAAATTTTAATAGTGTCACACAGTGAAGCAAGCTAAGGGACCATAAAACCTTGCACCTTATCTGTGCTTGAACAGTAACCTAGCATTGATCTTTTTGTACTGCTATGCTAACTGCAAGTGCAATTATGAGATTGAACCTAATTTACCATGTGGATCTACCAAAGTAGAATGCCAGCCAAAATCAAGTTCATATTCTGTATGCATTCATTTAACATTTGCATTTGAGCAAGTATTTACCATCATACTTCTGAGGTCTACAATGTCAAACATAACAAAATTTTAGAAGCTCATTCGAAAATTACTTCTATATTGAATTCTTTGCATTATTTCTGCCCTCACAGATCTGTGCCTTTCCTCTGAGATGTGTTGCATGTGGGCAGATGTTTAATTTGGGATGATTTCCAGTTGTTATTTTTTAACTCATTATCAGAGTCTTCTTCATTTTACAAAAATACACCAGCAGAAATGAAGATGCAATTTGGATAAAAAAGACATATTCAAATAATTCTTATTTTGGGGTAGAAGAAAGAATAGATATTGAAAATATAGTGAAAGCTTGCCTGAAAGTAAGGTTTTTAATATAAGACATATTTGTTAGCAATTAGTTTTATTTATATACATAAACATTGGTTTTAATTTTTATAAATTTTTAGTTTGATAAAATTAGACTAAAAAAAAAACCTATTGAAAGACCAGAGACAATTCAATGAGGTCAATTACTATTGAACAAGTGTTTGAAAATTTTATTCAATAAGGAATTTGAAAAACTATATTCTATATTCTTTAAGAACTATATTCTTTAGAAATAACTGAATTATATTAATAGGTCAGAAAAGTAAAACTCAGAAAAAAGGTATGCATTAAAAAAATATTAGAAAAAGCAAACAAATGCTCCATTTAGTCAAAGTAGTCTATCTCTATAAGTAAAGAATGACTACAAAAAATTATTAACTTCTATGATCTGGAGCATACCCAGTTAACGAAGATGTTACCTTACTGAGAAGAATTAGTATTGCTCTTTAATATAAGACATATTTGTTAGCAATTAGTCTTATTTATATACACAAACATTGGTTTTAATTTTTATAAATTTTTAGTTTGATAAAATTAGACTAACAAAAAACCTATTGAAAGACCAGAGACAATTCAATGAGGTCAATTACTATTGAACAAGTGTTTGAAAATTTTATTCAATAAGGAATTTGAACAACTATATTCTTTAGAAATAACTGAATTATATTAATAGGTCAGAAAAGTAAAACTCAGAAAAAAAGGTATGCATTAAAAATATTAGAAAAAGCAAACAAATGCTCCATTTAGTCAAAGTAGTCTATCTCTATAAGTAAAGAATGACTACAAAAATTATTAACTTCTATGATCTGGAGCATACCCAGTTAACGAAGGTGTTACCTTACTGAGAAGAATTAGTATTGCTCTTCATTATTCAATCATTCACTTAGTCATGCACTCATTCATTCAATCAACAAGTCATCATGGGATGGTTAATATATGTAATCTACCATAGTAGTTTGCAAAAAAAAAGGGGGGGCCATAAAATTTTCTGTAGTTGTATCCCTACTCCTTGCACTATAACTTTGTAGCTTTTCTCTATATGTGTTGAAGTCTATTTCTCCAGTCCTCGAATCTGAGTTGGCATTGTTACTTTTGTTGGATGAGAGATGTGGCAGAAGCAATACTGTGCCAGTTCTAAGAATAGGCCTCCAGATGCCTTACCCACAAGGACCTCCCTGGAAAACCTGTCCAACTACCACAGGCAAAAGGCTGAGCAAAAACCTGCCAGATGATAAGATTGCCATGGTGCTGACTACCTTGTCTTCCATGCAACAGTCAGCCAACTCTCACAAGCACAGCTACTTCACTGACTGCAGACATGAGAAATGAGCCCAACTGAAATAAAAGGAACTGCCTAGCAGCTCCTGGCCCTAGGTGACCCACAGAACCATGAACTAAAGGTTGTTTTAAGCCACTGAGCTCCTGAGAGGTTAGCTTTACAGCAAAAATAACTGATATTAATATACTTTTTTAGAAAATGATGTATATATAAATCATTAGATAATTTTACTTTTGTAGCTAGATCTTATACATTGTCCTTACTGAAATGTTTTTACTTTCTGCAAGTAGGAGTATGAATTTAGAAATTGGCAAATAGGTATTTTAGCTCATTTTCTTCTTTGGATTAAATTTAATACAGCCAAAGCATTGCTTCCCTCAGGAATTTGTCACTGTTTTCTCACCTCAGGAAAGAGTTTTCCTTATATAACAGGGACAAAATGCACCCTCTCAAACTGTAAGTGTGAGCACAGCATGTGCTATTCAACTATTCTGGAAAAAACCGAACCATTGTTTTTTGTTTCTAGTTTGTGAGATCAAGGAATATTTATCTCTTTATGTACTCTCCTACTTTTATTCATTAATTAAAAAAATAGAGTTAAAATTTTTTGCCATTTCTTTTTTTAAATATAAGCATATGTCAAGTTATTACTGTGACTTGTTTACTTTATTCAATGAGATATTGAAAATTTTCTATAGTTCTTTAAAAAATTATTTAATTCCATTTCTAAACTCTGCATGTTGGGAAAAATCTTTATGTGTGTGAGAAAATGAAATTTGGAATAACAAGGCAAAATACTGAAAGATAGATGAACTATAAAATATTAAATAAGTTCACATAATAAATTCTCACCATCAGCCAGTAATTTTAATGGGTACTGTTTTAAATTCATCAATACAATTACAAGAATAGTTTATGGCAGAAGATATAAAATAAGCAACTCAGAAGTATTTGAACTTACTAACCATCAGAAGGGTATAAAAGACTTATTTTATACGGACAATCTAAAATTATAACTGAGTAGTTGATTTGTTTTTATTATAATCAGTATTTCTTATAATCAAGTTTTTATTCAATGATCTTTATAGTATTACCATAAATATTCAATTAGTAATGCTAATTCCCTTGTGAGATATTCTGGGGTTAATACAATTTTATACCTCTTGTTGTTGTTATTAATGTAACTCCACTGTTGGCTTTTGTTTACATTATTCTTTTTTTTTTTAAATTTTTTTTTAAAGATTTTATTTATTTATTTGAGAGAGAGAATGAGAGATAGAAAGCACGAGAAGGAAGAGGGTCAGAGGGAGAAGCAGACTCCCTGCTGAGCAGGGAGCCCGATGCGGGACTCGATCCCGGGACTCCAGGATCATGACCCGAGCCGAAGGCAGTCGCTTAACCAACTGAGCCACCCAGGCGCCCTGTTTACATTATTCTTGAGTGATGACAGACAATATGGATATTTTCAACTGATGGCATTCTCTTTTGAAATTCTATTAAGTTTATATTCTCTTAAAATATTTTAAAAATGATAGTGGTAGAGGGGACTTAGGGATGGTGAAAGGTGGTGGTTTTTTGTAAAAATGGGGGTGTACACATCTATGAAAATGAAGAATAGAACAAATCTAAGTGGAAGTCAAAAGCTTTTTCTTTATAGAGATATAGATGAGATTTATTTCATTTATTGATATATGAACTAGTTATAGTTTGATAAATTGAGATCTTTCTATACCTTTAAAAATATCTTAGTCTCCGATTTTAGCTTTTATGCAGTCTTAGTCATCAGATTCATCTTGGGATGGATAATTTATAATATCATATTTAATACATTTTTCTGTGTATTTAAGAATCATGGGAAAAAAAGATCTTTCTAATTAGCCAAGTTTACTAAGACTCTTTACCCTCTGATTTGAGTTCAATTTTTATGGATGTTGTGAGCCATGTATTTCATATTTGTATTTCAAAATCATAATAAAGACACATGAACACACATCAACTTGAGTTATTCAGCTGATTTTCAAAATTTTGAATAGCTTTGAATTTTGAAAGTTTTCATTGCATACCAATTGGAGAAATATAAAACATCTGATAGATATTTTTCATGGAAAAGGAGAATGAAGAAATAGTGAAAAAGTGAATAAATAGCTAGTTCTAGGACATTTTAAAATTAAACAATACCATTGTAGGAACATTTTAAAATTAAACAATACCATTGATCTTTTAAAAAATCAATGTATTTATTTATTTAATTACTTATTTATGAGTTCAAACTCAAAGTGGTTATTTGATATAACAAAATTTGGAAATTTATGTTTAACGAGTCTTGCTAGTAGGCACTAAGAATTATTTTATTTAATATTTTGTAAAAAGTTCTGCAGTATTGATTTTTTTTTTTTTAGTGTTTGAAGAAAAATGTAATTTTTCTTGAAGTTGTTCAAATGTATGGGTTTTTTTTGAGGTAAGATATCTGGAAAAGAAAGTTTGCATGATGGTCTTGGAATAGTGGAGTATCTTCAAAAACAATTCTCTTAGCTAGAAATTAAACATAATGTAAAACAAGTTTTTGAGTCCAGAACTAATTTACATTGTCATTTATTTTACAAATAGTTTTATAAACTATGATATGACAACCTTTAGTAGTATAACCTGCTGATTTAGACATTCAAGGACAAAGTGTTCTAGCACATGTTTACTCTAAAACTGTTTCCATTAGTTAACTGTAACTTTGAAAAACCACAAACATTTTACAAAATACACTAAAGAGATTTAAAAAATTTATAGGTCAGAGTTGGACAGTATACAGTTGAACTTCAAACAACATGGGGGTTAGGGGCACCGACCTCCTACATAGCCAAAATTCCAAGTATAACTTTGACTTCCCCAAAACTTAACTACTAATGGGCTCTTGGTGACTGGAAGCCTTATCAATAACATAAACAGTTGATTAACACATATTTTGTATATGTATCACATACTGTGTTCTTATAATAAACTAAGCTAGAGAAATAAAATATTATTAAGAAAATCATAAGGAAGAGAAAATACATTTATGGTCCTGTATTGAAAGAAATCCATGTATAAATGGATTTACACTGTTCAAACCTATGTTGTTCAAGGGTCAACTGCATATTAATTTTAGATGCTATAAAACACCAAGGCATATCCTTTGTCTCTTTTTCAGTGTCCTTTCTTAAATTTTTAAAAGAAGAGAATTTGATTGGATTTTTTGAAAAACTAAAGTTGGATATATGTGAATAAAGAATCATGTGTTTGGAAATGTATACTAAAGCATTTGTTCATTAAATAAATGACTGAAATTTGCTTCAAAATGACTTAGGAATGAGAAAAGTGAGTGAGGGTAGAGGAAACATGTCAATAATTATCAACTCTGGGTGGTGAATACATAGATGTCTTCTATTCTATATTCTATCTCTACTTTTATATGTTTGGAGTTTTCCATAATTAAAAAATATGATAAAACAGTGGCTGATCATATCTGAAAAAAATGAATAATACTCTTTTGGGGCAAAATTAAATGAATTAAAAAAACTAGTATCTGTTTGCAATGCCTCTTTAAGAGGGATAGTGCCAGGCCATTTGTTATATGTGACATTTATGATGTGGTTCAATGGATGAAGAATAAGAGAGAAAAATAGATATATAGGGATTAAGTTACTGATTGATCCTCATTTTCAAATCATTTTTCTGATATTTATCTCTTCTTTTGTGTTGATATCCCCAAATCATTTCTGTACAAACTCTATTCACAATTAATAACCTTGAAAAAGTGTTAATCATTTTTTTTAAAGATTTTATTTATTCTCTGACAGAGAGAGAGACAGTGAGAGAGAGAACACAAGCAGGGGGGAGTGGGAGAGGGAGAAGCAGGCTTCCTGCAGAGCAGAGGAGCCTGACGCGGGGCTCCATCCCTGAGTGGCCAGGATTATGACCCGAGCAGAGCAGAAGGCAGACGCTAAACGACTGAGCCACCCAGGCGCCCTGAAAAAGGGTTAATCATTTAAGTCTGCCTTAATTTCAGATTTTATTACATTGTTACCATTTTTATCTGTGTAAATATAATGAAAACAATTAATGGTGGCTTTGGTGAACATTTTTGTAATAATAAGATAAATAATATGTAACAGTAATGTTGACAATAATGATAATAGTTTCAGGAAGAAAATATGGTCTTTGAATGACAAAAGATCGTAATTGTAAGTAAAACAATTTTGAAGCAAATCTCTTTGACAGACTGCTGTTTTTCTGCTTTCTAATACCAATTCCAAAGCCTATTTTGTAATGCCACCTGTACTCGTTTGTAAATATTCAGGCTAAGATCACATGTTTTGTTGTCACAAACAGGGTAATAGCTTGCACCTGGACTCAAAGAAAAAAAAAATCACCAAGAAGACCTTGCTGGAAAGGAATTCAGCCTATGCGGGGGTGGCTTGTGTACTTTCCCCTTGTCAGGCCTGTTATTTATGCCTCTTCAGGGCGGGAGAGATAAATTCACCATTCATGGTTATCCAGCCAAGACTTAAAAAGTAAAGAAATTTCATTTTTTGCCTTTCAGTCTACCTACTTGAACTTATCAGACTTAGTGTCTTGGCAACACACACACACACACACACACGCACACACACAACGAATGACAATAAAGGTGCTTGCTCAATGTAGTTTAACTTAAGATCCAAGGCCTTTAGAAATATGAATGGTAAATATGAAACAAAATCAGAAATGTTTCTTTTAATGACGGTGAGTCACCGTGTGTTATTTTTTGTTGTTTTCCGCCTTGCATGTTTCAGAGTAGAAATGCAATTATCCAGGTGATTGGTCTGTGGGAGGAATGTTTTAGGCAGGAATGGGTGTTTGACCAAAAATCCCCAAGGGGCTCAAAAGCAAGGGGAACAAAACAATTTCCATGATACTTTCACTTTCCAAGTTGTTATGGAATGTGCTTGCATTATTGTGGCTTCTGGAGTCCAATAAGCTCATTAATAATTGTAGTCATCTCTGAATGGCTCAAGTGGGAGATGTTGTTTCTCACAAATTCCCAAGTAAAATTCTATACTTATGAGCTGTTCCATTCTGGGTACAAGTCCGGAGTTACAAGTGCTGGGTTTTTGCAGGGAATTGATTATTCTTACAAGAAACTGTGAAGGTGTAGATGAGAGCTTTCCCAAAGGGGATTAAAAGCCAACTTCCCAGATACCTTTTCTATTATCCTTCGTTATACAGCTGATTTGGTACCAGAAATTGGGGGGAAGAAAAACAACAACTAATAAAATTAGCAGACTTGATTGCATTGCCTGGCATGCAAGCTGGGGAGAAGCAGAAGAGGGTTGGGGAAGGAAACAAAAAGAAATATTACTTTATAAAAACACAAAATTGACACACCAGAAAAAATATTCCAATAATTTAGAGATTAGACATGAACATGCTTGAAATTGCAAGAATGCTTCTAAAGTATTGCTCTTTATAATTTGTAGATTATATTGCTCTTTGTATTTTATTTGAAAGAGTAATATTATACCAGTTTTCCTCCATAACATTTGTAACTGCAGTGAATTATGAAGACCATGGAGTAGCATTGATTAATCCATGCTTAAGGGTCCGATTCTGCTTTCTGTGTTTTAGGACCAAATGGAGTATACAGATGGTACAGAGTGAAGCAGACTTCAATTACTGGTTAGAGCTATCAACAGGGAGATCACATCCTCCTAACCTTATAGTGCCTATTCTGAACTGAATTCTTTATAAATTAGTATGCAGTAAAACAGCACCTAGTAGGATGAGACTGGTTTATTATATTCTCTTCTTCCTCAGCATTCAAAATTTGCTATTCACTATTGTCTGATATATCCTGCTCAAAGCTATAATGGAGTTACTGACATTAAATTCTTTGAACAAATTATATTTTAAAGGATATATGTTGCCATCATCACCTTATTGTTAATAAATCATAGGGATCCCTACACATTTGATATCGATCCTTAGCATAACACCATAGTAGTTTAATGTTTAAGTGAATTATCACACATTTTGGGGGACTTGTGTTCATGGCATTATATCAATATGGAGTATATAGTGAAAGCATTATATTTTAAATTCCAAATGGTAATCAATGAAATTTCCATAAAATATCCAGATTCTTAAATTCTTTGTGGTGGCTTCATGCAAAGCATAATCATCCTTCTGGATGGGCTCTCAGGAACCATGGAATTCAGAATGTAAAACTATAATATAAATTTTATGAATGAGTAGATTAATTCATGGTCAAGTTATTTATTATTATATCTATAAAATGAGGTTAATTTTAATGGAATGTGTAAATGTTTGATGTATGTGCATATATATTTTATTAATGCTCTGAATAATGATTTCAAAATACCTTGAATATTATTATTTAGACTTAATATATGTATCTACTACTCCTTGTTGTGTGATATCAGCCTGTTCACATATTTATATTACCTGCCTGGTAATATATGGCATTTTTATTTGCAAACCTGCAAAGCTACTTAAGATGGCAAAGTATGAAATAAGCAAAGACATATTAAAAACTCAAAATATTACAGAATGAAATTCCTCATAATCCATTTGTTTGCATATACAGTATTCCTATAGTCTGTAATTTCTGGGGCATCACTATTAGTTTATTTTGTCAGAGAGATACTTTTGATAATAAAAATATTAGTTGCCTTGCAGCTTAGAAATTCAGTCCATTTGAATCAACCATCTGGCCTAATTAAGTGTTCGAGGATAAAACTCAATTTTAAAATCATGTGTATCCTAACAAATCACTGATATTGATACCTGTTAAAATATTTGGGAAGAATTTTATAATTCCCATTGGATGTCTTAAAGATTTCCAACAACATGCTGCTGCAGACAAAATGAATACAGCAGATCTCATTGATTATTTCAGAGTTAGGTATATAGAGGCTTCCTTACGTTTTCCTGGCTTTTCCTTAGATTAATGAGATGTATGGATAAATTTCTGTCATATGGCTTATTGGTTGTATTGCTTTAGTCAATTTATGTTACCTCAATAAACATCAGTTTACTCTTCTAGAAAGAGGTACGAGCATAAAGAGATTATGTACAATGTGTGTGGCACGTAGGAAGCACTTCATGTGCTGGGTCTGTTATTGTACTCTAATTAGAAAATACATTGGAAAACAATGGCACATAATCAAAGCAACAGATAAATCAAAAGTCTTTGTCATTTCGTTTTGGTATGCATTATGTGTTTGTCTAGTTGTTCTATACATATGTTCTTCTATTCTCATTTTACTTTGAGTAATATCACCATTATTTTGCCTTCTCTGAATGATACCAGCAGATGATAGGAAAGTGGTATTCTGAGTGCCAAAGTACTATGGGCATTATTAAATGATTCCATGGACTCCTCTTATCTGGGTCATAAGATATAAGTTACATGTTCTTGTCCATCCACGTTACCAAATGACACTAAGATGGTGTTAAACTGGTCCACTGTAGTTTCACATCATCTGCACCTGTGTTATGGCAGTGCCCACCTGAAGTGAACAATGAAGAAAACATAAATCTTGGTACTCAGCCCTGCATACAATGAATGATAACGACATTGTGAAAATTTTGAAGTAAAGAAATAAAGTGTGATAAAAAAATTCCATCATCTATCCCATGACTAAAGTAAATTCCATACATTTCTCCTCTCATTGTGTTGTTACATTTTAGAGATGGTTTTCCAAGCATCATCAAACCCTGTAAAATGTATTGGTTATAGGCAAAGAAATGTGACCTTATTGTATATAATTTTGCTCAAGAGGTGCCTGGGTGGTACAGTTGGTTAAGTGCTTGACTCTTGTTTTCATCTCAGGTCATGATCTCATGGTTGTGAGATGGAGCCCCACATTGGGCTCCATCCTTGGTGCAGAGTCCGTTTGAGATTCTTTCTTTCTCCCTCTGTCCCTCCTGCTCGTACTCAATCTCTCAATCTCTCTCTCTCACACACACAAATAAATAAATAAATATTTACAATTTTGCTCAATTAAAATGTATGATCTGGTTTAAAATGTCTAATTCTCAGTGTTTTACTCTATTTTGAAAAGGACTGCCGAATATTCTAGATTTGACCTGACAACAATATACTTTCTTACCACAAGTGAGAATGTTTATTGCCTCCTTTCCACTTCAACCTTGGCACAAGGTATGAAAAATAATTGTTTCTACATTTTATTGCCATCTGTTGTATGGCATTAAGATCAACTGCCTTTTTTTTTTTCCTGTTCATGGTGTTTTTTAAGGTTTTTCTTTGGCACTCAGGTCATACCATCTGATTTTGCGGCTCTGCGCCTGTGGGTGGACATCTGGAATAGTTGGCTTAAATAAGTTTGTGCTTGTTTCTAGTTTTGGTAGAGACATAGTTCTCAATGGTATTTCCTTAGATTATTTGTTGCAGTAAATCGGTTTCATTCCAGTAGAATATCTTCCATTGCACTTGTTTTCAAAGCCATCCAGTCTCTTCTGTAAGATTTTGGTTTCTTTCCAGTTCTTGCAGCTGTAGGTTAGTAATATGATTACATTTGAGTTGAATACCCTCACTTTTATATCTATGCTTTTAGTTTTTGCAGACTTCTTATAAATAATTTAGGAAATAATTTCTCCTTATGGTGAACATTATTTTATGAATCCATAATATAAAGTGATTTAAATTCTAAATTGATGTTAATTTGGGGTCTGAAGAGTGGTTTGGCACAATCATGAGATTTAGTAAGCTAGTTGGATTTTTTTGAATCTTTTGCTAAGTCTTTGGATTTTCTCTGTAGGTTGCTTGAAAGACAATGTCTGTTGCGCTCAGTTACCTCCCTGAATGGTCTCCCTACTAATGTCAACATAAAACAAAGACAACTTCCTTTGAGGATTTGAAAATAAGTGAGCTAAGAGGGTCAGTGTAGAAAAAGGACAGCAAAGTAAGGAAAGGCCCTTGATACTACCGATCCAGTAAGAGGGAAGTGCAGTTTTGAGAAAGCCATAAACAAGGAGAGTTTCAAGAAAAAAGAGAAAAATTTGAAATTATTATAGTTAATTATGTTTCTTTTGTGTTTCAAGATATGGATTAATCATCATTCTAGAATATTCTAAATTATTAGAAAACTTATTTCCCAAGTACCTTAAAATGAGATTTTTCTTTTAAAATTTAATAGCTACATTTGACCCAATCAGAAATAAAAATGTAAATACTTCTTTCAAAGCCGTGCCTGAATACATGCTGATTTATCAATTGCTCTGCCTTGAATTGCCCGAAGCAAAGCTGATCCTGCATAAAAGGAATAAATGTTCTCCTGTTGACATGGTAAGTTAACTTTCTTGAACAGCTGTCATGATTTGCACTCATTATCCTCTATGGAGCTCACATCATGCTAAATTCTTGAATGTGATTTGTAGTATGCCATTCATTCTCCTTCAGCTTACTCTCTACAGGTGAAAGTTCAGTATTCCACATTTTGCCTACATTATTTCTATTGTTTAAAAAGCTTTTTCACCCTTTGAATATATACTTCAAAATAATAGCAATGCATATACCACCAGGAAATTCCAGTAACAGGTCAGCAACGTAGATATTGTATGTAGATAGCCTTAAATCAGAGTTCTTATAATGATTTCAAGACTTCCTGAAGTCTAGGTGTTTTTATTCACTCAAAATAAGAATTAGCATTTATGTATCGCATCACCATCTTTTCAGACTTGACTAGAGAAAAAATAACAAAAAAACCTTCTTTTAAATTTTATTTTCTTTTAAATTTTATTTCATTTTATTAAATTTTATTTCATTTAGTTACTAATTTATAAGCTAAACTTATAAATTAAATGGATATTTCTAACATTCATTATTGGAAGTAAACAATTTATAAATGTGGAATTCTCAAGTATGTATCATATGCCTAATCAGGGCGCTGTTTCTCCCAGATGTTTCTTCTTGAATATATGAAAAAATAAAAATCTCAGAATCTACTAGATAATTCTGATGATAACACCAGCAACCACTTAAGACAGGAAGAGATAGAAACTAATTAAAATTTTATTAGAACAGTAATTTTGTGAATGCTTAATTGATTGCTGTTGCAATGCCCCTAGGGGATGTTTGATTATTTTGAGAGATGGAATAAAATTCCCAACCTCAACAGGAAAAATTAATTTAAATTCAATTTAAAATATACAGTATCAAATCACTATTTTTGAAATCAAATATCTGTAAATTTCAATGTGAATTCAGAATTCAAATGAAAAATCTATGATAATCTGTATGATCCTAGGTACCAAATTGTAAGGGAAACCACCATTTACTCTCACCTGTTGAATAAATGAACGGATGGCACTTGAGGTGAAAACTTTAATTATCAGAAAGATTCCATAATATTGAATCCCATTTTCTTGTAAGGTTGGATAATAAATTAGCATTTGTGAATTTATAGGGGTGGTTAAAAAATAAAATCTAAAAATAATTTGGTAGAAGAATTTAGTAAAAAATTAATCTAAAATAATTTGGTAGAAAGATTCAGTTAAAAAAAAACAAAACTTATTTGTCACCCACTTTGTGGGTGTAGGTGACAAAGGGAGAGTTTTCCCGGTTTATACAAATGATCTAACATTTCTACACGGCAAAGTTGTGGACTAAAACATCCACAATGGAAACACTAAGTATATGAAGTAGTTGCAAGAGGAGTGTCTCATGAACCAAAATAATACACTCTAACTCAAACTTTAATGATATTTTGCATATCTCGTTTTTAGGAATGCTATTACTTTTGATGGTGAATATCAAACATTTAAGTTGGCTTATTTTGTAGACTTAGCCGCATCAGAAAAAGAAAAAAAAATGTGCCTTAGTTTAGTTTTTCTTTTTTCTTTTTTTCCCCCTCAAATTGTGACCTATGGGGGTGATTTTATTTCTCAGAAAAGTCTTCCTCACCATTCTGGTCCCACATGCTCTTCTACTAATTTAAAACTAAACTAGTGGGCCCTGCCAAATTCAATGAGCTGTGTGCTGTTTTTAAGTTACTACCTTTGATATGATTTGTTATGTTTTTTTAAATATGTTTTATTACTATTTAGGTATGGCAAGACCAAAAGAGGATTGTCATTGCAAACATTGTTACATGCACAGTTTCCAAAAGGAAGGGGCCCACCATACTACAGAAAGGCACATAGGGGCTTTCTGGAGGCAGAGGGAAGGAGGAAAAAATGTGGGCAAGGGATTTTATTGTGGTTCCACAGGAAGGAGTGTGTAGGATAAGCAGGGTAAGATTGGCTAGTTTGAATAATTTCCATGGGCTCTGGAACAGAAGTACTGTCATGAATTGTCTGGTACCTGGACTTGGGGTGATTAGAGCCCAGGAATAGTGGCTCTGTTTGCAAGTATGGGCTCTAGATTGCTTGATTTGCATTTAAAGACACACTGGAGAGTGCAGGAATTGACTAGCTCTGGGAGGGGCTGTCCCTCCAGGGACAGCAAGGCCCAGATGTCAAAGCATAAAAATACAGGAGATAAAAAGCTATGATAAATAGAGCAGAAATAACTAGAATACACACACACACACACAAACACACACACAGTTTTTTGACCAGAATTATTGATATAAGGAAATCTTAAACTTACTTAGGACTGTGGGATAGGCAAAAGCTGGAAGAACAAAAGACAAAAAGCCTGATGGTATTTGAGTTGGCTGTTGATGATAGCTTAAAGGAAAGTGAGTACAATGTTATTGGAAGCTGGAGACCAGGAAAAACTTGTAGTTGTAGAAAGTTCTATAGCAGTTGCCTGCAGAAATGTGGGAAATAGAAAATATAACTAATGAACTGATCACCTAGCTAAGGAAATTTCCAGGTAGAGTAATAAAATTGCTTCTCGGCTTCTTTGCATTATCTATTGTAAAGTTCAAGAGGAAAAAGATAGACTTAGAAGAAACTGGTAAATACAAATGAGCAAGTATTTGTTAAATTTGAAAAGAAACTTGTACTCCATTCCCAGCTCTCCAGATGGAAACAATACTAAATTTAATAAATTTAATAAAGTCATTATCAGTATATTGTCATAAAAACATGATCTATAAATGAAGACAGAATATAACTGTGTGGCCCTTTTTTAAGTGTTCAGGATTTAAGGTAGTACTCTGGTCAGGCAAAATTCCTTTTCATATCTCATTGATCCTCTGTTACAAACATGAGGCTCCTAAGACAATTGGACATGGCCCCAAAATACCTTCATAGATAATCCATGATACAGAAAGTCTTATTTCAAGGAGACTTTTGAGTGTGGATTTTATTCAATGGAGTAAACTATGGTAAGATTTATAAGAAATCCTGAGACTCTAAGAAAATAATATTGGTGCCAACTTAGATGAAAAGACACAGAGGTATTGTCAAATGAAAAGATGCCTTCTAGTGATGGTCAGCAATCCTTAGCTTTGCTTGGCTTGTAGATGCTTTATTCTCATCTATACCTTTGTCTTCACATGGCCAACTTCTAACTGTGTCCTCCATCACTCTGTCTCTCCTCTTAAAAGGACCACTGTCATGTGAATTAAGGCCCTCCCTAATCAAGTATGACCTCATCTTAGCTTGGCAGATTACATCTACAGAGGCTTTATTTCCAAATAGGGTAACATTCACAGGTACTGGACGTCAGTACTTCACATATCTTTTTGGAGGATGACACAATTCAATCTATAACATTCACGAGCTGGAATATTCATAAAAGTGTTATTTGTAATAGCATAAAACTGAAAACTCTTCAGTTACTCATTAACAGTCAGATAAATAAATCATGGTATATTCATGCAAAGAGTTACTATAAAACAATGAAAATTCACCTATAACTTACAAACAGCAGAATGAATAAATCTCAGAAACATAATGCTGGGTCTAATAACTAAAAAACAAAATAGTATATACCGTATGATTATCTTTATATAAAATATAAAGCTAGGCAAAACTATTCAATTAAAAGTCAGGAGACTGGGTATACTTAAGGGGATTAGTGCCTGGATGGGAGAAAAGCTGTCTGGGGTATGGGGAATCTTTTTTATTGATGTGGGTGCTAGTTACATATATGAGTTTAATTTGTGAAAATTCTTTGAATTGTATACTTATAATATATGCCCTCCTCTGAATGTTTTACTTTGATTAAAATGTTTTTAAAATTAAAAAAAAGATGTCTTTGGATCTTCAAACTTTGTAGGTAGGAAACAGGCTTAAAGAAACCCATTAATTTGCAAACCCTAATTATTTTCTTATGGCAAATGAAGAATAACTTAGAGGAAGGTACTAAAACCTCAAATGCAAAGCCAAAAGCTATGGAGAATCATTTCTGGTAATGTGTGCCCAGGTGGAATTCAGAATTTTTATGGACCTGTGATTTCTTGATGCCTTACATTTTTCTCCCTTTTAAATATTTGTTTATGAGAGAGAGAGAGAAAGAGAGAGAAAGCACAGGGTGTAGGGGGGCAGAGGGAGAGGGAGAGAGAGAATCCCAAGCAGACTCCCTGCTGAACACGTAGCTGGAGGAGGGGCTCCATCCCATGACCCTGAGATCAGGACCTGAGCCAAAATCAAGAGTCCAATGCTTAAACAACAGCCATCCAGGTGCCCCCAACTTTTCTCCCTTTTAAACTGAAGGATCTCTGGCATGTCTAACCATAGTGTGTTGGGGTTATGGGGGTACAGATAACCTGTCTGTTTAGTTTACAGGTCTTTAGATCAATAAGAATTATTCTCTAGAAGCTGTACTTGACAAATTACACCTGATGAATTTTATCTACAATTATCTGATTTTGATCATGAGATCCTGGACCTCAATCCTGAAACTAATGCCATAATGGGACGTGACTTTGGGGGATCTTAAAGGAAGGATAATTGTATTTTGCACATGAGAGGGATAAGAATTATTATGACCAGAGAATAGACTGTGATAGACAGTAGTTTCCAAAAAATGGTTTCAACAATATTTCTGGTCCCACATACTCTTGTAAAATCTTGCCCATTGTTGTCTTAAGCTGAGGAATATGGGTTCACCCTTATAGTTTAATGAATTAGAGCTAAATGGTCCTTTCAAGATAAAATAAAAATTCTCACTCTATCCTCACAACAGTGTTTGTAAATGTGTAGATTTTTAAATATCTCATTTTGATTGATAGTTATAAATCAGAGTACATAGAAAAGTAAAAATGGAAGGATGCCTAGTTGGCTCAATCAGAGAAGTATGTGACTCTTGACCTTGGAGTTGTGAGTTCGAGCTCCATATTGTATGTAGAGATTACTTAAAAATAAAATCTTTAAGAAACCACAAAAAGCTGGAGCAGAACAGTTTGGATGTCACCAGATTATTTCTCCTAGTCATTGACCCTACTCTCATGTAAAGAGATATTTTACAAAAATGACCTTTTTCAGGAAGCCCAATTTTCCCTCAAATTTTTGTGTTGTTTAATAATCTTTTAAATTGTCCTAAATATAGATAGGCAGATATTCTGACAATTCTGTGAAAATAGAAAGGTCATGAGCTGGTCATTAAAAAATATTTTTAGGGACACCTGGGTGGCTCAGTTGGTTAAGTGACTGCCTTCGGCTCAGGTCATGATCCTGGAGTCCTGGGATCGAGTCCCACATCCGGGCTCCCTGCTCAGAGGGGAGTCTGCTTCTCCCTCTGACCCTCCCCTCTCTCATGTGCGCTCTCTCTCACTCATTCTCTCTCTTTCAAATAAATAAAATCTAAAAAAATTTAAAAAAATATTTTTAATGAATTGCCATTAATTTTCCTTTGTTTTCTATGCTTATGTTCTTCATAAAATTAACTCTTTTAAAAAAACACATATCTTAACTGCTCCACTACTCTGTAAAAACCTTTTAGTAACTGTGGTATCCAGAATATAAAGTGTCAGTATAAATTTGATGAATGAATAGATTAATTAATTCATGGTCAGTTTACCAATTTAAGATCTATAAAATGGGGTTAGCATGTCTGGAAATGAATTACATGTTATATTTCATGTTTCAATCAATAACAGTCGAGGTATTATTTGAGCAAGAAAAAGTAAATAACTTTAGTTTCCGTGAATGAGAAGTCACAATGAGAATAAGAAGAAAATAGACGAACTATAGGATAGTAGATTCTCTAATGCCCTATGACAGTTGTGCCTTCAAAGGGTGATGGAAAGAGTGATTCTTAGTGTCTCGACTTTCTAATTAATTTAACGATCCCAGGATGGGCAATGAAAGGAGGCAGCATGGATCCTAATGGATATGTAAATACAGCCACAGAGATTCAGCCTACTGCAGAGTCAAAGACTGCTGTCATCCTTCACAATTAGTGACACATCCTTGGTCAGCTAGTCTGGGAACTGATTGATTAACTGGAAGCAAATCCCTAAACAGGTAATTATTTCCTTGGTAAGGTATTCTTAATTCAGCAGGAGATAATAGCACCAAAAGCATTCAACTTTGGATTTTGTAGGTTGACAACACAGTTTTTCATTTTGCTTGGGAATTTTGACATGGGATACATATATATTTTCAGATGCTAGGCAGTGAACTCTTCCTGCTCTCTCCCCGCAGATAAATAACTTACCTTGAAACTATATTCTAGTGGAGGGGAAGGTTGGGTGTCTGCCCTTCTGGAATCACCTTCTGGCTTTCTCATTTTTTTGAGTGTGACCTTGGACAAAACTCCTATTTTTCTATGTGTTAGTGTTCTCAATTAAATTTATTTACTTGATTTTGAATTACCATGTAACTGATCATGTGATCAGGTGACAGAGGAATGTCTTTGGCTATGATATTGTCCCTGCACTTGAGGAGAATTAATAGGGGACCAAGAAAATCTAAACAGATTATCGGCCTCACTGTTTCAAAAAAGTTTCAAAAAAATATATGAAATAACAAGATTTTTTTTTGAAAACATACATTGTAACTGTCACAGTATTATAAAACATAAAGCGTGGCTATAGTAATAACTAATAATAATATACTTATTGAGCACCTACTATGGGTAAGCACCTAGAAGGTCTCATATTGGCTCTAAAGTGCCAATTGCTGCAAACTTTTCTCTCAAAAGTAGCATCTAGCATTTTCCCATGGACCTCATGTTATTAGCTAAAGTTCTCAGAGGTAGTATTGCTATGGAACAAGAGGCATAGGTGGAATTTAGAATTATTAACATAGCATAAATAATTAATGCTTACTTTGATGAGAATAAAGTGAGGAAATGGATTTTGCATAAGAGATTTAAAGTAAACTTTGTTAGTGAGTGTGATGAGAAAGATGAATTAGGCAAAATGTATAGATATATATTCATATGCTATTTAGATGCCTAAATTTGCCTAAATAGATGCCTAAATAGCCTAAATAGGCTATTTACATGCCTAATATGTACCTTATTAATGTATTTATAGATTGAAAATGTATTCATATTTTATTTTAGGTTTCAATCTGTTTATAAACAAGATATTTGAGAGATTTTATTACACAAGCTCAAGTATACCTGATTCAACATTTAAAAAAATAATAAAAAAGTCTGAGGGAAACTAAGGGAAAAAAAAACTGAGAATCTCAAAGACAAGCAAGGAAATTCAGCTTGTAAATAGCCTGGAGAAAAACAATATCTGCCAAAGGCATATAAAGGAGTAAAGAAGATTGACTCAGAAAATGAGTCCAGTGTTTAAGGAGCATGAAATGAAAAACCATATACAATGTTCTGTTATAATGTTTTAAAGCATTATGGATTTTATATTGGTGTTCATGGCAATATCTAATCTGCCTTAGAAACTTATTTTGACATTGTCTTGTACTCAAGATGCACATCAAAGGGCCTTTGTACCTCAAGTCTGTCAGAATCAGGCTCAGGAATAGACGTCATATCTTAGTATACTCAAATGTCATGTCTTATCAGATCTAAATTATGATGAAGTTTTTGGGTGATGTGTAATGGGAGTTAAACAACTGTGAATTTCATTCATCAGAAAACAAAACATAGACATGTTTGTGCGAAATACATTCATTGCTGCGTGCTTGGTCGGAATGTCTCAGTTGACTTTCTGAGAATTTAGAATGCAATAAAAGTGAATTAGTGATAACATCTAGCACTTTTGTAAGTAAAACATAACTCTGTAAGTCTTTTTAAGAGAGAAAACTATACATTCATCATCATTTTTTTTTTTTTTATAAATTTAGCAATAGCTAACTACTGCCTACCATTTGCCAGTTTCATTTTAGGGGTAGGGTGGATAAGAAATTCTGAAAATTCACTCTGCATATCTTTTGCTGTGTTTTTAAAAATGGGACCAGCTCATTATAAGCCTCACAGGACATCATGGGAGACAAAAAATTTACTTTGCATTCTTTGAAAACATAATTTAATTCAGCTTCAGTTTTATGGATTTATCTGTAATGAGAATCTACCAATTAATTATAATATAAGTGATTCAATTTAAGAGTTACTATTAAGCTTTTGTGGTATAATTCTACAGAAAGCAAATTAATGCATTTTAGACTAAAGTTATTACTATTTATTTGTTTATTCTAAAGGTGATTATAGTAATGGCTTTCTAAAGATAGACTATCAAGGAAGAAAAATATTTTATCTTATAAAAAATGGAATAATCCTCAGTCATATTTCTATCTGCTAAATGGCTTCTTAGATATTATATGTTTGTATATAAAATAGTTTATGTTCAAACTTGGTATTAGAATGACATATATTTTAAATGGTGACACATTGTAAAGTTAAATATATTTCTCCTCACATATATAACCTCATGCTCAAACCTGTCTGCAAAAATTCTGTGCCTCAGTTTTCATGGTTCAAAGTGAAAGAAACAGATTTTTTAAGTGCTAATCAATATTGGCAATAAATATATATTGTGGTTTTACCACTAAGTAAAAAAGACTCATATTTCCAAAAATGTACTAATAATTATTATACATTCAGAAACCAAGCCATTTATCTTTTGATCAATTTAAGTCTATGATTTAGAATAATTTATAAGTAAATATCCAAAGTAACCGATGGTATCTCACAAAGGGCTTAGTGAACCTTAATTCTACTTATTGAGATTTTATTATCTAGTTGTCTTAAATGGAGACAAAACAAAGTGCTCAAAAGTATATGGGATCTGGGCAATGAATACATTAGAATGAGATGTCAGAGTTCTTGTTTTAGTTCTTGATTTCTCACACATTGACTGGGAACTCGTAGACAAGTTATGACTTCCTTCTTATTTATATAGACCTGACATGTCGAAGAAGCATAAATAATAAAATAATACCTATGAAATATCTTTTAAATGGGCAAAGATTAAAGAGTATGGAAATGCAATGGAATATGACTAAAGCTCTATCAAAAGATTTTACTTTTTGACTGACATTTCCTGAATTATCGAACAGAAACTTGGGAATATTTGATTGCATGGCTTAGCCAATGTAAGAAGTCAGTTTTTTCTTCAATGTCTCTCTCTTGCATTCTCTATGCCCTTCTTCTGACCCCCCGCCCCCTTTCTCCAATGTGATTTCATTCAGTGCAACAAATTCAAACATAATCTTCATGCTGGTGATGCTCTGATTTATATCGTCAGGCCAAATCTCTCAATTTGACCCTCAAATTGGTATCGTCAGGCCATATATTTCCACTCCCCATTCTCTTACACATTTTAATTTTTTCATGAAACTTACAAAATTCATAGTTATTTCATTTTTTGTTTATTTGTTTTTGTTTTGATCTTCCTCACCGTGACATAAACACAATAAGCAATCAGTGTAAGTATAGACTCTTCGGAGTTACCACGTCTAAAACTCTTGCGTTTCTCTTACACACTTCTGTCCCCCAAATCCTCCCCTCACTGATACTATCCTCTATGTGAATACATGATACCAGCGACCACATAATTAAATTGGTTAGAAATCTAGGTCCTTACCTTTCCCTCTCTTCTAATAACCCATCAACAAGTCCACCAATTTCATCTTCAAGATGTTTCCTATAGAGTACTACTATCTCCTTTTTCTAAGAAAGTATCATCTTTCACCTAGATTATGTAACAATTTTCTGACTTGCCTCATTTACCTTTTATCTACATTTACTAAATTTATTACCATTTATCTACATTCACTAAAATTCATCTGTACAATATCAAGAGTGATTTTTATTAAACATAAATCTAATCATGTTATTCCATGCTTAAACATCTTCAATAGTTTTGCAATGCACTAAGAATAAAAATATTCCAAAATAATAATGATAATCTACAAAATCCTGCTTGTTTTGTGAATCCTCATTCTCTTTCCAAAGTTATCCCTTGCTGTTGTTCTCTTTCTTGCTGACTGTGTCCAATCAAGATAGACTTTTCTGTATCTCTGGGACAAGGCATTCTCTATTCTGCCTTAGGTTATTTGCATATATCATTCCTTTCACCTGGAATATTTTTCCTTCTCTCTCCAAATGGTGAGTCCATCTCATCCTTAATATGAATGTTTCAGAGAGATCTCTGTTGATCTTCTTCTGTAAATTAAGCATCCAGCCCTCATATGCTCTAACTTACAAAATTAATAGTTTTTTTATTTGCTTGTTTTTGTCTTTCTTCCTCACTGTAATGTAAAGTCTTTGACACGAGAGACCATGCTTATGTAGTTCATTTGGCTCCTGGTAAACAATCACTAATTGTTATGGAATGCATGAATTCCTAAATTCCTTTTGCCTTATAATATATGCTACCCAAAAAGCATATCAAAAAGTCTTCTGTAGACTTAGTAATTAAAAAGAAATTT
Source organism: Callorhinus ursinus (assembly GCF_003265705.2). Classification (NCBI taxonomy): domain Eukaryota; kingdom Metazoa; phylum Chordata; class Mammalia; order Carnivora; family Otariidae; genus Callorhinus; species Callorhinus ursinus. The sequence goes on along the minus strand of NW_027397066.1, from coordinate 48,507,499 downwards.
TGGACAGTCCAATTAAGGTGTGCTGCTAATATTTAGATGTCACATATTCTTAGTATAAGTCAAAATTCCTTTAGTTATAAGAAACATTACCTAATTCTAACTAGCAAAAAAAAAGACATTTATTGCTTCACATAATGAGATAAACCAGTGATTAATTTAATTCTGATATGCCTGGACTCTGGGGATTAAAGAGCATAAGGGCTCCGTTTTCCTCCTCACCTGTTGGACATGCTTAACTGCCATGATGAGATAAAAATTTTCTGATTTTCCAAAACTTACATTCTGCCAGGATGGTAATCTTAAGAAAACAAAATAAAACAAACAGCTTATTGAATATCTTAGGTGGACTGGCTCAAGGAAGATGGTGATTGGCCTGCATTGGCTATCCACCTGTTTTGAGCCTATAACCTTCCCAAAGAATATTCCTCTTCTCTGAGCCTTAGGTCATATGCTCATTTGTAAGGGTAAGGTATGGAAAATGGTTGCCCTTAGAAGAGCAGGAATGCTATTAGATGAAAACAAAGGTATGCTAGAAATAAAGGGCAAATTATATTTCTCCCACCTATTTCTTGCCAAAAACCAGTGCTGTTTCATTTTTAATTAAGGCTTTGCTAAATGAATAAATTAATTCTTTAACAGTTTTGACAAATGTACTTTAATGGATAATTTTTGTTATCCCACTCATGTACATTTTGCCTACAATGTTCAAGTCATAATATGTAGGTAATGGCCATTCTGTTGACAAGTATGAATTAACCTCTTCATTTTTTATATACAAGAGGCAAATATAAAAATGCTAAAATCCAAATTTATTATTTCAGCAATGCATAGGGTTTGGCCCACAGTACTCCTGGAGTATCTTCATATCCAGAAATACCAGGCAAAAATTAAAATTTAACCTTTTCCAAATACTTTTGAATGTGAAAGAAAATTGAATACAGACTCAACCCAGTTGGAATTAAATTATCACATCTATAAGTAAAAATAATACATTGACCTTTGATATATTAGATTTCCTAGAAGCTTATAGATAGATATTAGTATTTAATTATGAAAAATGTAGTAAAGAGTAAGAATATAATAAAGTGGGAAAATCTTTCTCTTACATATATATTTTCTATTATGGTCGGTTGTGTTTTCAAAAAGCATCATAGTGAGAAATGACAGTTATAAAGAATAGATAAATCTATTTTCATCATTTTAGTCCTTTCAGTGAGAATGTGCTAAAGCAGATTTTCCCTAGGGCTCTAACATCCATCCCTGAACAGAAATAATACATTTGAGGACTTTTGTATAGTTTTTTGATATTTAAAAGTGGTCTTTTTGAAATTTTGTTTCTAAGTAGATATTATTTACAGTTTGTGGACACAATGAATTCAATTTATAAATCAATCTCCAAGAACACAAATCTTGTTGGCTGCCATGTTAGTAAATCAACTCACCTAAATAATCCTGAGACTCTGACAATGATGTAGGCTCTGCACTTGGAAATTTAGCCATTGCCTCACTGTGAACTTGATCTTCTGACGTTTTAATGGATTGTGGTCCTATTTCTGATGGTTCAGTTTATACATGGGCATAAACTATTTTGAGTATATCAGAGTTGAGTGCTAAGAGCTGATAATGTTCATGTTTAGAGTCAAACTGTCTGTTCTTTGGACTAAGTAAGGCAGGGTAAAGTGGATATCTAAAGAATTTTCATTATGTGTGCAATTAACTGCACTAAATAATATCATATATGTACGACAAAATAAAAGAAAGTAACACTAAAGCAATGGGTAGCCCTCCGGCAGGGGGTGGGGGTGAATGATATATTTCTAGGAACTTCCCCTATTCCCCTATCTCTTAAATTTCACTACCATTATTATTTATTTATTTACTCTCTCTCTCTGTGTGTGTGTGTGTGTGTGTGTGTGTGTGTGTATTAAAACAAAATGAATGTTGTTACTTCAAGGCATAAAATCAGCTTCCAAGAACATGGAGTCTGATGTTTGAAGCTTTAATTCTTTAATTTTACTTTCTTCCTAGTGTGTGGAATTGTTTGGCAATAAATTGTATTCTATCCTGCTTCAATTACTGGTCTTTTCAGATCTGACTGCAGTTAATTACTCAAGACATGATCTGCTAAAAGCTACATCTGGAAACAATGTCACTCTCTTTGTTTGGCATTTAAAAGTTGGCCTTATGTTAAATGAATACTTTTAACCACAAAGCTTTGGGAAAAAAATAGCATTACCAGATACTTTCTATGCATTTAGTTTAAACTGTATATGTATTTATCTATTCAGTGTTTGTTTTCTAAACTGCCTAGGTGTCTCTCTACCTTTATCTTATTTTTAATTGATGTATCTAACCACAGTTTCCAAGATGATTTCCATTCTGGTATTAAAAGCATATATGGTCTTTTCTACTACTCAATTTTATATGCTGAGCATAGTATGCAAAACAGTGAACTTAGCCTTTGGAATATCAAACGTAATCGAGGGTGTTCCCATTTGAGAATAATTATAATTTTAGAAATATCACAGGAACTCTTTAGAATTTGTCTTATAGAAATTATATCCTTTTGTTTAGTCCATTATTATTTGGCCTCTTCACAATGTACCTGGCAAACATAAGTCATAACACGTGGAACACATCAGTTGGGCAGAATCTATAATATTTTGGATGCTAGATTTGCTTCACACTGTAAAGATGCCTGGGCTTTTTTTTTTTTGTTTTTTGGCCTGGGCTTTAAAAGATTACTGTGCTAATGTTTTTGCCTTGCTTATTTGGGAGTGAATCATTCCAAAAGGTAGCAGTGATATTAAATTAATAGCATATTTAGTTAAATATGTACTTTTTAAAAATTAAGGGTAATCTAGATACTAGTGAAAGAAAATAAAATTTAATAAAAAAGTAAGATAATTTCTCGGGCGCCTGGGTGGCTCAGTCCGTTAAACATCTGACTCTTGGCTTTGGCTCAGGTCCTGATCTCAGGGTTGTGAGATCAAGGCCCATTCGGGGCTCCACACTGAGCGTGGAGTCTGCTTGAGATTTTCTCCCTCTCCTTCCTTTGCTGTCCCTCCCCCTGCTTGCATGTGCCCTCTCTCTAATACATAAATAAAGAAAATCTTAAAATAATAAGATAATTTCTACTGCCTTTTTCATTAATAGTATTATTTCTGATATAATTTTCAGTGATATAATGAGACATGATTGTGTTTTTTATTTCACCATGATATTAAATATTTTTGCTTTTAGCAAATAATCTAGTTTTAGCAGAAATCCCTTTTTTAAAAGTCATTTCCCTAAGCGCTAAGTAATTTGACAAGGTCAGCCTTATATCTTATTAAATTGACTGAGGCTAAAAAGTCATGAGAGTAAGATACCTTACCACCCAATTCATTTCTGCTATTTGATTTACAAGGTGGAGTTAAACTTGTTTATTAAAAGACAAAGTAAAATCACAAAAGTCTGAATGACACTATTCAGAAGCTCAACCATTTTGTATTCTTGATAGTAAACTAATTATCAAATAAGGATTACTAAAGAATTGGCACCGTGTGTCTCTTTGGCACTGAAATTAATGCTGTATTTGGCAGAAATCCGATGCTCATCATCCATCGCAAACGATGATCAGTTTATTTCTTCAGAATCTACTAGCTGCATGGCTAGACATTGCAGGGTAAATTGTTCATATTGCTAATTATATCAATAGAGTATTGCCTTATATCAGTCTATCCATTTTGGAATATTTGTTTTGATGGTAATGTATGCATTATACAGTTGAATCAATTTAAAATCAACACTGTGCTGCAGTGTAGATTGTATAAACTGTATTACCTTAATAGAGCACTTACTGATGGGAAATAATTTAAGATTTATTGGTCAACAGAGGTCTTCTCTTCAAGTGCAACACTTCTAAGCCTTAGTGAAATTATGCATGGTTGAGAGATGAAGGACTAATGTCCTGATACCTATGTTTCCATTACAACTATGCTGCAATTGAAAGCATTTTCTATACAGCTTGTAAAACTTACTACTAAAGAAAAACCATTCAGGTAATATTCTACTGTTAGTGAGGTCACACTCAGAAGAACACATTAAAGTTAGTTTCCCAAGTTTTCTGTTAACTCTGGTATATATCTGCAGTATTCTCATGCGGTCATGAAGAGAATACTATTGGCGTTATACTTCTAAAATATGAGAATACCATGGAATAAATCCTTCTTGGACTTACATATTGTAACAATGAGGTAACAAATTAATTTTGATCTAAAAAAACTGTAAGAACTTGAAAACTTCTAAGCTTATTTCCCTTTCTTTCTTCTGGTGAATAAAAAGTAATGGAGATAATCTTACATATCTGGGTTTAATGGCCTGGATCAAGCAGGGTTGTATACAACACTAGATTCAAAGTAGACAATTAATTCTTCTAAAATGAGAAGGAAGATATGATGCTACCAGACACAGAGAATTTGAGGATATGGAGATGTGGTCTAGACAGTGTGAATAGAAACTGCATATTCTTACTTTTGCAATTGTTATTCCGATTTAACTGCATAACTGCTTTCTGGTCGTCTGTATGCATTTGATAGGAATGGAGCACAATGAAGAAAAGTGAATATCCTTCTGTATAACTCACCATACTGACATAAAATGATGACTACCTTTACTTTTGTAATGGATTTAAAGTGGCAAATCAAGGGACAGAAAGTATGCAGATATTTATAGAAATTTTCTAAACAATGCGGCATAATAGAAATAACGTTAGCAAGTAGTTGACAAAGATATTTAGTAAGCATGTCTTCATGATATCTCTACAAGAGCTATCTTGATAATTTAATTTTTTTCTAGGCTGTTACAAGATTATACCATTGCTATGGTGCAAGAAGTTAGAGCTGTACTAAATTTGAAGTAAAATTATGTCATGAGGATACTTCAAAAAAATGATGTTTTGGTCAATCATTTCTTTATTTCCATTTCTTCAAATAGAAAGGAAATTAAATTTTGTTCTGCTAACATATCTCGTACCATATCAAAAAATATTACTATGTTTAATGGCAAGAAAAAATTGTTAACCCATATAAAAATGTACTGTAACCATACATTTGGTTTTCCAGGACTAGTTAGTGCATGAAAATATTTATTTCTTCTTCCATTACTAGCAATCCCTTCAGATTTCTAGTTTCAGCTGGCTTAAGAATTTTCTTAACATGTTTTTGAGCTGCTTTCTATTTCCATTTTTTAATTTTTTTTTCTGTATCTTATTGCCTTTGGAAGAAATGAATCTACTTAAGCATGTTTTTTCTGCCTTCTGACGGAGAAAAGGGGGATAACTCATCCCATGCTATCTCCCTGTTCCATTACCCAGTTGCTCTTTGGTTTCTCAAGAGGCAACTGTGGCTCTTATAGGCTTATTGCTGCTTTATTTATCTGTAAAACATCTTATTCTATATCTCAATGCCCTTTGTAGTCCCCATTTCATTTTCTGCCTTTGCTTTCTGGATCGTTTTCGTGTGTTCTTTAAATCAAACAGGCTGTTTCTGCAAGGTTAATATCCTATGTACTTTTTTTTTTTTTTTTGGTCTTTGATCATTTTGTGCGTTTCCCTGGTCCTTCATATGGCTCATTTACAACTTCACATAAAAGTTTATTTCTTTGAATTCCCTGAAATCAACCCATGAATACTTCATGTTTTCTCCTTGGCTTTATCCCACTTACAACTCCATTTTTCAGTGTATTTCCTTTAGCAGAACACACATTTATCCCACTGTGCCTTTTTCCTCCTGGGGTTTGTTTGGCTGCTCTTTAAGGACCTTCTGTAAGATTTTTGTTTTGGAACCAACAGATCCACATTCCATTCAGAATGAAGGCTCTTCAGCTGTTTTATTTTATTTCAAACCTATTTCTTCTGGGGCAGCAGCAAACATTTCAAAATGACTTTTACTTCTTCCCTACCACAGAGTAAACAGATTTCAGGAAGGGATAAGATCTCTCATTTTATGTACTCTCTCCGGCTTCCTGTCATGTAAGGGATACTAGAGCAGTGATCAAAAATGTGTTTTCACCCAGCTATGTACAGTACATGCAAATAATGCAGATGCTTTTACAAAACTATTGCTGAAACTTTTAGGTGCACTATGGTACACTGGAAAAATATTTCTCTAGAGAATATTGTAGACTAACACATGCTAATAATCTTCTTAAACTAAATGAACTTCGAGGTTGTGTTCAGTTCTCTTTCATTAAGAACAGAGGATGAATTGACTGAATTGTAGCTGAAATAATTTGCAATTAGACTTCCAGAAAGCCATACGATTCTAACCATAAGGGTGTGAGGTCATAGACTGCATCATACAAAGATATGGGAGACTTACTGACGCTGGTGATTTTTAAAAAGCAAGGAAGGTAAATGCTTTTGGAAAGTATGGAATGTCTCAATGTAGGGGAATGGACTATATCTCTTTTGGGAATTCTATTGTCCCTTCCAGCACTATAATTTTTTTGATTTATTTGGATAAAAGTTTTCTTGATGGTGAGCCAGAAATTCTGTGTGTAAATTTCGCTCCTGGGACTATGTTCCAGCTGCAGGATGCTGAGTTTATGCTCCTGTCAAAACACTTAAATTTCTGGAGAGTAACTTATGGACTAAGAGAATCTAACCAATGGAGTCATTAGCTTTTCCTCACTTCATTCAGCCAATATCTCTATTTAACTATTTTTCAATCCCAGTAAAAAAATAGTATTCCTCTTAAAAATCCCACATTGGTACTTATTTCCACATTTGCAAGTATTTAGACATTTTTTGGTGAGGGGTTGGATTTTTGTGTTTTCTTTGTTATTTTTCTGGGCTAAAAGTTCAAATTTCTTTTATTTTTCCATTTATTTACTAACTTAAAAAATTATAGGTAGCTTTAAATATTGAAAACACCTCTGTTTCAATAAATTTTTGAGTTTCTAGCATTGCCTTTTGATGCAGCCACATATAAATTCAGCCTTTATTTTGGTAATTTAGTTTAATGGAAGCATGGACGCATTTATGTTTCTAGATGTTATTAATGAGTAAGCGAGTTCAAAGTATTGTTTTTAATTTCATTCTTTTAATTTTTTATTTAAATTCAATTAGCCAACATATAATACATCATTAGTTTTTGGTGTAGTGTTCATCAATTGTTTTATAACACCCAGTGCTCATAAAGGCAATATCCCTATATATGTTGACCATGCATAGCAAAATTCTGGAAGAACACACTAAGAAGTGTTATTAATGGCTACCATTGGGTTATGTGACTAGAGGTCATAAGAAGGAAATAGGGAAGATAGAGAATGTTTATTTAACATTATATGCACCTTTGTATTACATTTAACCACGAGTAAATATTTGGCTTTGTAATTTACAAAATTATTTTGTGTTGCTATAATACAAGACCAGCTTTAGTCACCATTGTGTCAGCAACTAATTTGCAATAGATGTTTATAAGGCTCCTTTCCCACCAACATCAACCAGAGAAAAAGAAAAATTGTCGAAGCATTTGTTTCTCTTTCTCTCAACTTGGGAATGAATTAAAAGCCGAATCAAGTCCCAGACATATTCCAGAATTCCTTCTAAATAAGGCATATTAAGAAAACTAGCTTATTACTATAACTTTTCCTTCTTATTTCTTTCAGAAGAATTAGCATACAGTACCAACCCTGGTGGATGAATAAACTCCTTATTATTGTTTGTTTATTAAAATTCATGGCAGAGATGAAGGCAGTTGCTAGCTCTTGACTTGGTGCACTTGCCACATTGGAAAGCAGTTCTGTGTGGTTGCTGCTGTCCTTTTTCCCCTCCAGATCTGCATGTGACTATTGAACTTAAGAATGGCAGTTGTTTCTTCTCCCCATCTGTCAATGCTCTAGGAAGGCTGGATGAAAGAATTTGAGTTCTGAGTATCTGACAGGTAAAATGGGGTAATGATAGGTCTCAGATAAAGTCAAATATACTTCATTCTTGCTTGAATTTTAGCTGCAACAAATTCTTTATTGCAGCAGTAGGAAGGAGGCCATGGAAATCTTGCTCTATAACTTATTACTGCTCCTTAGAAATGACCTTCACCTAGACTCCTGGCCTTCATTAGAGATTTGTAACTAAATCCAGTTGCATTTTCCTTCACTACAAAGGCCCTTTCTGTTAGTTTGTCCCTAGTTCCCAAATACACCACTCTACTCAATTTCACTCCTAACAGGAATGTGAAATTTCCTCTACTTTAGTCATCACTGTGAATGTCGGGGAGGGTCTTGGCTTTAAGCATTATGTAGGCTTGTCTCCTTTCCCCAGTCTTGCCCTATGAGATTGGAAGATTTGAATGAAAGTTGGATACTTCACACTAGTTTCAAGATCAAATACTTGATTAATCAATCTGCCTTAAGACAATAAGTTCAAAAAAAAAAAGCTAACCGCAGAAGAAAATTAAATTGTTGAGAAAAAAATTAAAAATACTTTCAGAATTATGGGTGGTGTTTACAATATGAACAATCAGTTCCCTTCTCCTCAAAACTGTAAATTAAGAATCCTGTGTTTTGAAGGCATAATGATGTCACCACATTATATCAATACAATTATCTTTAGCTTGACTGCTAGATGAAAAAAAGCTATTTTTCCCCATCTTGCTTTCAGACCCATTTCTTTCCCAAAACACAAATTTCTAAGAAAATATTTTCCTTTATAAAACACTGTTTAATAATAACCTAACATTAGCTTAACAGGCAGAGTCAGGGTTCTGACAGTTTATATAGAAAATACATGAATGTACAGATAAAAATAGATGAAATCAGGTCTCAAACATAGCTCTAATATGTGCGTAGATATGGAGGCAGTTGCACACTTGAAGGCTGAAACAGAGCAGGATATTCTCTTTCTAATTGCTCTTTACCTATGATTTGCTGTTATTTTTCTGACTCCATATAGCTACAGAAAGGAAAAATGCTTACATCAGAAAAAAGTGGAATGTTGCCATTTTAAAATACAATTAATATAACACAGGTATTGCACTCTGTTTCACTGGGAAGGAAGGGGATATATAAACCAACCAAAAAGAGTTCATTTGGGATATGGAAGAATTCATGATAAATGTTAATCAGTGAAAGTCTTTCAAGGTAGATAGCAATATAGTCCAGTGCTGAGGACATAAAGAGTTTGGAAGAGTGTTGCAATGAAATATAATTTGCACCCCTCTGTTTTTTTTTTTTCAATCTCGTTTGTAACTAAACTTTTTGGTTGTTATAATAACCTCCCAATTGACTTGCTTGTTTCAATCTTGCCAGCATATCTTTCATTTTCCAGAGTGATCTTTTTAAACAGTCATTCAAATCATGTCACCCCGCTTAATTAAAGGCTTCTTATTGCATATAGAATAAACCTAACTGTTTACCATGGGGCTGTAAGCCTTGTAAGGATCCCTACCTACTTCCCCTTCCAGTCTGTTCTGTCACTGTTCCCCTGCCTTCTGTGCTGCAGGAATAGCTGTTTTATTTTATTTTTGTATTTATTTTTATTAAGCTATAATTGACATATAACATTACATTAGTTTCAGTGATATTTATTGATATTTATTTGCATTGTGAAAGAGTCACCACAGTAAGTCTAGAAAACATCTGTGGCAATACATTGTTACTTTTTTTTTCTTGTGATGAGAACTTTTAAGATCTAATATCTTTACAACTTTTAAATGTACAATACAGTATTATTAACTATAGTCACCATGTTGTACATTACCTCCCCATGACTTATTTATTTTATAACTGGAAGTTTTTACTTTTTGTCCCCTTTTACCCATTTCTCTCAAACTCCTTCCCCCACTGACCTCTGACAATTTCCAATCTGTACTTTGGATCAGTAAGCTTTTTTTTTTTTTTATCAAAAACACTTTTTTAACTACATACAGGTGAGATCATGTAGTATTTGTCTTTCTCTGTTGGAGTTGTTTCATTTAGGATAATGCCCTCAGGGTTCATCCATGTTGTCATAAAAGGCAAGATTTCATTCTTTTTTTCTGGCTCAGTAGTAATCCAAATAGTAGCCCACGTTTTTCTTAATCCATTCATCCATCAATGGACACAAGTTGTTTCCATATCGTGGCTATTGTAACTAATGCTGCAGTGAATATGGAAGCAAATATATTTTTGAGTTAGTGTTTTCATTTTTTTCAGATAAATATTCACAAGTGGAATAGCAGGATCATATGGTAGTTCCATTTTTTATTTTTTGAGCAATGTCCATACTGTTTTCCATAATGGCTGCACCAATTTTCATTCTCACCAACAGTGCACAAGGGATCTCTTTTCTCTACAACTTTGCTAACATTTCTTACTTTTTGTATTTTTAATAATAGCCATTCTAAAAGTTATGAGGTGATATCTCATTGTAATTTTGATTTGCAATTCCTGGTAATTAGTGATGTTGAGAACCTTTTCGTGTATCTGTTGGCAATCTGTATTCGTCTTTGGAAAAATATCTATTCAGATCCTCTGCCCATTTTTTATTCAGATTTTTTTTGCTAATGAGTTAAGTGAGCTTTTACATATTTTGGATATTAACCCCTTATCAGATATTTGATTTGCATATTTTCTCCTATTTGGTAGGTTGCCTTTTCATTCTGTTAATGTTTACTTTTGCTGTGAAGAAGTTTTTTAGTTTGATGTAGTCCACTTGTTTTTACTTTTGTTACCTTTGCTTTTTGCATCAAATCCAAAAAATCATTGCCAAGACTGATGTTAAGGAGCTTTACTTGTGTTTTCTTCTAAGAGTTTTATGGTTGTGGGTCTCACTTTCAAGTCTTTATTCTGTTTTGAGTTAATTTTTGTGTATGGTGTAAGATAGTGGTCCAGTTTCTTTCTTTCTTTTTTTTTTTTTTGCCTGTGGCTATTTGGTTTTCTAACACCACATAGATTGAAGACACTGTCCTTTTCCCATTGTATATTCTTGGCTTTTTTGTCATAAACTGATGACCATATATGCATGGATTTACTTCTGGGCTATTTTGTTCCATTGATCTATGTATCTGTTTTTATGACAATACCATACTATTTTGATTACTATAGCTTTGTAATGTAGCTTGAAATCAGGGAGCATGATGCCTCCAGGTTTGTTCTTCCTTTTTAACATTGCTTTGGTTATTTAGGGTCTTTTGTAGTTCCATATGAATTTTAGAATTGTTTGTTCTATTTCTGTAAAAAATGCCATTGGAATTTTGATAGGGACTGCACTGAATCTATAGATTGCATTGGGTAGTATGGACATTTTAACAGTATTAGTTATTCTAGTCCATGAGCATGGACTATCTTTCTGTTTGTTTGTGTCATCTTCAATTTCTTTCATCAGTGTTTTATAGTTTTCAGAGTACAGGTCATTCACCTCCTTGGTTAAATTTATTCCTAGGTCTTTTATTCTTTTGATGAAGCTATACAAGAGAGTGTTTTCTTAATTTCTTTTTCTGCTGTTTCTGTTAGTATATAGAAATGCAACAGATATTTGTATATTGATTTTGTATCTGGTTGCTGTTTTAAAAGCATTACTATCTGCCTTTGCTTTCTTGCTACCTAGTGCACGATCTTTGCATAGTTGGCATCTTTTTATCATTCGAGCTTCAGCTTCGATGTCATCTTCTCAGAAAGGCCTCTTTTCATCCTTAGACTAATGTAGTGTCCCATTCCCATTCACTTTCCAGCACAGTGTCTTGTTTTAGGATTTTCAAACATGTTTTGTATCTGAACCGTTGTTTGCATTGTGATTTTAGGTGATCCATTTTATGTTCATTGTCTTCTACAACTAGAATGTCAGAATGTAAGCTCTGTGATGGCATGCATCTTATCTGCCATATTTACCATGGCTTGGAACAGTGTCTGACACCTAGTAGGCGCTCAGTACTTGTTCAATAAATGAAATGAAACTCCATGATGAGTCAATATTTCTTCCAAAGGCAGCTTTTCACTATAATCATGCTCCATTTATTAAGTATCTGCTAAAATACAGGAATCTCTGGGGAAAATCAATATATGATTGGGCTCTTCAGTTGTTTATAGTTTTAAGTGGATAAAACAAGCACTGATAAATATAAAGAAATGATTTAAGTAAAAGAAATAAAGTATATCAAAACATTATGTTGTACACTTTACTATATAGAATTTTTATAGAAGAAAAAGAAAAGGAGGTAGATCTTTGTCTTAGAGTTTAGTAAAAAAATTTAAAAAATTATTTGTTAATTAACGTGATTCAAAGAAGCAATATTTGCAAGATAGTGCAGAAAAAATTGTTTAAGTGGAATAGAAAGATTGGGGAGCTGGCACCATCCTAGGGTCAAGACCTTTTTAAGTGTATGTTTGTTTAAGGATGAATAGTTAAAGACCTAAAATGTAAGTTAAAGGATAGGTACATTTGATTTAAACAAAAAATTTTGGATGGAAAGAAAGAAGCCCCTCTGGATTAATATATAAATGCAAGTTATGGTATTAAACAATTGGCATATTTTGAACTTTCATTATCAGCGTAAACTATTCTATATGAAAACAGTTATAAATTGTGTTTTTTAGTTTTCTATTTACATTTTTATTTAACATGTAATTATGTATTAACTCTACTATAGCTACCATCAATAATAATAAATAATACTTTTTAATATTGAATGAATAATAATTCATTAATAATGGATAAAAGAATGACATAAGTGAAATGACACTGGTGGGAATTAAGGCTGAGAATAAGTTGGAATTCCTAAGGTCAGAGAGGAGCCATGTGAGAATATAGCAGTAGGCTCATCTTGAATTATATTCATTGAGAAAACAGGGGACTACTATATCTTTCTCATTGTCTGCACACAGTGTTAGATCAAAGTGGAATAAAGTTAATGTCTTCAAGGGAGAGAAATCTCTCATTTTCCTGAGTGCAAAACTGCATCCATAACTCTAACAGGACATCTTACAACTTGAAACATATGGCCAACAAGCTCTGGCATATTGCTGAAAGTAATCTGACTGAGCAGGCAACTTTCACCTTTCTGATGAAAGTAACCATAACTCCTGGAGTTGATGTAATTTTGTCATTTAGGGGACCAATCTCAATCATACTTGGACATCCTGCTGCTTTTCCAAAAACACTATGCAAATTGTGCAGTACTGTTTGTTCGGAGGTTTTTTTCCAAATTGGACTCAAATTGAATACAGCTCAATGTTATGTTTATTTTTGCCTACAAGTAATACATTCATATGGGCTTATGTTAGAAAAAAAATAATTTGTGAGAGGGTACTACTGTGAAATCCCAGTTAACTTTGAGAGGAAGTGGAGAAGGCATTGATGATGTATTTAGGTGGTGAGTAATGCATTTTTCCATATTATGAAGATAACAGAATTTTAATTCATATCTGGGAAGGTTATCAGTCATTTGTCAGTAGAAAAAGAAAATAACATTAACTCTTTTTAAGATTTATTTGTTTGAGAGAGAGAAAGAGAGAGAGAGCACAAGCAGGAGGGACAGAGGGAGAGGGAGAGAAAATCTCAAGCAGACTTCACACTGGGCATGGAGCCCAGCATAGGGCTCAATCTCATGACCCTGAGATCATGACCTGATCTGAAACCAAGAGTCGGTTGCTTAACCTACTTTACCATCCAGGCGCCCCTAATGTAACTTTTTAAAAATGCTTTTTTATGGCAGAAAAATCTGGCAGAAATATTTCATTTATATTATTGGTAAAATATTTCATTTTAAAAAAATTTCTGAAAATATTTAGAATAAAAATTCAAAAATTATTGATATTTCTAAGGAATTTTTTTTAGTTTTTAAGAAATCAAGGAAAGCAAGCTGCCTTGAAAAATGTAGGACCTGGACAACTCATTGATATCTGCAGTCTTACTGCTCTTTTATTTTTGTTGGTGTTGCTCTTCCTTATTTCCTATTAAAGTGTCTATTAAAATACATATTTAATAGCTATCTATTAAAATATCAAGAAACAGTGGCACATTTGCATCACTGTATCATAATTTTATGAGATTGATGGGTATTGTGCTCTAGACTTTTATTAACAGCTTATACAATATGAAAAATATCTCTATCTTTTTAAAAAAATTGCATGTGTCATAGCTTTAAAGACCAATTGCTTTAATGGAGCACCAGAATGAAAGCTGGAGATAATGTTCAATGGGCTAGTAGCCTGAAAGTGTTGTCAAGTCAAATTTGAGTAGGATGTGGTCTGTTAAAAGGTGGCATTAAAGCAGAAAGGAGATGGGATGCACTAGATTATGAATACTCAGCTCCAGCTGGGAGGGGCAGTTGGAAATTTCAAGCTAAAACGTAAGCTGAGAACATGTGACAAGTTATAAAAATCCAACACTGGGTAGCACAAGAATCTAGGTTTGGGATTATAATTTTTTATAATTTACATATATATAATTTATAACATTATAAAACATGTTTTAAATAATTTTATATACAATTAAAAGATATCTAGTAAACTAGTACTAAAAGAAATCTATAAATGCCTTAAAATACCTGGTCTCAAGATATTAATCTTTCTAGGCTATTTGAATTATTACTTCTAATTTTAAATAATTAAAGATGAGCCATCCAGCAGGAGTTGGCATTATAGATGGGGAAGCCCCGGATGGAACTCTCCTGAATCAGAGAGTGGAGTCCTTTAGTTCTTTCCTTCCTCCGGCTCTCTAGTCACCAACCCACCCTTCCATTGGCTACATTATTTTTATTTTTTATATTTATTTATTTTTTTTATTTGAGAGAGAAAGAGTGCATGAATGCGGGGAGGGGCAGAGGGAGAAGGAAATAATTTCAAGCAGACTCCCCACTGAGCATGGAGCCCAATGTAGGGCTTGATCTCAGGACCATGAGATTATGACCTGAGCCAAAACCAAGAGTCAGACATTCAGCTGACTGAGCCACCCAGGTGCCCCTGGCTACATTTTTTTTTTTTTTTAGAAGCTGGAGGAAAAAGAGCTGGAGATAGGGTAGACCATATAATGGTTCTGAGAGGAAACAAGCAAATGACTAGCAGAAGCTGTTATTCTTTGTACTAGTTTTTTATTGCTACTATAACAAATTACCATAAATTTAGTGGCTTAAAATAACAAGCTTATTATCTGATAGTTCTGGAGGTCAGAGTCCAAAATGGGTCTTATGGGGCTAAAACAAAGGTGTCTACAGAACTGAATTCTCCCAGAGACTTTAGAGGAGGATATATTCCTTACTTTTTTGAACTTCTAGAAGCTATCTGCATTCCTTGGCTTATGACCACATGACTCTCATCTATGATTCCATCCTCACATTTCCTTTCTAAACTCTGGTCCTCCTGCCTCCCTATTATATGTACTATTGTGTTTCCATTGGGTCTACCTGGATGGGTCAGGATATTCTCCCCTTTTCAAGATCCTTAACAGCATAGCAAAGTCCCTCTTGCTATGTTAGGTAACATGTTCATAGGTTCAAGGAATTAAAATATTATGACGTCTTTGGGTGGAGTGTGTGCATGTGTTTGTGCATATTCTGCTTACCATATCCCTTTCCCCAATTCTGTAGTTTTTTTTTTTGTCTGTAACTGCCCATTATTGAGTAATATTATACAAAAGTAAGATATGAACAGATTAAGATTTTTCTGATTTCCTGTCATTTGGAAATTTTTAATTCACAAATATAAGGCATTGTTACTTGCTTGGCAGATTTTAAGTGCAAGGCCAAAAGGATAAATAAATCATCAACATTTACTGAATGAATTCTCTGACATCATCCTGTGAGAAATTACAAAGTAGAAGTTAGATATATAAAAAAACTTAAAGTTATAATAATATGTTAACTTTAGAATATCAAGACATTACTATTAATAATATAACTTTAAGAATGAAAACAATTACAGATTACCTTAATAAATTAATTCGCATTGTAATAATTTAGAACAATATTAACAAAGGCCTATACCTTCAAAGAGAATTTTATGTATTAAAGAACTTGTGTGGTGCTAAAATATGTGTTTGTTTCATATATATTTCTTAAATGATAAATAAGTAATATCATCTGACTCACTTTCTCTACAGGGTATTAGCACTAAACTCCTTTTATTTAAGATCTATATGAGAAACTTGAAGTTTATGCTGTTGTTTTTTTTTCCCTATTTCTCCTTACCAGCATTTTTTGGGTCTAAATTCTACACTCTCGATTTAAAATCTCCAAGTTTAAGACTTATCTTTATGGTTTCAGTGAGTATAGATGGATGCATCTAAATTTGGAAAACCAAAAGTAATATTAGGAGTTCTCATATTTCTTTCCATGAATACTTTTAAGAGCAGATTTACCCCCATTTCAGGCATAGACTGTAGTGTAAGATGCAGGAAGTGGTCTGTGGAGCAAGCAGAGGTCCAAGTGCCTCCAGCGATACCATTTCAGTCAGGAGGTGGCAAAATGCAGAAAGAATAAGGAAAACACAGGCAGTATTGGATGTGAGAAAGCAAAGCTACATCATTTGTAACTCAGTTTCCCAACAAAAGGCAGGAAGAAAGAATAATGTAGCTGTCCATCACCCACTTGAAACACCAGTTAAACTCAGAGAAGGGCTGGCAGAAAGATTACTTATTAGAAGTGCATATATATCTGCAAGGAACCATGATGTCCTTCTAAAACTGAATGGATAGACAAACTGTGGTAGAGCCATACAATGAAATAGAAAGGAAATGAGTTATTAAGCCACAAAAAGACACAGAGGAAGCTTACATGCATATTTGCTTGGGGAAAGAAGCCAGTCTAACAAGGCTACCTACTGTGTGATTCTAACTGCCTGCCATTTAGGAAAAGGCAAAATTATAGTAAAAAGCTCAGTGCTTGCCAGAGGTTTGGAGAAAGGAGGGAGAAGGGGGAGCAGAAAGGTGCAGCAGGGTGATTTTTAGGACAAACTAAAAATGTGATACTGTAATGGTAGATAAATGACATCATGCATTTGTCAAAACCCATAGAACTAAAACACAGAATGAATCCTAATGTAGCCTGTGGTCTTAAGCTATTAACACTGTATCAATACTGGATCATCAGTTGTAACAAATGTACCACACTATGTGCGTGATGTTAACAACAAGGGAAACTGTAAGGGGGGAGGAGTGGGGCAGATGGGAATTCTCTGAAAAAAAAAAAGGTTCATAGATTTGTAGTCTTGCTAGTTGAAACTAATGTTCTAATCACAGAGGCTAGTGGTCAGACTTCTATCTGAAGTCTACCCTTGACGGTATTTTATTAAAGTACTTGAGATCCCTGGAATTCACCAATTGTAGCCCAACTCAGCCCATTTTTACCCCTTTTGAGCCAAATTCTTATGAGAATAGTCCTTAAATTACTTAAAATAACTTTATCTTGGAGACACTACTGGTTGTCATTAATTCATTTGTGAATCCTCTGCAAGGGATGAAGTTTAAGGAGTATTTCACTGTTAGAAAATACAGCTAAATTAGCTAAGAGTAGGAGAACATTGTTATCAGGATGTCTAAATATTTGTGTGAGTCTGTGCTCTCTGGGTTAAATAGCCTATAAAAGTTAAAATAAAAGTTTTCTATAAAAGCTACATTTGTATTAAGGTTATATATAACATAAAAAATCAAACTGAATTTCTGAATTTCTTGTTCAGCACATTTAAATCTGTAAATATGGTGAAGATTTCTCTTGGGAATCAATTTTTCTTGATTTTTATAGAAAATTAATTGCATTTTATCTGAAGTCAGATTAATAACATCCTTTCTTTAATCTCATACATAAATATTTATAACTAGCTTTTAAAATTATAAGATTGTAAATGCTGCTCAAAATAATATTAATAATTCAGAGAGGCCTATGGTGAAAAATAAAGATTTCTCTCTTAAATTCCCAATTCCCCAGTCACACTTCCCAAAGTATTTTCTATATAATGATTTCTAGTGTATCTTTCTAGAATTATCAATGCATATACATGCTGTTATATAAATATATAATATATATAATACACATATAAATTATGTAATGCATACTTTAAAAAATCTGATGAATCACACACACACACACATTTTGACATCACCACATGTAATACTCCACCAATCATGTATATATGGGTATGAGTGTGTGTATGTTTCTGTGGTTCAGGAATATTCTTCTGAGAGAAAGATTCAGACTTTCCTTCAATTATTGGAATGTACGTCTAATGATAATCACCTGATACAGCAAATAGCTTTGTCCAGAATCATATAGTTCATATCTTGAGGACACAGTGGAATTTACTACAGATCATTTAGTTTCAACAGTGGATTTCCTGAGCCCACGTCAGTCTTGCAAGACTTGGCCTAATAAGTTTACTGTGGTCTTGGAGTGTTCTGAACATGACACAATACTTCAAAAGTCTACATCTGGCTGTTGGCCAAATAATATAATCTTAGTTTGATTGTCAGTGGAAAATATTCAATAGACAAATGTACAATGGAATGATCTCTTCCTACAGGATTCAAACTCAACAAAATACTGCCATATAATTTCAGTAAGACTAAATTTCTCATAAAGCAATGTCGCTCTGAATGTTAAGTGAAATTAAATATGCTTTATTTTCTGGCAATAGTCTTATGGATAGATTATAAACCTCCCCCATTCCAAAGATGTCTTATTTTTATGCCAGAAATCCAGAGTTAGAAGGCAGCAAATTGTGGTCTTTAAAATCCTCCTGAGAGGCCTGGTAAGTGGAACTATTTGCATTTTTTGGCTACATCATAGGCAGCTTGATAGTTACCCAGTATTGTATTCCATTTTTTCCAGATAAGCATTTGCATATCTGGACAATTTGGAATGATAAAGCAGATTTAAAGACTTGTTTATAAGTAGATATTTATAACATTTATTGATACTAGTCAAAGTTATTTGCCATATAGAGAATAGTATTAAACATTTACTCTAGAGCAAGTGGCTTTTAAAAGACTTATGTTGACCAGAATACTTTATCTTGCATACCCAGTGCTACTCTATGCAATAAATTAAACACACGTGCACACATATACACCTCCATCAAGTGATTTATAATGAGAACTTAGTTTTAGTAATTTAACACAAATTCAAGCCATTTGTTAAAAAAGGAAAAATGCATTAAATATGGAAGTCATAGGAAGTGAAAGTCTAGCTTTTAGTTGCATGTACATAGTTTAAGCTTGCTTTGAGTTTTAGATATAGAATTTTTACTAGTAAGATAACAACAGGGAAGGGGAAACAGAATTGTGAGAAGAGGCTGGTGGTTGGGTAGGAGAGGTTTCCCCCCTTTTATTTGTTTTTGTGTATAAGATTCTTAATTGTATCTTTCAGCAGTTTTTATGCAGCAATTACATTGCTTGATGTTGTTTTATTGTTTAAATTGCCTGCAGAAATGACATGTGCTAACTTTGGATATCAGAAAAAATGCCAGGAATTGGATGCTCCAGTCTTGTAACAGGTAAAAAAGAAAGTATCAATGTACATAATTTTAACACTAATGTGGGATATATAGGTGAGAGCTATATTAGCTTATTCATGTCAGGAGACTATTCTCTTCAGTCTGACTTGACAGGAGTTACTCTAAATGTTGCAAGACACCCCAAAATTTAAAGAGTAAGCCTAGTTACCAAGAAAAATTGGGACATAGGTAAATTATTCTCAAAGCTTCCCTTAACACCACCATATGTCTCCTTTTAGTTCTTTCTTCTTCACCGAGGGCTATCCAATATGCAGTTTTCTTGTCCTTTTATAAATTGACTGGTTCTACATAGATTTCCTCATCTTTCTGAGGTTATAAAAGTACTTTATATTGAGTACTTATTTTACATAATCCATGTTGGAATACCAGTGAATGTTCAAAGACTGGAGATGCACATCCCCAAAGATGTCCATTCCTTTCCTTTTTTTTTCTGTTGGAAATATATACATATAATAATATAAATAATAAATATATATATGAGGATACAAAAATGGGTAGTGGTTCTATTTTAGTTTTCAGAAGTTTTGAAACGGAACTTAATAAGACACTAATTATATCAAATTCAAAGAAATATTGTACATTAGGCTGAAAATTTAACCTCTGTTGGATTGAATATTTCAAGTTTTGAAAAGTCTTGCTACCCATATTGCACCACCAGAAAATCTGAGAGCCCAGAAATAAATCCAATTATACCATGTAAAAGGGCCATTGACAGCATGACTTAATACCTCACTATTACATTTTCAGATAGAAATCAGAATGTAAAAATGAATTCCCCCTCATAATTAGAGCAATTAAATTTCAAAGATGTTAAACCCTGAATTCATGCCTACTGATTAACCCTTTCAGCAACAGAGGCCTTGTATGCTAATAATAATAGCTTTAGCCTAAGGCTTCTCCCATTCCTAAAGGGAATTAATCCCATCTCAAACCTGTTGTGTTTTTCACTTACAAAATTCTCATGGATGAAAAAGAAATAAAAACAGTTCTGTATCATCTGCCCACTCCGAAACTGGGTTTGTTGTGAGCTCTTTCTGGTATCAGAGCTTCTACCTTCACTTGTGAATAGGGAACTTCATATTTGTAGCAGTCAACTCTGAAATAGCATTAATTGCCTTGATTCCTCACATGACCAAACTTATGCCTTCGTCTGTATTTTTTTCAACACAAATGGGATTCCCAATTTTTTGCTCTGTGCTATAGTGACTACCACTGTTACCTTCTGAGAAGGCTTTCTCCTGGTATCCTCATTGAATTAGCGAGAGGGCCATTGTCAATAGATTTCTGAATTTAAGGTGCTATTATTGACGTTTCTAAATGTACATGTTCAGCGACTCAGGGGATGAAAAATATCTTTTTTTGGCTGCTCCACATGTTGTGTTTCCTTTCAGAGCTTTATTTTTCCAAGCCATAATATCTTTTATCAGTTATTTCAGAGGCATGAGAAAAGCACTTTTGACCTTCTATACTTTAAAGGCAAGGTTCCTTAAGTCTTCAGTTTTCCCCTGATTTACCCCAATCCTCCCAAAAGTTTAACTTAAAAAAAAAAATCCAAACTACTTTTTAATTGCACATGTTTCTTTTCTGTGTTTGATAGGAGGAACAACATTTTGCTGGTAGAATTTTTTTTAAATTCCCTTTTTTTATTGTTGTTGTTTCAGGTTTAGATATTTATTCCTTGAGCATACTCTTCTATATTCTGCCTTAGTTTCTTCAAAAGCCAAGTACTAGGAGGTCTCTCCAAATCATCTGTTAATTTAAACGAACAACATGAAACAAAATGAAACACTCTGCCACCACCCTCCTCCTGATTGTGGCATTTTTGCTTAGGAGTTAGATTTTTATAATAGGCTTTGACAAATGATTTCATCTGGCTTTGTGTATGTGTGTGTGTGTGTGTGTGTATTTAATCTTTCCTGTATTTTCTTTTTACCTTCCTTGAACCTTCACACAGGGCAGAACTGCTTGCCCAGGTACAATACCTTGATCCCTTTGAAATTACTAAATGGTTTCTGAAGTATTGTCATCTGATCTTTCTAGCGTTCTTTTTCAAATATATTCATATCTAAAGAAATTGACCCATTCATGAAGGGTAAGTGCCCCCGTTGCTCCAATTATTAACTCTTTTCTGTGCTTTCAGAGACAGACTAAAAATTTTCTTCACCTTGTCTTCCTCTTGAGAAGTCAGTTCAGTTTCCTTTATGAAATCTTATCACATTCTATTAAATCATCTTCAATCTTGGGCACATTCTCTAAGAAAACAACTAAGATAACTTAACTTTTCCATACTCCTTTTAAAAAATATTTATAATTGGGTATTTCGTTGTTTCTTTTTCAGGTCTATCTTGCTTGTCATCTAAGACTTCTCAACTTTCTCCTAGGAAAATTTGTCTTTCCACAGGTCAGTTAGTGTGTCTGCATTCGTTTTTTTTTTTTTTTATTTCCCTGTCCCATTATTCTTACTGAGGATAACAATTTTTTTGTTTTGTTTTAAATGTAGCCCATGTTTTACTCAGTATGAAAATAGAAGAAATGTGAAAGCTGGAGATTGTTGATTTTTTCTCTGTTCTGTGCTAGACCAGCTGCTATCTAAACTGGCTATCTAAATCTGGATTGATCTAAAGAGTGCACCTAATTAAACTACTTAGTTTGTATTTAGGAGTGCCTATTAGAAGTGATGATGCACTTGATGCACACCAGCTTATATCCTGACCTCAGATGCTAGCAGAGTTTGATTTCTTTTGATTGCTTTCTTTCTTGGAATTGAGTTCCAGTTGTTGGAAATAGAAAGGTACCCATATTGAGGGTAATTTCCCCTATTGTGGACTAAATTTCTCTGTGGTTCTTTTAAGTGGGTGTAATTTCTTTTACAATATTCCATGAACCTCAGGGCCAAGAATAGGGGTTGGTAGCTCTCTACTGCTGCTTCCCAGCCATCCTCCTCGAATTCCTCTGTATTTGTTTGCTGACATAACAAAGTAGCACAGACTGAGCAGCTTAAACAACAGAAATTTATTGTTATGGTTCTGGAAGCTAGAAGTCCCAGATCAATGTGTCAGCAGAGTTGTTTCTTCTGAGGCCACTCTCCTTGACATATTGATGGCTGCCTTTTCCGTGGATCTTTGTATCATGTTCCCGCTTTGGGCATCTGTGACCTAATTGCTGCTTCTTATGACACCAGTCATATTGAATTAGGACCTACTCTAATGACCTCATTTAACCTTAATTGCCTCTTAAATCCCCTATGTCCAGATACAGTTACATTCTGAGGTACTAGGAATTAGGACTTCAATATATGAATTAGTGACCCGAGGGGGGCAATTCAGTTCATAACACCCTCCTACTCATTCTTGCACCTTTGAAAATCAAACTTCTACTACCATGTTTCTGTCTTGATTGCTAATAATCTTCAACCTGATTATTATTCTTTATTTAGCAAAAATGTAAGCACCTTAATTACAAGCCTTGTTCTCATCTTGAGTAATTTCAATGTCTCACCCTCCAATAATCTGGTTTTTCTGTGAAGTTCTTTCATTTCTTCAGTTTCTCTCTCCCACAATCACCCTTTAAATCCTATCATCACCCATACCTGCTCTATCCCCACACTGTCTAAATTAAGTATGTCATTTTGCTCTCTTTCACCTTGTTTATTCTACTACTGCCAGTTTAACTATTTCTCAGAATCATGAGAAAACATTTGTAACTCTTATTTTTCCAATATTTCAGGCTTCTTCTTCATTTTTCTCCTTATCCAAATTAAATTTCATGGTTAATAATTTCAGTTGTACTCCTGCAAATATACCAAATATACTTGTTTCTCATTTTTTAAACAATTTTATTTATTTATTTGACAGAGAGAGAGAGAACACAAGTAGGGGAAGCAGCAGAAGGAGAGGGAGAAGCAGGCTCCCTGACAAGCAAGGAGCCCGAGGTAGGACTTGATCTCAGAACCCTGGGATCATGACTTGAGCCAAAGGCAGATGCTTAACTGACTGAGCTACCGAGGCACCCTGTTTCTCATTTTTTAAAACTACACCTGTATGACAACTCCCCAGCCATGGATGAACCCAATTATATATTGTCTATATCCCAGCTTGGAGAAAGTCCAGTGAAAACAAATTCCACCATAAATGTGTGATACTTAACTCCACAATGCCTGTCAACTTTATTCTATTTCTCTCGCCAATTCATTCATTCAACTATTTAAATTTTTTTTTACTCTTCACAAACTCCAACTTCCTTTATTTTCTGCTCCATTCCTGATATTATCTGCCACTGTACAGAGAAAATAGTATCACTTATCTTTTTCAGGTCCAACATACCAGTCTATTTGGAACACACATGTATATCCACTGCCTATACGACTTTTCTTCTTGTAAGTTTCAAAAGAACCTCAAAAATATGAAGTTTCATTTCCCCAAACAAAACTGCCTCCTTCCAATGTTACCTGCTCAATGAGTGGTACTTCTGACTATATAATAATATAGAAATCTTGATACTCCCGTTGCCCCTCCTTTTACATTTTTTTCCAAGCTTTGTAGCTTTTATCTTAAACATCTTTATTTCTCTCCATATCATTCACTTCATTATCCTGCTGTTAATTACCGTTAAATATATCTCCTAAAAAGCACTCTCCTATTTATTTCCTTCCAACCCCAATCCATTTTTACATACTGCAGCCAGAATAACCTTTTCAAATCACAAATATAATATGGCACTACTTTTCTTTCTCTGTTTAAAATTCATTGAAGTTTACCACTTTTTCTTAGATTAACAGTAATCAATATATTGAATATAGGGCTCAGTATGGTCTATCAATGAGCTCCTTCTTGCATCATATTTCCTTTGAGTTTCAGTTCTAATCTTCTACCTTATTATAGTTCATTGTACATGCTGGATCCCTCTTGTCACATCACACATGGTTTTCTCTCCATTGTTCTATCTCTTTTCAACTGGTTATATCCTATTTATATATATTATATATATTAAATATATATAATATATTTATATATATTATTATATTATTACAGTGTGGAACACTCAGAAGATTCTTAATAAATACTTCACAAGTTAATAACTGAATGAATGCATAAATGAAGATCAATATCTAAAGGGGGAATAAATATATATCAAGTTAGTAATATAATTTTTGGTATAGAAATTATAAATATATGTGATGAGTGTTCATATAAATGAATGAGTCTTATATATGGTGAATTTTAATAACATGCAGATTCATCAATGTCAACTATAATCTTCTCACCAAACTTAACATCAAATCAATCACTTTAGCATATCTTTCTATCTCTTTTGATTCACCTCCTATCAAATCACTTCTTGCCATCCTTATAATCATGGCCTTAGTTCCAGATACTATTATTTTTTTATCTTATTTCTGGAAAGAATCTTCCAACTGATCTTCTTGTATCTAGCCTTATGGTTTTCTATAGATTTTCCATTTTTTCAAACTTTAAGAGTAATCTTTTAAAAGTGCAAAATATATTAAATTTCTTCCCAGCTTATATACCCTCAGTACCTTCCTATTGGGTTCAGGATAAATCCTGAAGTTCCTAAGCATGGCGCCCCTCTGCAAGTTCTCTGGGATGCCTCCCTTAATTCATTACCTTATAATGAGATTGCCTGTCTTTCTCTCTACTTTGTTGGATTTTATGCTTATTTACCACAGCTAGCACAGAAATATGCCATATTTTAGGTGTTCCATAAACATTTGTGAATAAAATTAATGATGAATTAATACATTTAAGATGTTTGTCAAAACAGTAAAAACCATTATTATGAAGCATTGGAGTTATCTATTTTTTCTTCAATTTTTGACAAATGAAGTTAATTGCACTGCTTTTTGCATAGACAATTGTGTTGCTAGCCTTTACTGGTGACATGTCCAGGACAGTGAATTAATACGATCTTGAATTTATATTATTGATTGCCCAAAACTATCCTTTCTCACATAGGGAGCAATAAGGTATATTCTCTGTGCCTTCAAATCAAGCTGAAATTAATTTGCCTTGACTCTACAATACTAGATACTAATAACATGTTTTCACATGTTAGTGAAGTACTTTAGCTGTAAGAGTTGCTCAGTAATTGTGTATTGAATAAATAAAATTTTAAATGGTTACATGAACTAAGTAGGCTATGTCTTAAATTTATACATAAATCATCAAATGATTATTTTAAATTTTGAAAAGGGAGTCTAAAATTCATAATTCTTGGTTATTTTAGATTTTTATATGTTTCTTTTCATTTGCTATATTTCTCATTTGCTATCCACCAGGTGGAATATGCCATCAACATTTTATAATTTTTTATAATTTTTGATTTTCCCTTTATCTTTTCTTAGATATTAGAATTTGAAGAAGAGGGAATGGGTTTTATTTGCTAACTCATTTAAAATTATTGGCAAGAATTGTATAATTCTTAATTAGTGGTCATCTTTGTGAAGAGTGGGCTGCTACATTTGCACTTTTTTTCTGCTTAAAATGTGTTGGCATTGTTCTTGGAAAGAGAGTATAGTTATATATGAATTAAAGTCAATTTCCTGCTAGCAGGTCCAACTCAAAATAAAATATGGGGAAATTTATATTTGAAAATATATGCTCAGAAATCATTTGAGAAGACATCAATTTGAAGTGGATGATTACTTTGAGCCTTTTTGTCACAACCTTACCTTGGTCTTTATAAGTCTTCTGAAGTTAAAAATCTAGTGTGAGGAGTTCAAATCTGCAGAGCTTGCATAATCTTCAACCCTTTTTCTTGGATTGCCATTATCACTCTATTTGAAATAGTGACAAATTTGTTAAAAAAAATATTCAATACTTTAAAGTTACCTTCCATTTAGTTAAATATTATGATATTATAAACCAATTAAGAAAATCTAAAAAACAATACCACTTCAATAGAGCTGAATTTATATTTATGGGTGAATTGAAAATTAATCATATGACAGAATATCCAAGTAAAATATATTTACTTTGTATTTTGAAGTATCACAATGAAAAAGGACAATTCCAAAGAAGAAAACAGCTGCCATTCTTTAATTTTAAATTTTTATTATTTAAAGGGATAAAAAAGAAAACAACAAAAATTAGTTATGTTTATAGACAAAAATATTAAAGCTATAGAAATAAGATCAGGCTGAGTCTAGTTAATATAAAATCATTTTCATAGGTGGCTCTGAGAGTAATGGTTGGTAGGCATCATGAAAAGGATACCATTGTGATGAACAAATGTTGATACACAGATAACAATATATGAAAAGAATAATATTCAACAATAAAAATTAATATGTGAGAAATATAATCAGATATTGCTTGACAAAAATAAAAAAAACATGGAATAAGAAAACTAGGAGATACAAGAAAATAAGAAAAATAAGCAAAATTACTGCTCTATTTTTGGCTAGACAATTATTTTGTACAGAAAAATGACTTAGTGGCTCTTGAATAAGGAAATATAAACAGATTTTCCAAACCAGAACAATAGTGGAATAAGGGGGGTGGGGTAGGGAATATTGAAGGATATTAAGGGGGGAGGAATTTTTACCATATGCTCTAATTTGGATTTGGACAGCTTTTGGAAGCCTTTGGTAGTAAAAAGTATTTCTGCTTTTTGTCTTCTTGATGCAGGGTTTATATTTGGGGGAAAACCTACTAGTTTAAGGAAACAAATGAAAGACTTACTGGTTTGAATATTTATTTTAATGAGAAGAAAGCCCATTTGGATGAGAGAGGTGAAGAAAAAGCTTATGTTTATGCTCCCCTGATGTGCTCTATGATCACGTCTATCTTATCCAGCTCTAATTTTCTTTGATTTTAACTCATCTGTATGACCAGACATCTGTGAGTATTTACGCCTTTTTTGGTTATGTGCTGTCCCGTTCTGGCTATCTGTCAAATCCAGAACAGACTTCCCAGCAACGTTTTGTACAAAATGTAGAGTAGAATGATAACTGATTAGCATTACGTGATTAATGGACATTCTTCAGCTGAAACTGTAAAGTGCAAAACAGCTGAGACAACATATGAGCAGGAAATATAGTGCACAGTCTGTCTCTTGGTTCCTGTTCACACAGCTAATTTTTTACAGCTACAATTTAAAACTATATACAGCTTGGTTGTATATTCTATCCAACAAATTAAAAAAAAATCAGCTGATGCCCTTTTGTTTGCACATATTTGGGGGAAGAAATTTTGATGATATGTTTCTTAGTGGCAAATAGAAAAACATAATAGTAATAGTCAGGATTGCTAATTTTAAGTATTCTGCTCAAAATCCTGAAGGACATAGCTCTCCCCAAAGAAATGCTCTAGGACCAAGTTTCATCTTATTTTATTCTTGCAGCTCAAATTAATCCCTTGATGAATCTCTGAAATAGAGAGATTTAGTTAAAAACCCACAGACTACAATGTAAATGAGAAAGTAAGACTGGGTGGGGACTGAGGTGGGAACTCTTGCCCCATGGAAGGGCCCCAGTTACTCACCAACAGGCAATTATTTCTCTCCAACAATGAGTGGAGCAGTGTTCCCAAATATTCTATTTTTTAAAGGAGTTAGATATCCAGATATCCATATTTTTCAAGTCATAGGTTTCCTAACTTAAAAATATTGATGTGTTCTTTCTTTTAAACAAACACAGGGAACACTGAACATTAACCGCTAAAGAGGCTTAACTCATTGGCTATTGGTTTTTAACCTCTATCTTAGATATTTTTAAAAAGCTTAGGATTAGATAGTGCTAACAAAAGCTGACAGTTAAATACAGTTAAAAATATACCAACAAGTATTAAAGTTTAAGCACAAGTCTTATATTACATTGTATCTACTACCAACTGTCTTGGTTGATTTATCAAAGCATCAATGTATGATAGAGTATTAAATCAAGTAGTAGTCTATCACAGCTATTTTTTATTAATTAATACTTTGCCAGTTAGGCTGGAAGGATCCTAATAGATCCTCTTACCCAATTCACTCACTGTAGAGATGAAAACAATTAGAGTCAAAGATTTAGGTGATGAGATCAAAGCATTACAGAAAACTAGTAAGCAATGACTTGCACTCGGGTGTTTCTCCCACATTTCCTTTCAGTGCCATCTTCACTACATCAACCTTCTCTAATTGTAATAATAGGAACAAGGGTTAGATTATAGTTTACTTAGACCCAAACGTGAAGAGGAGGAGTTTTAAGCAAATAGCTTAAGGCAATGTCAAGGAGAGTGTTTACCTTCAGAAAAGAACCCACTGCTTTTACATACTTCTGGTCAGTTTCAGTGCCATCAGATCTTAAGAGTAACAAGGTGGTTCTTTGGTATGCTAAGTACAATTTTTTAAACTTAATAAACTGCAAGTCTTGTTAACTTATTTTGTTATTTTTCCTTAATAGTTATGCAACTGAATTTCTTTAATTCTAAGAAACTGTAAATTCAAATATGCAGGTTAACTTTTTAGCTAATCAAAACTAGAAATATTTAACAATTTTAAAAATTGGTCTGTATAATTAATATTTATTTTACTTCAGAGATTAAACAAATCATATTTGTCATCATAGTGGTCCATTCATTAATGTCTAAAATCTAATAACCGTGTCAAAGCTTTAACATTTCTAATTGCTGTAATTCTTCATTGGCCTCTGGGTGTTCATTTCCCTCCCATGGATCAGAAAATAAATTAAAATTTAGATAATTACATCTGTTTCATCAGGAAATAATAGTTTTTTCTACTTCCTGTGGAGCATAATGCTAGTATATTTTTGTGCATGAAGGCAGTGGACATGTATTTTCTAGTTAAATTTTATACTTCATTCAAATCATGAACTAATTTTTGGTAGAATTATACTAGATTTTGTGCATATTTTTTATTTGTTTTGTTTAGAAAGCAATTTGCAACAGCATTTAAAACCTTTGCAATATGTTCTATTGAAATTTTGAGGATATATTTAAATCTGACACTTGATCTTTTTAAAAAAACATATTTGAAAATTTGTTATGTTTTTAAAAACATTATTTCCCAAATTTTCTCTGTATCTGGTAAGATTTTTATTAAGGTGATTTTCACTTCTAAAAATATTCAAGAAAATCTATTATTATGTACATTGTGTAAAATATATATATATTTTTACTCAGGGTAAAATGACTTTAATCATATTTGAATTTTGTTCTTTGAGATATCAATTGCTTTACACTGCTCCAGGAATTCCCAGGTACCGTATTTAAGATGTCTTACCTTATGTATGTATGATTTATCTTCTGACTCTAACCTTTACCTCTACAACATATTTTGTGTCCCATTTCCAAAGAGTACATAATAAATCAATTTTTAATATGCTAATGACTGTAAAATATTAGGTCAAGTAAGCTTTAATCGTGGATATTCACAAATAGTGCCCTAATCTAACATAGAAATCCAGTTTTATAGCCATGTTAACCTTGAAGATCCATCCTGGGGCTGTTAGCTGCCAGACAGTAAAATCCATCCACTGCTTCTTTTGTAATGTATATGGTCACCAATATTAACTATTGCCTTATTCTGTTTTGTGTTCTACATCTTAACCTGTTTCCAAAATCCTCAGTTACTAATATCGAGAACATTTTGAATGCCTTGGATCTTACTTCATCCCTCAGACTTGGGTTCTAGTACTATTTCTCTTATCCTTAGATAAAAGCTTTGGCTTTCCTCTTTTTTTTTTTTAAGATTTTATTTATTTATTTGACAGAGAGAGACACAGCGAGAGAGGGAACACAAGCAGGGGGAGTGGGAGAGGGAGAAGCAGGCTTCCCGCTGAGCAGGGAGCCCGATGCAGGGCTCGATCCCGGGACCCTGGGATCGTGACCTGAGCCGAAGGCAGATGCTTAACGACTGAGCCACCCAGGTGCCCCTTGGCTTTCCTCTTTGACTAAGATTTGTATTAGTTTCCTTAAAACAAAATGGGTTTGTGTTAAGCAAGAGAGATGGGAAAATGGATACAAGATTGAAATACCCAACAGTACTTTAGAGAAATAATACACAAAGTAATTCTCACAATTAAATCATAGACTTTCAGTGTTGAAATGTTGTTTCAGTATTTAGAATGTAAACATGCATAACTAAAGTGAACTCAGCTACAGAATTTATGTTGATTTTATGTGGGCACAATAATATTAGTTTCATGAAGTTGTTTCAGTGCTTTCTCCAGAGAAATGTAAGTAAAAATATTCCTAGAGGAATGTATGAAATGTTAATCTTTTCTAAGATTATCTATCTTGAGAGTCTCCAAACAATATTCCCATGGCATTTGGTGAGATTTCATTTCAGTACTTAAACTGTCTTTATTACAGTTTCCAGAACTATGGTATTTTTTTCCCATGGTAGTTTTGAATTTTGATTTTATTGTAGGAAAACTATTAATATTCTGTATGTAGTATAGGTAGGGTTTATATTTTCTCTAATCCCAGTAAGTGCTTCAATTAAGCTATACAGTTCAATGAACAGAAGTGTAACAAGCAGGTGTGAACTTCAAAGATCCAGACAAAAGCAATGCTTAGATATTCCCTGCATTCCTTTCACCCACATATTACCCGAGGCAGTGGGGTGAGAGGAGTTGCCTCAACATTGCTGTTGTGTTGCCTCATTCTTTCCTCATTATTTTCTATTATTTCATAATCATCTTTATTGTTTAATACATTACATGTTATTTTCCACCTGGTTTGTCCTCATATAAAAAGTCAGTGCCTAAACAACAAAGACACTTTTCATTGATGAACATGTATGGCTCTTCAGAAACATGCAAGGACTAGTATATTCTGCAATGGATGGAGTAACTGGGTACGTATTTATGTATGTATGTGACTATGAGGTTATATCAACATCTTTCTGTAAACTGAAACCTTCCAGATCATGTATGCTCAATGAACAAGAATTGCTTAAAGACTGCCTTACATATAAGAAAGGACAAGAACTCAAAGATATTTCTGAGGTTTAGGAAGGGTATATAGTGCCCCTTCCACTACTCCAACTGTCCCCAATCTTCTTTTTTCCACTGATTGATGCTTGCAATTCTGCTGTCAGAATTTGATGTCGGTTTACAGCTTTTTGGCCTGCTAACAAAAATTATTATTGGGATATTAATACCTTAAAAGGTTAGTCAGTCATGTAAATTTAAAAAACGGAGGACATTTTTTAGTGGGAGTTTGTAGAATGATTATGAGGGTCCCAGCAATCTTAGAGGGGGAAAAAAGTTGTTAAACATTTCAGTATTTGTTTATATGAACATCAAGGAAACAACTGAAAGTTATACACACTAGGCTGTTAATATTGGTTATCATGAAGTTGGGATTTGACTGGCATGATGAAGAGGGATGGATAAATGATTTTTAAAATTTATATTTTTGCATTTTATAATAAATATGTATTGGTTTTTAATAAAATACAATAAAGAATGAAAATTAAAAATAGAGTGGGGTAAAGAGGGCCATCAAGTGGGGAGAGGTCCTTTATAGGAGATATTGATCCTTCCAGTTTTCATAATTTTACTCAGAACTACTCTGTGAATGTGACAGGGTGGCTATGAAATAAATTTAATGTGGCCCATTAATGAAGGTTTTGTGAATCTAGTATTTTGTTGGAAGGTTCAGCTGTGATGATTCCCTGAATAGATGGTATTAAAAATTATTCTGGAGTACTGCTAGTTTAATTAACCTACTATTGTGGCTGCATATTATCATCTGGCCCTAGATGAGCAACCCTGTAGGAGGGCCTAACTTTACTCCTGTGTAAATAACAACAACAAAACAAATAATAGAGATTCGATCTTTAAACACTGTTATAACATTAAACCAGCAAAAAACAAAAATTAATTGCCATGATAAAATAATACACTTGTGAAATGTGAAAAAAAATTTTACATGAACACCAAAGCATACAAATTAGTACCGCCCTTTCTGGAAAGGAGAGTGGTATGCCATGCAAATACAAAAACTCAAAAATCCATCTTCTGGAAGATAGTCTTAAGAAAAAAGTCAACAGCAGAAAGAAAATTTATGGGTACTGAGATTCTAATTTTAGCATTATCTTTATCATTGAAATATCATTATTAAAATAAAAATAATCTTTTTTATGGCTGAGTAATATTCCAATATATATTTTATATTTATATCAAATATATTAAATATATTTTAATATATTTAATTAACTTAAATTAATTTAATTATTTAGTTAATTTAATTTTAATATATTAAATATACTTTATAGGGCGCCTAGGTGGCTCAGTTGGTTAAGCGACTGCCTTCGGCTCAGGTCATGATCCTGGAGTCCCGGGATCAAGTCCCGCATCAGGCTCCCTGCTCGGCAGGGAGTCTGCTTCTCCCTCTGACCCTCTTCCCTCTCGTGCTCTCTATCTCTCATTCTTTTTCTCTCAAATAAATAAATAAAATCTTAAAAAATATATATATTTTATATTTGTAATATATATATGTAATCTTTATCCATTCATCAGTGGATGGACATTTGGGGTGAAATCTTGCCATTTGCAACAATGTGGATGGAGCTAGAGAGTATTATGCTAAGTGAGGTAAGTCAGTCAGAGAAAGACAAACACCATATGATTTCACTCATATGCAGAATTTAAGAAAGAAAAAAAATGATCAAAGGGGGGAAAAAAGAGAGAGACAGAGGCAAACCAAGAAACAGACTCTGAACTGTGGAGAACAAACTGATGCTCACCAGAGCGGAGGTGGGTGGGAGGATGGGTTAAAAGTGATGAGGGTTAAGGAGGGCACTTGTGATGAGCACCAGGTATTATATGGAAGTGTTGAATCACTATATTAAACACCTGAAACTAACATTACAGTATACCTGTTTGTTTTTATATAAGAGCTGCCAAAAATATTAACAATCAGCCTACCTTTAGGAATTCTGACTTCATGGGTCTGGGATAATGCCGAATGCTAGCATTTTTTAAAAGTTTGTTCATTTTTATTATTATTAATTTTAAAGTGTACAATTAACTTGTATTATTTTTAAAGTGTACATGTGTTGAATATTAATGAAGTTGTACACTTGTGACCATATAATTCCAGAACATTTTCATCACCCCCCAAAAAGCCCCTCACACATTAGCAGTCATTCCTCATTCTTCCCTTTCTGCAGCTCCTGAAAGCTGCTATTCTAAGTTTCTGTTTTTATGGATTTGCCTCTTCCTGATATTTCATATAAATGGTGTAAATAGAATCATGCAATACACAGTCCTTTGTCCTTTGGTCTCATTTCTTTCATTTAGCATAATGTCTTCAAAGTTCATCCATGTTGTAGCAAATATGAGAACTCATTCCTTTTTAAGGCCAAATAATAGTCCATTGTATGAATATATTGTATTTCATTTATCTATTCATTGATTGATGGGAATTTGTGTTGTTTTCACTTTTTTGGCTATGATGAATAATGCTGCTTATGAACATTTATGTCCAAATTTTTGTGGGGGCACATGTTTTCAATTCTTTCGAGTGTGTGCTTTGGAGTAAAATTGCTAGGTCATATACAACTCTATGGTTAACATTTTGAGAAACTGGCAAACTATTTTCCAAAACATCTACAGCATTATACATTCCCATCAGCAATGTCTGAGGACTCTAAATTTCTCCACATCCTTGCTAATGCTTGTTATTATCTGTCTTTTCATCCTAATGGATGTGAAGTGGTATGTCATTGTTGGATTGATATAATTTCCCGGGTGATTAATAATGTTGAACATCTTTTAAGTGCTTGTTGGCCATTGTATATCTTCTTTGGGAAAATGTCTAATTCAATGTCAATTTTTAAATTCATTATTTGTATTTTTAATGTTGAATTACAATGATTCTTTATATATTGTAGATACAATTCCTTTATCAGATATATGATTGTAAATATCTATCCCATCAGATATATGATTGTAAATACCCATTGGATGGTTCCACCCATCCAATACCCATGTTATTTCTTGTTCACTTCATTGCAGTTTTCATGATAATAAAAATACATAATATAAATACAAATATACAATAAAATATAAATTTGTGTGTACCATAACTTCACTTATATGGATAAACCTAAAATTGGATGTTATGATGAAAATAATTATGATGGTGGGATAATGAGTAACTATTTTTTGTGCATAATAACTTTTTTGGCTATGATTAAAAATAATCTGAGAGGTGTATATATATGAAAGGACTAAATATAAAAAGGAAGTACAAAAATTTTAAATTTTTATGTAGTTTTATTTATCTAGCTTATTTTTTGTTGTTTGTACTTTTGGCGTCGTATCTGAGAAACCAATACCTGATCTAAGATCATGAGGTTTGCTCTTATGTTTTCATCTCTTAGCTTTAACTTTTATATTTGATTCCATGATCCATTTTGAATCACTTTTGTATAAGGAAGGGATACAACTTCATTCTTTTGCAGGTGGATATCCAGTTTTCACAGCACCATTTCTTGAAAAGACTGGTCTTTCCCCTCTGAATTACCTTATCACCTTTGTCAAAATCAGTTAACCAAAAATTTAAGGAATTATTTTTGAATTCTCAATCTATTCCATTTGTCTATTCTTATGTCAGTATCACTCTGTTCTTAATTATTATGCCTTTGTAGTATGTTTTACAATCAGAAACAAATTTGTTCCTCTTTTCTCAAGTTTTTTTGGATATACTGAACCCCTTGAATTGCTATATAACTTTTCGGATCAGTTTGTCAATTTCTACAAAAAAAAAGAAAAGCAGCTGAGATATTTATTGGAGTTGTACTGAAGCAGCAGATCAATTTTGGGAGTATTACCAACTGTATTAGTTTCCTGGGCCTGCTGAACAAAGGTACCACAACCTGACTGGCCTAAACAACAGAAATTTATTTTCTCACAGTTCTGGGAACCAGAAGTCTGAGATAAAGGTGTCAGTAGAATTGGTCCCTTTTGAAGGCTATGAGGTAATATCTGTTCCATGTCTCTCTCCCAGATGTAGGTGGTTTGCTGGCAATCTTTGAGGTTCCTTGTAGATGGTATTCTTCATTTGTCTTCATATTGTCTTTCTTGTACACACATTTCTTTTTATTCACATGGCATTCTTTTTTATATAGTTATTGGATTAAGAAGCCATCCTATTCCAATATAACCTCATCTTAATTTAACTAATTACATATGCAACAACCCAATATCCAAATGAAGTTGCATTCTAGGAGTTAGGGTTTCAACATAGAAATTTTAGGTAGACATAATTTAAGACATAACACCAAGTCCTAATATTTGTCTTCTGATCCTGTACATGGAATTTTTTCATTGATTTATGACTTATTTATCATCTGTCAATGAAATGTTATAGTTTTTAATATATACGTCTTGCATTTCTTTTGTTGAACTGATTCTTAATTTTTAATTATTTTGATGCTATTGTAAATGGAATTATAGTTGATCCCTGAACAAAGCAGGTATTGGGGTGCCAACCCTCTATACAGTTAAAAAATCTGTGTATAATGTTTGACTCCCCCAAAACTTAACTACTAATAGCCCACTATTGAGTGGAAGCCTTACCAATAACACAAGCAGTCTGTTAATACATATATTGTGTATTATATGTATTATATACTGTATTCTTACAATAAAGTAAGCCATAGAAAAGAAAATGCTATTAAGAAAATTATAAGGAAGAAAGAATACATGTATGGTACTAAACTGTATTTCTTGCCAAAAACAAACAAACAAACAAACAAACCCAAAACACATAAAAGTGGGCCTGTGCATTTCAAATTGTGTTGTTCAAAGGTCAACTATACTTTCTTAATTTCATTTTTAGATTGTTCATTGCTAGTGTATAAAAATTCAATTGATTTTTGTATGTTGATCTAGGATCTTGCAAAATTGCTATGCTTATTTATTAGCTCTAACCATTTTTGTATGGATTCTTTAGGATTTTCTATATGCAAGATCTTACTTTTTCATCTGTGAGTAATGTTACCTCTTCCTTTCCAGTATGGATTCCTTTTATTTATTTTTCTTGCCCAGTTGCTGTAGATAGAATCTTCAATACAATGATGAATAGAAGTGGTAAGAACAGACATCCTTGTCTTTCCTAATCATAGGAAAAGTTTGCAGTCTTGTTCTGTAAAGTATGGTGTTAGCTGTGAGTTTTTCCTTAACGCTCTTTTATCAATCAACTTGAGGAAGTTACTCTTCGTTTTTAGTTTTTTTTCAGTGTTTTTATTGGGAAAGGATGTTGTTTTTTTTCATATTTTTTTCTGCATTTATTGAGATGATCATATATATATACATATATATATATTTAGTTTAGCTATATGGTGTATTACAGTGATTGAATTTGTATGTTGAACAAACCTTGCATTCCTGCAATAAATCCTACTTGGTCAATGTATATAATCCTTTTCATGTTGCTGGAATTATGATTGCTAGTATTTTGTTGAATATTTTATGCAACCATATTTGTAAGAGATATTGTAGGAAGCCCTTTCTTAACCCTTCCAAAAATAGCTCCTTGACACTGGCATTTTTAAAGAGCTCCTCTCTCTCTCTCTCTCTCTCTCTATATATATATATACATATATATATATATTTTTTTTTTTTACTTTCAGTTAATGAGCAGAGCTGACAGTGTCACAAAGCTGAACTATCTTTTTTTTTTTTTAAAGATTTTATTTATTTATTTGACAGAGAGAGACACAGCCAGAGAGGGAACACAAGCAGGGGGAGTGATGGAGGCAGAGGGAGAAGCAGGCTCCCTGCTGAGCGGGGAGCCCAATGTGGGGCTCGATCCCAGGACCCTGGGATCATGACCTGAGCCGAAGGCAGACACTTAATGACTGAGCCACCAGGCGCCCCTGAACTCTCTTTATTCTTGAAAAAGTAAGAACTACATTTCCTTACCAAACCAGACAGATTTCTCATGTTTTAGTATAATTCAGAACTATTAAGGTTTAGTTTTCTTCGCCATTCCTGAGCAGGTCAAACCTCGTTATCATTCTTCTCCTGTATCCCTCTCCTGTTATTTTATCTGTACTTTGAATTTTCTTTCTCATTTCTGCCAGAATCTCAGAACGCATTAGACTATACTCTTATAGATCAGGGCAACTTTATTTTATTTTTGTTGGAATAGCCTAGCAGTATTATTTTACTCATTACAAATTATTACTAAACTTGATCCTGCATGTTCTATACATGGCTTCTAACATATTGGTATGTTGAGGGTTTGTTTTTCTTGGGAAAAGATACTTCATGATTCTTTAATGTTCTTCTGCCTTTCTTACACTCACAGGGATGTCCCAAATCAATCCAATGTATTCAGTCAGAAAATAAAAGCCTGTCTAATTGTATTGAAATGATAACTTTGGAGTTATGAAGTATCATTTCTATCATAATATCCACCTTGCTTAAAGATACTCTCTAATTGTTCTGAATCATGTTAAAATTTTAGAAGTCCCTGTGATTTAAGAAATATAGTCTTTGCTTAGTAAAGAACAAGCTTGCTTCAAGTATGTTAATGTGATTCCCATTATTTTATACTCTTCTCATTTGCTTAGGTACTGAACCCCTAAATAAGACAGGAATGCTTGAGTTGGAACTGTGAAAGCAAAACATGTCCTGGAAAAGGAAAGAAGAGAAAAGAGATAAATATGATAGGGCCTCTTGGGGTTCAGTGCTAGAGGGTGGAATATGGAGGTGGTGGTAGGTGGCATAGATTTATGTGCTTTGAGTATCATGTATATCCTGGGTGTATATTCCCAGTGCAATTGTGAGAGATGGCTCTGTCTATCTCAGTGCAGCTCTGCTCTGGGGGCTAAATGTTTCCCAGCATTTTGTGAAAATATTTCCCATGGGTAAGTGAATAAATAAATGAAATAGTTAAATATCTCAATGGAAATATGGTGTACTCTTTCAAAATAAAGCAATGGATAGGTCTTCCTGGTGCTACCATGTCAGTAAAAGGATTAAAACAAGGAATCTTGTTAGTGGAAAATAGAAGGTGAAAGAATTGCCAATAATAGCAGTAGTGAATCCCTACGAGAACAATGGAAGGCTTAAGTCCATATTATATTTTTTTTTAGTGGGGCTTTGCCAGCCAGACCTCTTTCATTTAAAGTATCTGCAAGTTACTGATGGAGAACGTCCTGATGGAACAAGAGGGAGAGAGCCTGAGAAATGCCTGTTACCTACGTATCTACCTACATGTTTTTACAGTTACCCTGGCTCATTGCATTTTTCCAGTTATTAGTTTTATTCTATGGACTTCTTTCTTTCATGATGTTTCTACTTCTGAAAATGCTTTTGTTAAATCAACAATGACATCATCCTTCAGTCCAGTTCACACTTTCCACTCTCTTATTTGATCTCTTTGCCACATTTAATATAGTTGATCACTCTCACCTTTAAATTCTTTCCTTCCTTTGCTTCCAAGCTTCTATTATTTCTCCTTTTCTTCCCTCCTCACTCGCAACCACTTGTAAGACTCTTTCTGACTTTTCTTTTCCATGTCCCTTAATAATAGAGTACTTAAGAGTTCCATCATCGATCCTCTTTTCATCTGTGAGTTCAGCTGGATAGTCCAAAGCTGATGATTCCCAAATTATAATTCCTAGACTAAACACCTTTTTTCTGAACTCCATACTCATATTTCCGATAGACTTTTTGATAGTTCCTCCTCAATGATAAATGATGTCTTACATCTAAAACAAAAGTATTTTGTTTCAAAACCTGCCTTTCTTCCTGTATTTGTATTTTCCTGTATTTGTTATTTTGTTTGATTGCACTACTCTCCAACAAATTGCCCGGATGACAATCCAGAAGTTACTCTAGCCTACTGTCTACTGCTCATTTACCATATCTAGTCAGTCATGAGGCCATCCTGAGTCTATCTTCTTAATGCCTCTCAAACTCGTTTTCTTTCCTCCTTTACTGCCATGGTTAAAACAAATTCCCTAGTAAATGTTTTTTTAATGGAATACAAGGAGTGGGAGTGAGGAGAAATAAAGTAGGGAAGGAAAGAGAATGCATCAGTGAACACAACATCTAGGCGGGTGTCTCTAAGTGTGACTGTTAGGCACCAAGAACCTATCCTCTGTGATCCTATAGCCTATGTTTAAGGACTGGAAAGGTGAGAGGTTAAGGAAATGTTGGAAGAATTTATCAATCCATTCTCATATCCTGCTAGTCAAAGATTTGTCCCAGGACTTTTATAGGCTCACACTTTTGGGTCACACATATGTGAATGTCAAGTGGGACCACAAAGGTCAACAGGGAAGACTCAAGACTAGAGACACAAGGCATATAACCATTGAGGCCATCTGGGGAAGTGCTGTCAGATTGCAAACATCTGATGTCTGACAGAGCCACACAGAGATAGCTGAGCCTGAGTGGATCTGAACTGTTTCATAAGAGGCGTCTAGCACACTTTCTAACTCTTTTTCCTTCTTTCCTTAATCTAGTCTATTTTCTGCAGTGCCACTTTCCGGGGCTTTTAAATTGTGAAATCTACCAATCTGGTCTTAAAATCCTTCAGTGATTCCACATAGCTCATATGACAAATGAGAAATTTCTTAATATCAGATAAAAGGGCTTCATGACTTGGGGTACATGGGTGGCTCAGTTGGTTAAGTGTCTGCCTTTGGCTTGGGTCATGATCCCAAGGTCCTGGGATTGAGCCCCACATCGGGCTCCCTGCTCAGCGGGGAGCCTGCTTCTCCCTCTCCCTCTGTTTCTCCCTGCTTGTGTTCTCTCTCTCTCTGTCAAATAAATAAATATTAAAAAAAAAACAGGGATTCATGACCAAATCTTACTTATCTTTGTAGCATTTGTAACACTTTTGCACATTTTCCCTAGGAAACTACCATGGGGGAATTACAATTATGTTAAGTGTGTTTGTTGACTCATGGTTTCGTCTGCTAAGGATGCTCCATTAACCATCGTTTACAGTGGCATGAACATCACTTTTTAATGTGATACGTTCTTTGCCATCTCCTGATATAACTAAGTAGTTCTTTTTCTAAACTTCTCTAATCTCTGGTTCATACTTGAATATAGCACACAACAAAATGGCTTAAAAATTAGTTTACATATATAAGGTAGAGATTGCTTTCTATTTAGTTTGGTATTATCTAGGATTAGCAAAAGCCCTACCATCATCAAAATTGTACTTAATGAAGAGGTTATATGAATGAATAAATCTTATATTTACCTCTGCCAAAATCACTTTAACTTGAATTTTAGTCTGCAATAACCACACTTGATCTGATATTTCTTACACATTTATGTGTATTTTTTTATGGTGTCAGTTGTTTTGTTTTCCAGTTGATTCATTTATGTTCCAGTGTTCTGATTCTTCAGCCAGATTTTAAACTGTGAGTACAGGACGTTTGTTCTACTTGTGTTTTCCATAACATTGTGCACAGAAAAAAAGCTCAGTAGTCACTATTGACTTTGTTCAGCAAGTGAATGAATAAAATAAATATTTCACTTGAATTACTTACATTGTTGCTTTCTTTCTTTCTTCTTCTTTTTTTTTTAATATCAAAAGTTGGAAGCTTAGTTAAGGAAGAATTGTTTTCCAGCTCTTTCTTTTCCCAGTCATTCTGTTTTATTCTATTTGTGAATTGATGAAATTAGCTCTGAAATACCAAAAGCAGTTTCTTCTGCATTCTATAAGTATTTTAGATATCAAGAACTTTTTAACACTACATTAAGAGAACTGTGATAGTTTTTTATAATCCTGTGGTGAATCCAGAATTTTTAGGGAGCTATGCAATGATTGATAAGAATTACTATTACAGAACTGTGGGGATGAGCTATTGCTCAGAGATTTATTGTGTATAGCATGTGCATTTACATGAACGATAATTGCTCAATGTTTTTGATAATGAAGAGAGAATAACATATTCTCTTTCTGAATCAATTGATACAGAATTTTCATTCTTCATGGAAGAATGTGAAAAGGTATCTCTAGGGAAACTATCATATATCTGATATGTGATAGAGAAGTAGGGCTAATACAAGGAAATTGCTAGTTCTATTTATATAGTAAGGTCACTTTTTCTTTCTTTCTTTTTTACAACTTGTAGTTGCAAGTGCTTTCATTATTTAGAAAGATAGTTTTTAAGTTAGAGGAAATATGATACCTAAAGTAAAATGCATGATCCTTCAAATTAATTAATGAAGTTATTGTCGTGTTTTAAAAAAATCTCATGTGAAAAACAAAGAGAATAATTTTAAATAGAACAATTTTTGTAATTGAAGTATAACTGACATACAGTATCTTATTAGTTTCAGGTGTACATTACAGTTATTCAATATTTTTACATAGTGCAAAATGATTCCCATGATAAGTCCAGTTACTATCTGTAACCATATGAAGGTATTATGGTGTTATTGACTGTATTCCCTCTGCTGTACATTACATCCCCATGACTTATTTACTTTATAAAAGAAAGTTTGTAGCTCTTCATCCCTTTCACCTATTTTGCCTGCTTTCAGCCCCTCCCTTCTTTGGTAACCAACCATTTGTTTCTGTATCTATGAGTCTGTTTCTGTTTTGTTTTGTTTGTTGTTTGTTTTGGTTTTTAGATTCCACATAATCATGTGGTATCAATATGGTGTTTGTCTTTGTCTTATTTATTTTACTTCACATATACCCTCTAGGTCCCTCTGTGTTGTCGCAAATGGCAAGATTTCATGTTTTTTTATGGCTGAGTAATATTTCATTTTATGTATACCACATCTTTTTTTTAAGATTTTATTTATTTATTTGTCAGAGAGAGAGAGAGCGAGCCTGCACGAGCAGGGGGAGCAGCAGGCTCCGTGCTGATGTGGGACTCAATCCCAGGACCTTGGGATCATGACCGGAGCTGAAGACAGACACTTAACTGACTGAACCCCTCAGGCGTCCCAATACACCACATCTTCTTTATCCATTCATGTATCAATGGACACTTGGGTTGCTTCCATATTTTGGCTATTGTAAATAATGCTACAATAAAATAGGGATGTTTATATCTCTTCAAATTGGTGTTTTTATTTTCTTTAGTTAAATACCCAGAAGTGGAATTGCTGGCTATATGGTAGTTCTATTTTTATTTATTTATTTTTTTGAGGAAATATCCATACTGTTTTTCATAGTGGCTGCACCATTCTACATTCCCACCAATAATGTATAAGAGTTCCTAAAATAGGACAATTTTCAAAAAGGACAAATTTGTCTTGTCTTTGTTGCTTCTGTGTTATCTAAAACATATCAAGTAAATAGGAAACTTTCTCTTACTTTATCTCTTTCTTTCTCACTTTTCTTGTTTTCCCCTTGTCTTCTCTGAGAATGAGATAGATTTAGGGCAGCTTAGGGAAAATGGGTAATAAAAAGCTATCTGAAAAAATATTCTCTTTTAAATCCTGAGTTGATTCCAATGTGTCATGCTTATTTTATTTCTTTACTCATTATTTCTATTACTAGCTAGTTGTCATTAACTCATTATTAATTTTGAAGTTTCCTTCTATGCAGGAGGAATACATTCTCCTTGTTTTCTTTAGAAGTCTTAGTGCTTAGAGGAAGGGAATTTGGTCTGGGACCCTGGAAGTCTATATCAGTGTTTTAATCAGGGAATAGGTAGTGCCAACGTGGACTGAAATAAGACTAATACAAAGTGTTTTACCACAAATGGTTTCTGGCTAATGTTGGAAGAGTATGCAACTACCAACCATAGGAAGGATAAGACTTGTATGTGTAATAGCTTTCATTGATGAAGAGGTCTATACTGGAATTTAACAATATTTATTATTATGTTGTGACACCCATTTAAGAATAATTAAATAATAATGATCTCACATGAATGGTTTAATAAAAATAAAAGCAGATATGAGTATCAAGATGTGAGTAAACCTTACTAACTACTGGCATGCGCTGAAAGAAAATCATTAAAAATGTGTAATTGAGAAGTCATTGAATGTGCTTCAACTAGATTGGTTTCAAATTGGTAAGTAATTTACTTTTGAGGTCAGGTGTGCATTTTAAAATAAAAAGGTGAATTACAGTACTATTATTAAAAAACAAAATCAACTGACCTTATAATAGGGAGAGTAAACTGAATTATCTGGGTGGGCCCAATGTAATCGCATGAATAGTTGAAAGCAGAATGGAAAGGCAAAAAAAAAAAAAATCAGAGATGTGTCAGAAAGGGAAATTAGAGAGCTTTGAAGCATGAGAGGAATTCAATCGATTGCTGAAGAGGGACTGCATGGAAAGCAT
This sequence comes from Callorhinus ursinus, assembly GCF_003265705.2. NCBI lineage: Eukaryota > Metazoa > Chordata > Mammalia > Carnivora > Otariidae > Callorhinus > Callorhinus ursinus. The sequence goes on along the minus strand of NW_027397066.1, from coordinate 48,463,778 downwards.
TAGAAGGAATGTAGACAGCCTCTAGGAACAAAGATTGACTCCCAGCTGACAGCCAGTGAAGAAAAAGTCACAGGGAAATGGATCCTACCAACAACCTGAGTACGCTTGGAAGCAGATTCTTCCCAGAGGCTTCCAAGGAGCCAAGCTGGCTCACACCTTGATTTCAGTCTTATAAACCTGGAACAGAGAAACCAGCCAAGCTAAACCAGACTTCTGACTTAAAAGAAAGGTGACATAATAAATTTGCATTGTTTTAAGTTGCTAAAACAAAACAAAACAAAACAAAACAACTACCCAAAAAACAAAAACATATGTGAGAACTCCATTGTCTAATGCTTTGTGTCAGGAAATATACACTGGCACTTACATAGTGAATCCCTTGCATCTGAAATCTTTTGTTTAGCAAAAATTCCAAATAAAAGATAATAGAGGAAGGCAGAATAGAATAATTAGATCTAAATATGAACAAATAGAAGGGCCCATATTTTATACTTGAAGTCTGAAATAGACTGACATTAACTGCTAATTAATTAACTGATCATAACTTCAACCAAGATGTGCCAGAAAGAATGAAAATCCTTCTAACTCAGATGCATTAGCACATGGAAGTATAGCTGTTGTGTTTACAGAAAACTTTTCCTGTAAATCAAGGATGTTTCTGTTTTTTTGTTTAAGTAGTCTTTAGATGATCGTGAATGAACCAATAATAAGCCACATAGATTTTTTTCTTAGTCACACCCATATATGTGGCTTCAGAGCCACACAAGCTTATTATTCCACTATAACTTTACCTAATTAGAGAAAATGTGTTGATGGCTATAGATCAGAAGTGAGTCTGATTCTATTTTTATCTACACTATATTCCCTCACTAATCTTTATCATATTATTTTCAAAGTTTTCCATTACACAAAATTTTTCCAGAGTGATCTTATGAAAACATTTGTCAGAATCTCTGATTAGCATTATTTGCTAAGGATTCTCAGCTATATGCTTATAATCTGCTCTCTTCATTGACAGATATTTTTACCCACCCATCATGTTGGCATATGCTCTAAAACAAAATCTACAATAAGCATTTAAAAATTTTTCATCCAAAGATTTTTTTTTTTGCCTCAGGATCTCATCTTAGTAAAGAAAAAAATAGGTATTTTTCCTTTTTACTTATTCATTATCCAATTCTTTACCTCAAATATATGTTCCATATTTATCCACAACTACTGCTTTGCTAGAACCACTCTCAACTCTCACCTGGAAAACTTTCTTTTTTTTAAGTTTATTTTTTAGTAATTTCTATACCCCATGTGGGGCTCAAACTCCCAACCTTGAGACCAAAAGTTACATGCCTTACCGACTGAGCCAACCAGGCACCCTGTACCTAGATAACTTTAATATTTTCTTACCAATTACCCTAATTCTGTATTTACCACCCCCTTCCTCCCTACCACAGCATTGAGAGTGACATTTTAAAATCAAAATTAGATTATGTCACTTTATCCTTAAAACTCTCTAAATGACTTCTCATTGGACTTAAAGTTTGAATTCCTTATGGTGGTCTTTGAGGCTTTACTTGAACTGGTTCCTGAGTAACTCTAACTTTCTTTCTTACCTTGTTTGCCCTTTGTTGAATTTGGCTACACTAAATTTCTTCCTGGATTTCAACTATAACAGATTTGTTTAGATTTGACTCTGTAAACACCAGCTCCTCAGAGACTATCCTTGACCATCCTAGCTAAAGTTATTTCATTTTGCACCCATTATTTGAACTGATTTTCATTAAAGTACTATATTATCTGATTTTATATATGATTATGTATTTTTTATGCCTCTGCCTTCTTGAATACAAATTCCATATTATTTAATGACATCATCTTTTTTGTCTACTGCCTGTTTCTCTTTCTTCTAATAGTATTGAGCACATAATAGTCTTTTAATAGTATTTTGCAAATAAATGAATGGATATTCTTAGAATGAATTCTTAGGGGCGCCTGGGTTGCTTAGTCATTAAGCATCTGCCTTCGGCTCAGGTCATGATCCCAGGGTCCTGGGATCGAGCCCCACATCAGGCTCCCTGCTCGGCGGGGAGCCCACTTCTCCCTCTCCCACTCCCCCTGCTTGTCTTCCCTCTCTTGCTGTGTCTCTCTCTGTCAAATAAATAAATGAAATCTTAAAAAAAAAATGAATGAATTCTTAGAAGTAGACTCCCTGGACCAAATGGTATAAAAGTTTAAGTTTTCTGAAGCAAACAACTAAGTTTCTTTCATAAATATTATTTTAACTTTTAATTCTATGGATGAAGGTATCTGTTTTTCAAACACTCATCAAATAAAACAAGATTACATTAAAAAGATGCTGCCAATTTGTTTGATAAAAAATAATATCTTGTATACTTTGAATTCTTTATTATAGAGATAGAATTATTTACTACTTATTTTTGAGGTCTTATTTTTGTTGCTAATTTATATTTATTCTTTTGATCTACTATTACCAATGATTTGTAACTCTAGTTGAACATGAAAGTAATCTTGAAAGTTAAAAAACAAAACAAAACAAAATAATATTTAGGTCTCACTTCTAAAAATTCTGATTTAATTTTTCCAGAGTGGGCCCTGGCATTAAAAAAAAAAAATGCTTCAGAGGTTAATAAAGTTTTATCAGGTTTGAGAACTACTTGAAACTCATTAATAAGTATTTTGTGTTCATAAACATACAACTTCAGATTTGAGCCTCCCTCTATGAAATTGGGAGAATAATTACTGGTAAAATAAACTATCAGAAGATCTTTATTATTTCTTTATGTTCTCTTTATGTGTGATAATTATCAAACTGGTCTCAGCTTCAAAACCACCCTTTCTTACTCTGCTGTGTGAAGCTGGTACTGAAACCTTGGACGCGATGTTTTTTCCTTTTCCTGCTGGTTCCTGTTAGGTTCTGCCAGTGGGGGGTGCCACAGGGAGACTAGAAGATGGGAAGTGGAGGAAGAAATTTTCTGATACTATGCAACATTTCTTCACCTAAAGGCCGAAGTTTGTCACAGTTGAAGCAGCCAATTCCAAGCTACAGTTTTTCCAGCAATAGCAAAACGAGTCTCATTAGAGACAGCCTGCTCAGAGTTCTGAATCCCAACTCCTTACAGTCCTTCCTCTGACACTCCAATAATATCTGAACTTTGTTCCCTTTGCAGAGATGCGAGTCACAGTCCCACTGGGCCCCTTCTCCAAGATTCTAAAGGTTAGTAATTTCAACTTTGTCCTTTCGTTCTCCAGGCCCTGGCTTAGCATCTGCTTCCTGCAGTTACTGCTTCCGGATACCTCAGTGTTTCTTTTTAACGTTTCATTTCTCTAATACCTGGTTAGCACTTATTTATATTTACTTCTCCCAGTTATCACAGCTGTGGGACCTCTACATCCTGACTGGATTGTGACTAACAAGTAGGACTGAATCACTGGCTAATTAAAATGTCTAAGGCATATTTTGGGCTATATTTCAGTTTCTAAAGGAGTCCTTAGAGTTATGGGAAGAAAGGGTTAAGTGGCCTTCTGATGTTGAGCCCAAAGGCAGAAATTTCAACTCTTTGGTTAAAAAAACGAAACAAAACAAATCCTCTTTTTTAGTAGTGATCTCATTCTAGCCACACATTCATATATTCTTGAATTGCCTGGTGAGGTTCTTCATTGAAGACCAGGCAGGGTAATGAGTGACGTGTTATAATAAGGGTGCAGTGGCAGAAGAAAACATGATGAAGAGATTATAGTATTAGAAACGGAATAGGTACTGTGGGCTATTTCTAAATGTATTTCTGAACGTGTAATTTCTATTTGATTGTTTCTCCTTCTAAAACAGTAAAATACTTATTCTTGTCCTACTTACATGATGTGTTTTTTGACAGAAATAGTCAATCATCTAAAAATATTTTGAGAGTTAAGAATTGTTACATTAATAAAATAGTTAAGTGTATATAATTAAAAAAATTAAATTGTATAAGAAAGGGTCTAGGCACATTATTAAACTTTTATTGACTATGTTCGTTCCCTCTCACCTCAAATGGAGGGATTACAAATACAGTCTTATTTATCATCTCTCCATACTCAAATGCAGATAGACATATGTATTTTGAACCATTAGTATAGCATAAATTCCCATTTGAAATGCTAGTCTCTGGAAGTTAGGTACTTTGCCTCAACTTCTTACTCTTATCCTTGAATAATACTGATACCCTTGATACCAGGGAAAGAGTCATAATCACTGACACCAAGAACTGAGTGGGGGCTCACGAATTTGTATAACAGTTTCAAGGAAATGACTAAAAAGATATGCAGATGTTTAGATCCAAAATTAAATACAAAAATAATAAACTTTGAAGTGCTTTGTGATGTACTTCCGATAATAACATTTTAAATAGATAATAAACATTTTAAAAAGATTAAAGATGGTCATTTCTAATATTTGAAGCAATATTAACATGACAGCATGCTAGTTTTAACTCTCTCATCAAGGTTGGGTAGGTGGAACAATATAGTGACATCTAAGGACCTGAACCTAAAGTGCCAATTGTCCAATCAAGACACTATTATCTTGGTTCTCTGATTTTGAGAAAAAGCCTCTTCTTTTTGTCTTACAAAAATAAATCATGGACTATATATTGTCAAATGATTCTGTGACATCTTTGAGAGTTTGAGACTGCTTCTGGACACAATTTTACCTCCTATTTGCTTCTGAGAATTGGCTCTTGTTATCTGCAGTGGCTGTCAGCTGTGGCTTTACCAACTGGCACAAAAGAAGGCTCATGGGGAAATATATAGAAACTTTCCATTTGGGGCATAAATTCTACCTCTTTGCCAGATTTTGTGCCAAGTAAAAAAGTTATGAAGGCACTCTTTTTTTTAAAAAAGATTTTATTTATTTATTTGAGAGAGAATGAGATAGAGAGAGCATGAGAGCGGGGAGGGTCAGAGTGAGAAGCAAACTCCCTGCTGAGCAGGGAGCCCGATGCGGAACTCGATCCCGGGACTCCAGGATCATGACCTGAGCCCAAGGCAGTCGCTTAACCAACTGAGTCACCCAGGTGGCCCCATGTGAAGGCACTCTTATCTATAGCACACCAAATATAGGAACAGTTCTTCCTAAGCATAGCAGAAAACATTATTTATTGACTGTGATAATCCTGGGCTTGCCTGAAAACCAACCTTTATAGCCGGAGGGGCACACTTGAGTGAGAATCAACTCTTTCTAAACAAGAAGCGTTGACAACAGAATACGACACCTGACATGCTTGGTCCTTCCTGCCAGGCAAATCTGAAAACCCTGCTGCTGCCCTCCGCTTGTCCACGCTACCTTCTGTCTCCATTCTGCAGAGGCATTGATAACAGCAAGCCTCAGTTATGGCAGTTGTCTTGGCACGAACCCTCAGATACGCTGTTCTCTGGCTGCTCACTCTGACTATTGGCAGACAGGATGAACAGGCTGCAGAATCAACCCCATTAGTGTCAACCTAATCCCCTGTAACGGGATCCACACTGGCCAAGATTAGGCACCATTCCCCATCCCCACCCTCATGTAGTATGTCAGCCCAGCACAAAATCGAGCACTTAATAGAAGGGATGATAGCACTGCGTTTGCCGCCACCTTTTGAGGAAAACCAGAACAATGCCTTTGGGCATTGGGTGCTGTACATGTAAAAACTGAGAAAAATCTTCATTTTTTATAGTGGAAGGAGATTATTGAGATATGTTCACAGGAATATTTCTAGATGTATCTTTTTTAGAACAATGCTGTTGGTGCCACTGCTATTATAGTACCAAGAGAAAATATAAGCTTTTTGAGCAGGATTGTCTGTGTGTGTGTGAGAGAGAAAGAAATACAGAGAGAGAGAGAGAGAGAGAGAGAGAGAGAGAGAGACAGAGGGGAAGAAACGGACAGAAAGAATGAGGATGATGATGACTTGTATCACATTTTCGTTAGGGGAGGGGCAGGTAGAAATTTAATTAATGTTTGCTAGGGGTGGAGGCTTTGACACTGACAAGAGATAGCACGAGATTTCCGATCATTAAAAGTCCTTAGAATGTCTTACTAGGTGAGAAATAACGTTTTTAGATTAAGTTCTGCTTCAAAAAAAGAGGATGATCTTGATGACCTTTTGCAGCCCCTTACCATAAAGTTAAAATTGCCTTTTGTAGCTCAATGGACTTCTTTGCCCACTTTTTCTGCCTTTCCAGTTCAGGTCATTTTGAACATCAGAATACACCGGAACACACAGAACCTGTACTTTCGGAAATAATACAGAGCAACCAAAGTCTAAATATCAGTAGAAAAACAATAAATCACTTTGAATGTTGTTCACCAATGACAATGGCCTTGTACTTCCAAGATATAATGGACATTGAACAACAGAGAGAAGCATCAGAAGATGAACAGCTTGTCTCTGCAATCTTCAGCAATGACAACATGGCTACTGACAGTCATAAGCCCTTGAAATTTCCAAGTTCTGTTGATGGAGCTATGATCCTTACTGATACACTCCGTAAGCCTCGGACACCTTCTGGTTCGGCTGCTCCTTGATGCAGCACCTGTGCATGTACTTGTGGGCCTAAAAATAGCAACGGCAAAAACCGCATGGAAATCAAAAGCAAACCCTGTTGTTTTCACAGTTTGTGTTTCCATCGAACTCCTTGTAAGGATGCCCACTTAACATACTTTCCCTGGTTTTATGGTAGCTGCAGCACTGGGTTCTTATTTCTTTCCATATGAGGGTTTTTTCCCTTCAAGAATTTAAAGTTTTAGAGAGCTGAGTCTTATTTGCCTACATTTTCAGGATTATGTGGGCTTCAATGAAAGCTTTATATAATAAAGGATTTCAGTTGGGAAATATTGGGAAAAGTGGACAGAATAAAGTTGCTGTAATTAAAAGTAATTAAGATCCTCAGTGGGAGACTTGGGAGCTCAGAAGGAAGAGCCACAGAATATACCTGAAACAGTCTCCATTTATCTTCCAATCCCTATCTAGAGTTATTAAAACCAGGCAGAGTAGGAGGAGAATTCTTGATCTTTGTGAGGACTATGCTCAGTTTGGACCCTCAGGGAGGAACCAAAGATCCTGTTTGTTAGCTTTTGTCCCTGGAGTTTAGAATCATTTATATCACCTATGGTTCCAATCCAGTTCAGGTCATATTGGACAAATGGGAGACAATGGATATGAAGGATGTTTTAATTCGTAACAGAACTGCCTCTTTTAAGCATGAGTATGAGCACAATAAGTAAGATTTTACTAGAGACTTTTATTTCCAACTTCAGCAGCCATTTCTTTTTATAAAAATCTTGCATTGTCCATCTGGATTTTAGGTTTGTGATAAGAACTACGCCAAGGAATCTTGGGCTCATGAGCCAAAGCAGATTATACCTTCCTCTGCCTTCAACAAAACCTCCATCTCAAACATGAATTATGGTGAAATGAGTTAATAATAATATATACTTCAGCAAGAAAGTAAAAAACTTTGACACTCAACACTTATTCCTGAATCTTTGGGCTCCTCTAGCTTGTCCTTCCCTACCTTTCTCTCTAATACCATTATATTTGCACCCAGAACTTCAGAACAGCACAGATGTCCCTTGAGTCATCCCCTCAATGACATTCAGGAGGCAGAGTTAGTTTTAGACACTGCAGAAGCCTGGCAAGTATTGTTATGCTGAGAGAAAGCAACAAAAAAATGTATAACTCTACCCTTCTTTCAGACAGTTTTTGTACTTTCTATGACATCATAAATGCAGAGTTGAGAAACAATGTATTTGAATAATCTGATCTGAAAGAACATTATAAAATACTTCATGGCCATCTTTGGCCATATAGGTATGTAATTAAGAGGAATTTAGACCACAGACATTTCTGACTTCTTATTGTATATATTATTTAAGCACAATGATAATTCATTCCCTTTCTTGTGTTTAGTATGATTATTTTAAAGATTCTTCCATGTTGTTGGCTGAATTAATAGTTAATTTTGTAAATAGCTCAGTAGTATTTGCATTGCATCTCTGATGAAAAATAAGTTTCTGTGAGTTCTATTTCTGAATTCTCTATTTGGGTGTATTGAATTATTTTCTGTCCTTATATCAGTACTTCATAATTACAATACCTTTTTAGAAATTCTTGAAATCAGGCAATGAAAATCCTTCAAATATATTATTTTTTAAAAATGTTTTTCCAGTTAGAAGATAAATAAGTTCTGGGATGTGATGTACATCATGTTGATTATAGTTACCAATACTATGTTGTATATTAAAAAGTCACCGAGAGTAGATCTTAAAAGTTTTCAACACACACATACAGATTCTAACTATGTGAGATGATGTATGTGTTAACTAACCTTATTGTGGTGATCATTTTGTATCATATACATATATTAAATCATCATATTGCATACCTGAAACTTATGCAATGTTGTACATCAGTTTTATCTCAATAAAGCTGGGGACTTTTTTTTAAAGCGATTTTGTTTATGTAAGATCTTTGCATTTCTATATAAACTTTGAATTAGTTTCTAAACTGCTACTAAATTTTTATTAGGCTTTTGATTGGGACTATATCAAAACATATGAATCAATTTGGGGAAATTGTTATCTTAACAATACTGAGTCTTAAAATCCATGAACATGGTATATTTATTCATTTATTTGGGCCTCTTAATTTCTCTTTACAGAGTTTTGTGGTTTTTAGTGTAGAGGCTGTGCCTGACATTCATTAAATCTATTCTTAAGTGTTTTTATGTTAGCTTGTGAATTTCCTTTTTCTCAGGCATCACAGTCTTGGGCTGTCTGTTCTCCACTATATGTAAAACAGTACCCTCACCTATTTTGTCTAGTGTCTTATTTGTTTATTCCAGTAGGTTAAGTCTGACACCAGTTACTTCCTCATGAGCAGGAATGAAAATGCTAGAATAATCCTTTTGAAAGAGAAAATACTTTGTCTTCCTCTCTTCAAAACCTTGCTATGGACTCCCATTTCAACTACAGTGAAAGGTCTTACAAGTCTCTAGGGTCCTACACAATTCACATACTATCCCTCCAAGCCAAATGATTACCTCTCTTCCTGTTGTGGGTCTCATTCCAGTTACATTAGCCTCCTTTGTTTCCCTCAAACTTTCCAGGCAAAATCCAATGTGTCCTTTGCTCAGATGTCCTTTCTGCCTCTAATAATCTTGCACAGATATCTGTTTGGTTGATTCTCCCTCCTCCTTCAAATCCGTACATATATCTCATCCTCCCAATGGGGTCTACCTGATCATTTTACTTAATACGGGAATCTGGTCTTTCCTCTGCCTGCATATACCAATCCCTCTTACCTTATTCCATTTCTTTTGTTTTTGTCAGTAATATTTGTCACCTTCTAATATACTTGTAACTCACTTTTTTTAATGTTTGTTCTTTATTGTCTTTCTTAGTTTAGCATAACTTCCAATGCCCTACTTACACTTAGTAGACCTTTCACTGTATTACTGCTCATACCCAAGTGCCAGTTTCTACAACTTTTGGCTTGATAACTTCCCTCTGGATTAGTAGAAGATTGTTCTATGTGTGGCAGACTGACTGTGTGGAGAAATTAACACACCAAAAACAGCTCTCAACCAACTCACATGAGTTACTCCACAACTATGACAGCTCTCTCAGGCCTTTTGTGCATAATTCCCAAGGCTGTGTTTAATTTTTATTTCCCAGAGTTTCTGTACAATACTAAGTGGCAATCTCTCACCATGGTAATTGACATAACGATATTATCATTGATTGGTTGCCTTTGTATCCCTAATTCAGTTGCCTACTACTATACTTTCCAAAACTCCAACTCCTAAATAAATTATTTGAATTCAAATCTAGGATACGCTTTTGAGAAAACCCAAACTAAGATATCAACTAGAATGTAAGTTTCATGAAGGCAAGGATTTTTTCTTTTATTACTATTATTATTATTATTTTAATTGATGTGTCTCAGGTCCCTATAATAGCACCAAGTATAGAAAAGGGGGACAAATATTTGTGGAATGAATTAATGAACTTAATAAATATTTTCTAGAAACATTCTTTAGTAATGATACTCATAAAAAGTGTCTGAGTTTTCATTCATTATGTTTAGAATTCTAAGTGTCAGTTTTGGAAACGTAAAATAAACCTCATTGCTATGTGCATTTTAAGATTTCTTTAATAATTAAAAAAATATTTCTTTAATAATTAGAAATTTTGTATTTCTGAAGTTTTCTTGTGGTTATCTATATTTATTTTATGAATTGGTTTGTTCTTCATAGTTGTGGGGTGGAGACAAAATATTTTTAATATATGCTTTTTTTGCAAGTGTTTTTCCTTGTTTTTTAAAATATTCCAATATATTTCATATCTAGAAATTTTATGTTTATGTCATTGGATCAATTGATCTCTTTTTGAGACTATTCCTATTATGGACTCAAAATATTAAGTTATGTTTTCTTCCAATATTTTATGTCTTTTTAAATTATGTTCACTCTTTTTTTTTTAAGGTTTTATTTATTTATTTGAGAGAGAGCATGAGCAGGGGTTGGGGGGGTGGGGGGATGGGGTGGGGAGGAGGAGCAGAGGGAGAGGAAGAGGAAGAAGCAGACTCCTCGCTGAGCAGGAAGCCCAGACAGGGGGCTCCATCCCAGGACCCAAGGCAGACGATCAACTGACTCAGCCACCCAGGTGCCTCAAATTACGTTCACTCTTAATTTTACCCAGAATCTATTTATAGTTCAGATGACTGTTTCCCCTTCAGTATAGATAACTAGTTCAGAGGACTGTTTCCCCTTCAGTATAGATAACTAATTACCACAGCACTGTTTCTTGAATATATTGAATTGTATTTTGAAGATTGAATAGGATTTAACTATGAAGACAAGGAAGGGAAGGAATTTTCAGCAAGTGTAATCACTGGTAGAAGACAAAAGTACAATTAAAAAATAGTGGAATCTAAGACCTATAAATAATTTAGCACATGACTGGAAAAATTAGTTTGGAACTCTATACTTAGTTCTGGATCCCATTTCTATTATACTACTATGTCTTTTAAATGAGCAGATGGTGCCTGTGGCAGAGATAGTAATGCTCACCAAGTAGTCCACGTGCTCCTCTACATATTCTAGCCTCCCTTGCAATTATATTTAAGCCATGTGATTGGTTCTGTACAAAGAACTGTGAGTGGAAATTATGTCAGTCCTGTCTGGGCTGATGCAGTAAAATGTATGTGCCTATTCTATTCACATTTTCTCTTTCTATGAAACTGTCAGAGGAAGTGTGTTGAAAATGCTAGTTGAGATGGCAGAAACTTCATCAGCCTAGAACTGTATAAGCATAGTCTCTAGATCTGTGTGGGACGTTTAATGAGTGTGAAAAATAAGCCTTTATAGTATTTGATTTCTAAAATATAGGAGATAACTTTCTGCAGCATTGCTTACTTTGTCTTGACTAAAACTGTATCTAAAACCACAAAATTAAATGGAACTCATTATCATTCATTCCAAACCTATTGCTCCATCAAAATTTCTAATTTCTGTTAATGGTGGTCTGGTTCCTTAGCTTCATAGGAATGGTCTGAGGATTAGATAAATGAATGAATACATTTAGGACACTTGAAATTTAGTAACCTCACAGTAAGTTTTTTATATCATCATTTATATTTTTGTTAGTTACTTGGGTGCAGAATCTTGGACTTGCTTTGGCTTAAGCCTTGTTCTAATTTCATTAGTTACCAATATATTTATTCTATCTCCTAGAGTTAGCATTAAATCAAGCTGACTTCTATTTCCGCTCCTGCCACCTTAGTTCAAGCTTGACTTAGTCTATTGTAATAGTCTTATAGCAGGAGTGCCTTCCATTATAAGATTAGTTTTGCTATTATAGAGGAAATACAGGCAATCAGATTTCTTTCAAACTTAAATTGTTGAGTGCTTTTCTATTGCATACTAGGGCTGAATTTTCATTTCAGTTTCTCTGCAATGGAAGCTCAACTTACACTTAGGCTTGATTGTATATCATACCCTACAGACCTTTTTCTCTAGTCCTACTATATTACTATCCTCAAAACATGTCCTATATTTTTCTGCTTATATGCTTTATTGGGGTACAAGTGTTAGTTATTATAGCAAATATTATAAGTCTTATTTAAGTTCCAACTCAAATGATACGTCTTCCTAAGTCTTCCATGATTTTCCTACCAAGAAGAAACTTCTGCTGAATTCTTAATGTACATTGCATTTTCCTGAAATTGCTCTATATCTTTTCCACATCTAGAAGATACTACATATTTAATATAGAAACTCATCTTTAATTTTTATCACCACTTAAAATAGCATCCTAAATCTTGTGGGTTAACTATCTGTGTTTCTTGAATATAGATATAGGTAAAAGCTAACAAATGATAAGTTAGAAACCTTGCATGCTGAGTTCTGGAAAATCTAAGTTTCTTTTGAAGAATTTATTTGTGATTTATGTGTTTATTTAGGGTCTATTTTTAATTCAAATAATTGAATTGAATCCAGTGCATTTTATTAATTGTTAAGTAAAACATTCAAGTTATCTGCTTTTACTTTTCTACAAGGTAACATTTATGTCATTATTGTCTTAACAGAAAATCAATGACAAGTTCAAATTTCCCTTGTAGAAAAGCCTGGATTAAAATATATTTATGAAGGCAACATGAACTAGCAAAATTAGAGAAAAATTATTAGGGATACTAAAGATAAATACTGCTATACTTTGAGAAGGAGAAGGAGATATGAAAGGTCCTCTAAAGCAGCTGCAATTATGAAAATTAATAAGAATTCATGAAAGAACAAGAACTATAAATGAGTCTTTTAAAAAGTAGAGAAATATGATAAATTGTGGTACTATGGATAATCACAATTAGCAAAATGGAAAATAATTAAATAAATCAAATGCAAGCACCTATAGTGATAAATGAGGTTAGACTTGTTCAAGAACTCTGTCATTAGTAGTTTCTGTTGGTGAGGAAAAAAACAAGGAGAGAAAGAATTTCTCTATGAAAATAAAAGATAGGTGTCTATGTCCTATTACGCTTATTGAAATGGTGGTCTAACCGTGAGCTATTCATAGGGATGAGAATCTACAAATAGGCAAATGTCCCTGAATCCTCCGGGATGCAACCTCTGTCTGATGACTGCCACTCAAGCAAGTACTTAGAAGATTCAGGTCACTAAAGAATAACCTTTTCCTGCCTGTGTTTTCCTTTGCCTAGTGTGGCTATGAATTACACAGCAGGGAAGGGGTTTGTCCGAGCTTATTAAAGACACTCAGGATTGAACACATATGGTTTCCAATACTTAGGGTTAACTGTAGTAACTCTTTAGACTATTCCTAAGGAAATAGTGACCTACAATACCAGTAATTCTTAAAAATATACATGCAATGGTATAAATTATTAGATTCAATTCTAGATTTATAAAAAAAAATAGAAAAATTGACTATTGGCCTAGGAAATATGGCCTAATCGCAAACTCCAGGATTTGTGTTGTGTCCATATATACCTCTGAAATAATGGAACTGTTAGTCCTGCACCTATAGCTCTCCAAAACTGAGCTTATTAGTGTAATCTGCAGAAATGAGTGTACTGACTTGTCTTATTTAGTTCTTCCTATTCAAATTAAGTTAAAGGCACAGACTTAACTTAAAATTCACAGTTATGTGCCAATATTAACAGGCCAACAATTATTGACCGTTGGACACTGTTTGTCTTAATGCCTATTGCTTTAAGTGGCTATCTACATGTTAGAGTTGTTTTGGTTTGGGAAAGATACTAGTCAAAAATTATATACAAGTTCTAAAGACACAAAATTCGTAACTTATATGCTGTTCATAGGTACTAGAAATTACTGATTTCTTGTTATTACCAAATTACGTAAATCTCCTCCTAGCCTAAGCCAAGCTGCCATTTTATGGTCTCCAAGCTCTACTCTAATATTTGGTACCATTTTCATGCATATTGTGAATAGCTACAATTACATATATTTACACTTTGTTCCTTCAACATTTATTGAAGAGTCTTCTATCAGGAAACACTGTTTTCAGCATTAGGTATAAAAAATTGAGTAAGATAGAAAAGGTTCTTTCTAAAGGCTATATTTAGTGGAGAAAAGAAGACAATAAACAAATAGATAAATATAAAATAATTAGTACAATATCTTGAATATCAAACAGGATGGTGTGCTAGAGATTAAGTGGACAGGAAAGGCCTCCCTAAGGAGATAACGTTTAAGCTGACTCTTGACTTTTAAGGAGTCAGGCATTTAAATATCCTAGGATAAGATCCTGAGATTTGAATGAAGTTGATATATATGAAGAACAAAAAGAAGGTCAGTATAGTTAGAGTGTACTGAGCTAAGGGGCAGAGTGGTGGTGGATGTGGTCAGAAGTTGGCAGGGGTAGATCTTGAGGTGTATTGTATATACATATGTTATATTCTAAGTGGAAAGGGAAGCTTTTGTTTGGTTTCAAGCAGAGGTACAATAAAACCTGATTTATATTTTGAGACAAAAATCCTTCTGTTTGCTCTGTTGAAAATGGATTGGAAGGGGGCAAGAGTGGAAGCAGAGAGATCAATTATAAGGTTTTTTTGCAAAAATCTAGATGAAAGATGAATGGCTTGGGTGAGAACAGCAAAGATTATAAAATGTTAAGTTCATCAGAGTCACTTGAGAGTAGGGCTGGGGGATGATGAACACGGTTCTTCTTTAGACATGTTAATTTTGAGATACCTATTAGAATTCCAAATAGATATATCAAATAGATAGTTCAGCATATGAGTCTGCAGTTCAAGTAAGACCTCAAGTCTGAATGCGTACATTTAGGGGTCAAAGGTGCATCAATATACTTAAAGCCATGGGCTAAATGAAATTGTCGAGGAAGACTTGGAGAAACAGGTTCTAGGTCTTATCTGTGAACAGTGAGAAGTCTAGTGGAAGTAGAGAAGTCGGAATAGGAGACTGAGAAATGATAGCCAGTAAAGAAAGAAGAGAACTAGGAAAGGTATCTTGGCTATCTGGAGGGAAAAACAAAATAAAACAAACAAAGCTTCAAGAAAGAAAGGATAGCCAGAAGTGTCAAATATTGTGGAGTGGCCAAATAATATAAACTCAGAGAAGCAATCCTAGGACAAATGAAGAGGGACGAGGGGTAGCAATTATAGGAGGACATGGGGTCCACAGAGAGTTGATTTTATTCCAGATTGTTTTCATGCTGTTGACAATTCTACCATAGAGGTAAATTGCTGCTGCAGAAAAGAGAATCATCACAGAGTTTAAATTTTAGAGAGTGCATCTAATCCCAGAAAATTGGGATTTCTTTTGGCTGAATTGATAATTTTGAGCTTGTGCAATGCAAAATTAAGAACAAAACTCAGAACTGTCCAGCACAGTATTAATCCTATAACAACTAACCTGAAAAAGCCAGCCAGTGTGATTCATTACATTTCTACAATAATAAGCACTATCAATGTGGTTGGCATTGATTAATTTATCATCCCACAGAGTGTTAATTTTGTGGGATGGAATTAATAGTCAAAATTGTGCTAATTTAATATTATTTACTTAGAAAGAGTAATACAGTCAGGATAGAATTTTTGGGTTTGAATATAGTTTAAAGAATACCTAGTTCTATTATCTCATATTATAATAGGTGAAAACTTGGCTATAAATTGCCCAAAGCCACACAAAGTAGCTGTAGGTGGTAGAGAGGTTGTGGAAACATGATTTTCATATACCCTATCTTTTTAACTTTACTTAAGAAATATGTAGAGTTAATGGAGTATGGTGATTCACATCTGAGGAGTCTTCTAAATTTCCAAATATTTCTTTGGAAAACATGTTTTTTTCTTTTTTACTCTAAAGAATAAAAGTGTGTTTGTTTATGTGTGTGTGTGTATCACACACATACCCATACATACAGCTTAAGTTTTTCATCTTCTTCAATGTTCTTATAATGTATTTTCAGAACGTGTCTTCAGAAATGTATATGATTGTTAGGAAGTAGTAGCAATATTTAATGACTGCCTTTTGAAGTAGTATCTGTACTCATCAGTCCTATTTTTTAGAGCAGCCATTTATTGAACACTGCTTTCATGCTACACTCTGTATACATTACCTGGAAACTTGACAGTAGTTAGTAAGGTAAGTATTATTTTGCAATATTATAGATTCAGGAAATAGAAATCTAGAGATTTGAAATAACTATCCGAAGCTCACTCACATTCATTGTTGGTTGCTGAATCAAGACTAGAATGTGCATATGTCTGATTTGAAAATCCCAATTTTTTCTTCTGAAACTCACCACCTTTGTCAATGACTGAATTTCCAACTGCAAAAGATCATGTAGTAGTACATAAGTGCCCTTAGATATGGGTCACTTTAAAATAATTTTTGTTCTGAGAGAAAATGATATAAGGGAGGAAATAAGTTTTAAAATTCTAGCATCTTAGAACTGCCATAACATTAATTTGTTGGAAAGTGGTATAATATGATAAAATGTCATATCTGGATTTATGTCCTTGCTTAGCAACTTAACATGTGTGTAATTTTAGGCAAATTGCTTTACTCTGAATTTGAGTTCTTCATCAGTAAAAGTTTGTTATAATAACAACTTCAGAGTTTGTGAAGTTTAAATTACACATATTTTGACAGTGCATAAGGGCATAATGTGCTATTCCTCAAAACTTGAGGATGAGGTTACATTTTGAGAATAAAATTATGGACAATCCACATATAAGTAAGATTTATCAGAGGAAATAAAAATGCTTATCTAACAATAATTTAATGGTTAAGCATACTGGAAAATTTAAATTCTAATCAAGTTGTAGACTCTCCAAACAAGACCTGGAGAGTCTTGTTTAACAGAAAAAAAAAGAGAGAAAGCATCCACAGAATTATTTGAACCATTAAAATAGGAAGAATTTAGTCTCATTTTTTTTCCAGCATAGTTCATAAAAATGGATTTGAATATTCTGGGCATTGAAGATGTGTAGATTTTTGAGAAGTAGGGTTAGATAACAAGGCTTCATTGTAATTGAGTAAAATAACTATAAAAAGATTTTCTTTTTTTTAAGATTTTATTTATTTATTTGACAGAGACACAGCAAGAGAGGGAACACAAGCAGGGGGAGGGGGAGAGGGAGAAGCAGGCTTCCCACCAAGCAGGGAGCCTGATGCGGGGCTCGATCCCAGGACCCTGGGATCATGATCTGAGCTGAAGGCAGACGTTTAATGACTGAGCCACCCAGGTACCCCGTAACTAAGATTTTCAAGTTTGTTTTATTTTATTGCAAATGAAGAAATGCATATGGTGTAAGTTCATACTAGAAAAATAAGTATCATATTGTGCAGTTATTTCTTTTTCCTAACAGCTAAACTGAAGTGTAAAAATGACATACATTTAAAGTGTAAATTTGGTAAGTTTTTTTTTAAGATTTTATTTATTTATTTGAGAGAGAGAGAGAGCATGAGTGGGAGGGGCAAAGGGGAGGGAGAGAGAGAATCTCAAGCAGACTCCATGCTGAGTGAGTGTGGAGCCTGAAGTGGGGCTCGATCCCAGGACCCTGAGATCATGACCTGAGCCAAAACCAAGCATCAGAGACTTAACTGCATCACCCAGGTACCCCTAAATTTGGTAAGTTTTGATATAAGTATACACCTATGAAACCACCACAACAATCAATATAACGATCATAATCATCACCCCCAAAGTTTCTCCATGTCCCTCTATTATCTCTCTTCTGCCTCTGCCTCCCACCCCCAATCATCAGTCTTATGATCTCTGTCACTATAAATTAGTTTGAATTTCCTATAATTTTTCATAAATGGAGTCATGCAGCAATTACTCATTTTGACTGGCTTTTTTTTAACTTACCATAATTATTTTCAGATTTTCCATGTTGCATATATAAGTACTTCATTTTTTTAATATAATAGAGTAATAGTCCATTGTACAGATTTACTACAATGTTTTTATCCATTTGTCTCTTGGTGGATACTTGTGTTATTTTCAGTTTTTGACTATTACAAACAGATCCATTATGAAAATTTATACACAAGTTTTTGTATGCCGTTATACTTGCACTTTTCTTGTTAAATGCCTAGCAATGAAAATACTGAGTTTTAGGTACGTATATATTTAACATTTTAACATACTTCCAAAGTGTTTTCCAAATGGGGTAGGAACATTTTACATTCTCATCAACATAGGAGTTCCAGTTGTCCACATCCTTACCAACATTTGGTATGATCAATACTTTAAATTTTAGCTATTTAAATAGATATATAATGACATCTTGTGGTTTTAATTTATGTTTCTCTAATGTTTAATGGTGTTCAGAATCTTTTCATAAGCTTATTTGACATCCTTATGTCATCTGTATTGAATTGTCTGTTCAAATATTTTGCCCATTTCTTTTTTAAAATATTTTATTTATTTATTTATTTAAGAGAGAGAGAAAGAGAGTGCGAGCACTAGTGAGTGGGGAAGGGGAAGAGGGGGAGGGAGAGGGAAAGGAAGAGAGTCTCAAGCAGACTCTGTGCTGAGTGCAGAGCCTGTCACAGGGCTTGATCTCATGATCCCGAGATCTTGACCTGAGCCAAAATGAAGAGTTGGTCGGCACTTAACCTACTGAGACACCCAGGTGCCCCTATTTTGCCCATTTCTAAATTGGGTTATCTATAGTCTTATTATTGAATTTTGAGAATTATTTATATATTCTGGATAAAGTCCTTTATCAAATAGGTGGTTAGAAAATATTTTCTCCTGGATGGTGCCTTATCTTTTCATCCTCTTAACAGAATCTTTCAAAGAGAAGAAGTTTCTAAATCTATGATGTCTAATTTATCATTTTTTATAGATGGTCCTTTTGATAGTGTACATAAGCTTAGATAAATGCCTAACACAAGTTCAAAAGACTACTATGTTTTTCCCAGATTTTTTTCTAGAAATTCAATTGTATTTTTTTAACTATGAAAATTTGAACATATGCAATGGGAGAGAACTGCATGTATTCATCACCCCCCTTCAATGATTATCAACTCATGGCCAATCTTGTTTCATGTGTATTCCTTCCCTCTTCCTCATACTCCCAAGTTATTAACATTTTTAAAGCATGTTGTTGATATATACAGAGAAGTCTACAAATCATAAGTATCTAGCCCAATACATTTCCACAAAATCAAAACATTATACTGTATGTTTCATTGTATATATGTGTATATATTCAGAATCTTAATCAAGAATTTAAATATTACCAGCTCTCCAGAAGACCACCCCTGTTCTCAAAGGAATCACTATTCTTCCAAATACCATGCATGAATTTTGTCTGTGGCTAAACTTATATAATGGAATCATATAGTATGTCCTCTCTTACGTTTCAATGATTTTGCTCACTATATGTTTATTAATTTATCTGTGGTGTTTCATATGGTAAATTGTTCATCTGATTGCTATTCAATATTTCATTGGATGAATATAACAGTTTATTGATTGATTCTGGTGTTAATGGAAATTTAGACTGTTTTCAGTTTTGGGCTCTTATGTGTAGAGTTGTTCTGAATATTCTTAAACATTTTGTTGTTATTATTGATTACATACAAACATTTTTATTGGGCACATAGCTAAAGATGGAATTGCTGGCTGATTGAGTATATATATGATTAGTTTCAGTAGACACTGACAGTTTTTTAAGTAGATGTACCAGTAATGTATGAAAGAATATTGCATCCATGCATACCATATAATATTCTGAGTAATAATTTTTAATCATCTAATTGCCTTGTTATAGTAAGTATTCTTGCACCTGTAGCTAATGAAAGCAATATTGTTTAATTCTATTATTCACTTAACTGCCATTTGCACTTGTTTTCCATGAGTAATTTCTTTGAACTTGTTCAATCCTTTGGTTCAACCATTGAATTTCTAGAACGGCCAAGCTGAAGACTGGATCCTTAAATGAGGAAACTGACTAAAGCCCTTCTACTTCCTGATGTTTCAAAAGAGTGTTATTTGGTCTCCCTAGATATTTTTTGGTCCATTTCATTATAACTGCAACAGGTTTAAAACAAAACAAAACAAAACAAAACAAAACAGCAGTATCCTAAAGCCTGGTACATAGATGTACAATAAATGTGATTCTCCTCCCTTCTATTATAGTAATCTTTTTACAATTTCCTTTAGCATTGTCATTATTGTTAACATCTAGCCTTTTATAAAAAGTGCCTCCATGGCCATGGCTTTAGTTCCATCTAGACAAAAAGTGGAAATCCATTGCCATGTAACTCTTCAAGCTTCAAAGACAAATCAATACCACATCTCTATTAAACAAGTATATTTTAACAGTGTTTTCACAAAGGACCTGACCTACCCCATCTTTATGTAAGTTTGGGACCAATCCAGATAGCAGTATAGATTTGAGTAAAATGTTCCCATGTCCAGAAATACTGGTAAAGGCTTTGAAATGATCTCATAATAATAAAAAAATAATAATCATTTTGAAAATTTGAATAACTCACTGTTACTATTGCAAATAAGCCAGGTAATGATTCATGGTTTTCAGTATAGTGAACAAAATAATTTGAATTGAACATAAGCTTATCTTATACTTAATTAGCTATTATTTAAAAACCATTACATGGGCTCCTGGGTGGCTCAGTCTGTTATGTGTCTGCCTTTGTCTCGGCTCATGATCTCAGGGTCCTGGGATCGATCCTGCATTGGGCTCCTTGCTCAGCGGGGAATCTGCTTCTCCCTCTTCCTCTGCCTGCCCCTCCACCTGCTTGTGCACACTCCCCCTGTCTCTCTCTCTCCCCGTCAAGTAAATAAATAAAATCTTGAAAGGAATTAAAAAAATTAAAAACCATTACATTTTATTGTGTTCATGCCGGTCTAGATTCGATATGTATTCCAGTTAACTGACAGGAGGCCAGTGAACTCAGTGAACACAGTAGCAGTATAGTGTAGTCTAGTGTTCTGTATGACTTATTACCACTTGTGAATAAATGTTTTCACATTGGATAATGAAAGGCTAAATTGATAACAGGTTATAAGCCAATTAGGTGGCCCTGAACTGATTGAGGAATACAAGAGTAGAGCAGAAGCAAACATGAGGCCTGATTTGCACATAAATAATGTAACCAAAGAGCTAAAAAAGTAAAGCTACTTACTCTTTTTCTCAAGTCATTCATTAATTTATATTTAGTCCTCTACACAAACCTATTACAAAGCAAAGGGCAAATGATAGAACTTGATCCTTTGATTGGTCCCAAGTAAGTATTAATTATTGCTGGAGATATTCTTAGAGGAGAAATGGAAATTAAAAAACAAGTCCTCGGAGAGTTTATACTTCAGTTAGTCATGTGTAGTATGTGTTTATTACAGATGGAAATTTAAGAAAATATGCAAAATAATTAAAAGTTTCTGAAGTGTTGAGTCTAAAATTCATTTTATTGTGTTTTTAATGAGATAGATCAACTGTTGTGTTCAAACTTTTTTAAGTCTTCTAATTAAGTCTGTGCTGTAAGATTGCTTGCCATTTCTGTATAAGGACTGTTCAGTAGTCTAGTTATTACCTGTAGAATCATTCCCCTTCCTATACAGCAAAATCACCTGTGCAACTAAATACAGATTCCTTAACTTTATAGTTGGATATTTAGATTTAAAACATTTAGGATAGTGGTTCAGGCATTTGTATTTTAAAAAAGCTCCATAGAGAATCCTGATTCCAAGGGCTAGTTTGCCATTCAGTTCACTTTTATTCCTGTGCCTGCCATATGTCTGTGGCAGTAAATTCTAGCAGCTACACAACAGAATTATTGTTCTCTTCTTCCTTGGCAGACAGATTGCATTTCTCAGCCTCCTTTACAGTTAGGTATGGCCATGTGGCTGAGTTCTAGCCAATACGGTGTGAGCAGAAGTGATTTGTGATTTCAACAAAAAATATCTTCCTTTTTTTAAAGATTTATTTATTCATTCATTTGAAAGAGAGAGAATGAGAGAGAGAGAGAGGCCACATGAGAGGGGGGAGGGTCAGAGGGAGAAGCAGACTCCCCGCTCAGCAGGGAGTCTGATGCGGGACTCCATCCAGGGACTCCAGGATCATGACCTGAGCTGAAGGCAGTCGCTTAACCAACTGAGCCACCCAGGTGCCCAAAAAATATCTTTCTATTAAGGCTTACATGCTCTTCCTTTTTTGTCAGTTGGATGCTTTTTCCATGACCAACTTTTGTAGCCATGAGTTGAGGATTCCAGACACACCATCAATCCATGTCCCTAAATCAATGTGTAGAGGAGAACATCTCTGCTGACATAGAAATTCCTTGTGAGAAACAAACAAATTTGTATTGTGTTTCAGACATTATTTAAATGTGGAACTATTTCTTATAATTAACCAGCTCTAAATAATATAGTACCAAACAATCTGCTAGTTACTAAAATATGTAAGAGAAGGCATCTGTATCTTGAAATAATTTCATATTTTTAATGAAATATTTCATTATATTAAAAAGGTACACATTAAAATAAATCTTATAGAAAATTCCTCATTACTTCACCAATGTAGGCAGCTCAAATATATAAAAACATTATTTAAAAACAAGTTTATACTTCTATATGACCCTAAGGGAAAACATTATAATTAGGATTAGATATAGTTCCAAATAAAGAAAAACATCTTCTAAAATTCAGCCATGTCAAAAGACTGAATGAATGCCCAGGGTGCAGTGGTGTTGGGGGGGTCACCTCAAGAGATGTTTAGCCACACAGAGTTTATAATACCACTGAGTGGGCATTTAGCTGTCACATGACTATTAAAAGAATCCTGAAATGATATAGTACAAATGGACATGCCAGAATATTATTTACATGTTAAGATTTTCCTGAGTCATTTTAATCTCAGTGTCTGCATTTATAAAACTGATATTGAAAAGCATTTACCACGTGAATAGGTAATGAGGATTAACTAACAAAGAAAAAATACTGAAGCTTAGAAATGCCACATAATTTCTAAAGAATGATTTAAAATATTTGTAAACTATGAGTTTCTTTTTATTCAACATTATACCATTATATGATTTGATATAATACTAAGAGAGACTTAAGTTTGTTTGCTTTTGTGTTTGTTTTTTGTTGTTGCTGTAAGTAACAGTGCCAGATAAGAAATAGCTCTTATTTCATGGTAGGAACAGTGAATTTATGTTTCTCTTACTGAGTTTAGATAGAATCCACTCCTCTAGGACAATGGAAAAATGGAGTTAGAAGGATTCTCTTCCCCTCCCTAATCTCCTTTTTAAAAATTGACCACCTCCATAGAAAGGATGCTAGACTAAATTAACCATTAATATGATTTGGAATGGCAAATCCTTTCCTTTTATGATCAGAAAAACTGGCATTCTTTGTGATATGACCTTTAGCCTGGTGTTCTTGGGGACATGCAGTCATCTGTAGACAGATCTGGAATAATGACAACTCTTATTCCTGAAGCCATCGTGCCAATTATCTCTTCCTTTGGTTGTTTAGCTAATTATTTACCATGAAACTCTCCCATTTCCAACGACTCAATACTACATGTTAATTTTTGTGACATTAACAGGTGCCACCCACAGGAAAAAAATAAGAATAATATTTCATAAGAAATCGGTAAATAAAGTAAATAATGTGTTAAAAATTTTTCTTGGCCTAACATGCTTTATGTTTCCCATTTGCTTCTGGCTATTAAAATGTTACACAAAACAGCAGGCTAAATAAGACAGATTTCCAAGGAGCTGAGCTATAAATTTCTTGACATATTATTTGATGAAGGTAAATAGTGTCATTTTCTACTTTATTAACTTCATGTGATATATGCTCTGATCTTAAAAAATTCATTATATTTGGAAGAGAGAAGAGAGAGCTTGTTTAAAATCCCCTCTACCCATAATTTATTGGGCCTTCTGTGACTGCTATGTATCTCAAATTCTGATCTGTTAAAGTTATCTAGTATTTGGCAGGGCGCCTGGGTGGCTCAGTTGGTTAAGCGACTGCCTTCAGCTCAGGTCATGATCCTGGAGTCCCGGGATCGAGTCCCACATCGGGCTCCCTGCTCAGCAGGGGGTCTGCTTCTCCCTCTGACCCTCTTCCCTCTCATGCTCTCTGTCTCTCATTCTCTGTCTCTCATTTAAATAAATAAAATCTTAAAAAAAACTTATCTAGTATTTGGCTAATAGGGTATATTTTGTTTTTTCTTTATCTAAAAATGTGACAAAAGAAGACTAAGAGATGTCTTTCCAAAGGGCAATGGGATTTATGAATCATCAAATAGGAAAATCAGCTTCCTTCCTTCCTTCCTTCCTTCCTTCCTTCCTTCCTTGGCAGCAATCCATTTCTATTTAAAAGATTGTCATTATCCTAATTCTTTCATAGTTTTTCTTCTTATTGTAACTTCTGTCATTTCCAAGCAATATGTGTGAATTTGACCTTGACATTGTTAATCCTGGCTGTACTTTGCCACAACTCTATCTTCATTTCCTCCCTCAGAGCCTCAGTAAACAGATTGTGATTAATCAGGCAACAGAATAATTTTCAGCTCATATTTCTTGAGCCTAAGCAATCAGATTACTTCTTGTATCTTTGGGAATTATTAAACAGGATGCCCATTAGTGAATATGTGTAGCATTTTTCCTTAACAAGGACACTGAGTGTATATCTTTTATAAGGAAAGATAATTTCTCTAGATCAGTGGTCCTCATCATTTATTATTTTCTGCAGAGATACACTTGACAACGCATACTCTCATGACCAACATAATCCCATGGAGTTACACTGGAGGACTTTTAATTGCCCATGCGAGTCCATTCATCCTACTCATTCATGAATTCCCAACTAAATGGCAATGAATTACGATTATAGGAATAACTACAAACAGCTTTATTTAGCTTTTTTGCAGAGTAAATTATTGGGAAAGCAATGCTTTGAATATCATCAGTAAACAATCAGTTAACATACCCCTCTATCACCAGTGTAGCACACCAGTACCTTATCCATGGTTGAGAATTGTGGCTCTAGATGATATCTAAGATTGTAGACCTACACTCAACATTGAAAACTCAGAGTTTGGTCAAATGGCTACCATTGCATACCACTTTAATAGAATATGCAGTTATGAAATTAGTAACGGTTTATGTTAGGAAAATAGGGAAAAGAGAAGTCCAATTCCTAGATTTCTTGGTAATACCAGTAAAGTAATGAAAGAATACTGACACATTATGCTCTTGTTTTTGTTTATACTATGATTTTAAACTCTCAAAATGAAAATGAAGATCTTATCAACCTGGAGGAATCCAAAGACGCTATGGACTTGATTAGTAAAACAACCAAACAAAAGCAAAAAAAAAAAAAATCATTTCCTCATTACAGTGAAATCCTGATTACTGAAGGAATTATTTGCCTGAAATATCATTTCAGGCCACATATGCTTTTAAGTATTTGATGAGTTACAAGGTACTGTATTTGATTAAATTTCTTTTGATATTTTCTACTATGCCATTTAACAATATGTTGGAAGGATAGGTCATTTAAAGCAAATTTTTGCATTCTTTTTAATGCATAAAGCAAATATGAGCCACAGAACCACAGAGACAACAAATCTAAGGAGAAGAGAAGGGATTCTTTAGAAAAGGGCTTAATTCCTAAGCCCCTAAAATCAGTATGCAAAATTATGGGTATATGTACACTTTTGGTGAGAAAAGTGTTTATAATGTTTATTGGTTTTTTAAGTGGGGTTCATGATCTATTTAAAAGCTAAGGACCAAACACTACTTTAGTATTAAAGTTTTATAAGAGACAGAATAACAATTTTCTGGTAGACTGGGGAATGAAAAGGATGTATGTTGCCAAGTTAGATTGCTTTCCGGCCATTCTGACTGAATTTGCCAAAACAGTATTTCTGTTTTAGTTGAAGGAAAAGTTGGACATGACACACATAATCACAAAAATTTTCACAATATCAAATACAAACAATGCTATGGCTAATCATCTTATGGGTATTGTTCTGTTGCATCTCTCTATTAAATTGGATCATATTTTGCAAACTATGGCCCATTGTTCAAATCTGACCCACAGTCTGTTTTTATATGGTTTGCCAGCTAAGAAAGCTTTTATATTTTTAAAGAATTTGCCAGAGACAACAGATGTGTCTTGTAAAGCCTAAAATATATACTACCTGGCCCTTTATAGAAAAGATTCACCTTTACCAGTTTGTGAATTAGACGATTCATTAAGTCTTTTGGACAGTAGCTAATATGCTAATATTTATTGAAGCCTACAAACTGCCTGGCTATGTCCTGGAGCTGGTGATACATCAATGAGAAAAAATGACCCAGATTATTTGCTTTTATGAATCTCATTTAGAGGTTATTTAGAGGACACAAAAATAAAGTAGTAGATGAATAAATTGAATAAATTATATAGTATGTTAGAAAGTAATAAATGCTGTGGAGAAAAATGGAGCAGGATATGGAAATTGGGAAGTTTTGGGGGGCAGGTGAGATTTGCTCTTGAATAGGGTGGTTAGAGTTGACCTGACTGAGAAGGTGATATTGGTGCAGATTTAAAAGAGATAGGTAGTAAGACCTGGAACTTAGGGAAAAAGATGGAGCAAATGGCCAGTGCCAAGACCCTGAGGTTGTATTTTATGTTCAAGATAGATGGAGGAGAACAATTAAGAGTTGACTTTTTATATTAATAAGACATGTTTAGTTTCTCTCGGGCATAATTTATCTTAAACACATTTACTTTAAATTTTACCACATGTAAATGTATCTTTATGTTATGAAAATTTACCCAAGCTTAATGAGTCATCTGGGTTTCTGATTTAAAATGTTATCCACAAGTGCTCTGATCAGGGGTTCAGAATCTGATCTGATTCTGCTGAGCCACTCAGTTCCTGAGGGAGTATCAGTATGATGAGAATCTCAAACTGTCACTTAATTCTTATGTTTAGAATAGTACAAAATGAAATAAATAGACTGTAACTGCTGTAGAGTATACTTGCACATATATGATTAAACACACAAAATATTTTTTAAGTTTTTATTTAAATTCCAGTTAGTCAACATACAGTGTTATATTTTTCAAGTATACAATACAGTAATCCAACAGTTCCATACATCACCCTATGCCCACACAGGAAGTACATTCCTTAATCCCCATCACTTATTTAACCCACCCCCCAACCCACTGCCCCTTGATAACCATCAGATTATACTCTATAATTAAGAATCTGTTTCTTGCTTTGTCTCTCTCTCTTTCGTATTTTTCCCCTTTTTTCATTTGTTTTGTTTCTTAAATTCCACATAGGAGTGAAATCATATGGTATTTGTCTTTCTCTGACTTATTTTGCTTAACATAATACTCTCTAGCTCCATCCATGTAATTGCAAATGGCAGGATTTTATTCTTTTTTATGTCTGGATAATATTCCATTATATATATATATACACACACACAAACACAAATATTTATACACATAAATTTATATATACACATAAATATATACATATTTATACATATACATAAATATTTATATACATAAATTTATATATATACCACCTCTTTATCCATTCATCAATTGATTGACATGTGGGCTGCTTCTGAAACTTGGCTATTATAAATAACGCTGCTATAAATATAGGGGACCATGTATTCCTTTGAATTAGTGTTTTTGTATTCTTTGAGTAAATACCCAATAGTGTGATTTCTGGATCATAAGGTAATTCTATTTTTAACTTTTTGAGGACTCTCCATACTGTTTTCCACAGTGGCTGCATCAGTTTGCATTCCCACCAACAGTGCAAGAGCATTCCTTTTGCTCCACATCCTCACCAACACCTATTGTTTATTATATTATTGATTTTAGCCATTCTGACAGGTGTGAGGTGATACCTCATTGTAGTTTTGATTTGTATTTCCCTGATGATAAGTGATGATGAGCATCTCTTCATGTGTCTGTTAGCCATCGGTATGTCTTCTTTGGAGAAATGTCTGTTCATGTCTTTTGCCCATTTTTAATTGAATTATTTAAGGGAAGTGTTGAGTTTTGTAAGTTCTTTATATACTTTGGATGTTAACCCTTTATCAAATATGCCATTTGCAAATATCTTCTCCCATTTTGTAGGTTGCCTTTTAGCTTTAATTATTGTTTCCTTTGCTGTGCAGAAGCTTTTTTAAAATTTTTTTATTATTCTTTAAATTTTTTATTGTTATGTTAATTACCATACATTACATCATTAGTTTTTGATGTAGTGTTCATGATTCATTGTTTGTGAGAAGCTTTTTGTTTTGATGTAGTCCCAGTGGTTGCTTTTGCTTTTGTTTCCCTTGCTTGGGAGATAGCTAGGAAGAAGTTGCTATGGCTGATGTCAAAGAAATTACCCCCTATGTTCTCTTCTAGGATTTTTATGGTTTCAGGTCTCACATGTAGGTCTTAAATCCATTTTGAGTTTATTCTTGTGTATGGTGTAAGAAAGTGCTCCAGTTTCATTCTTTTACATGTAGCTGCCTAGTGTTCCCAACACCATTTGTTGAAGAGACTTTTTTCCATTGTATATTCTGTCCTTCTTTGTCAAAGATCAATTGGCCATATAATTGTGTGCTTCTTTCTGGATGTTCTATTCTGTTCTATTGATCCATGTATCTATTTTTGTGCCAGTACCCTCTGTTTTGATTACTACAGCTTTGTAATATAACTTCAAGTCCAAAATTGTGATGCTTCCAGCTTTTCTTTTCTTTTCCTTTCTTTTCTTTTTTTCCCCACTTCTCTTCTCTTCTTTTTTCAAAATTACTTTGGCTATTCAGGGTCTTTTGTGGTTCCATACATATTTTAGGATTTTTTGTTCTAGCTCTGTGAAAAATGCTGTTGTTATTTTGGGTGCAATTGTAAATGGGATTGTTTCCTTAATTTCTCTTTACACTACTTTGTTATTGGTTTATAGAAATAAAACAGATTTCTGTACACTGATTTTGTATTTTACTGAATTTGTTTATCAGTTCTAGCACAATTTTGGTGGAGTCTTTAGTTCTATATATATACTATTATATCATCTGCAAACAGTGAAAGTTTTGCTTTTTCCTTATTGATTTGTATTTCTTTTATTTATTTTTGTTGTCTCATTGCTGTGGCTAGTTTTTCTAGTACTATGTTCAATAAAAGTGGTGAAAATAGACATCCTGTCTTGTTCTTGACCTTAGGGGGAAAGCTCTCAGTTTTTTCCCATTAAGGATGATGCTAGCTATTGGTTTTTCATATATGGCCTTTATTATGTTGAAATATGTTCCCTCTAAACCTATTTTGTTGAGGGTTTTTATCACAAATGGATATTGTACTTTGTCAAATGCTTTTTCTGCATCTATTGAAATGATTATGTAGTTCTTATCCTTTCTCTTATTGATGTGATGTATCATGTTGATTGATTTGCTAATGTTGAACCAACCTTGCAACTCAGGAATAAATCCCACTTGATCATGGTGAATGATTTTTTAATGTATTGTTGAATTTGGTTTGCTAATATTTTATTGAGAATTTTCACATCCATGTTCACTGGAATATTGGCCTGTAGTTTTCTTTTTTAGTGGTCTCCCTATTTGGTTTTGGTATCAGAATAATGCTGGCCTCATAGAATGAATTTGGAAGTTTTCCTTCCTTTTCTATTTTTTGGAATAGTTTGAGAAGAATAAGTATTAACTCTTCTTTAAGTGTTTGGTAGAATTCTTCTGTGAAGCCATCTGGTCCTAGACTTTTGTCTGTTAGGAGTTTTTTGATGACTGATTCAATCTCCTTGCTGCTGGTCTGTTCAAATTTTCTATGTCTTCCTGCTTCAGCTTTGGTAGTTTATGTATTTCTAGGATTTTTTCCATTTCTTCTAGATTGTCCAGTTTGTTGGCATATAGTTTTTCATAATATTCTCTTATAATTGTTCATATCTCTGTGATGTTGGTTGTTATCTCTCCTCTCTCATTTGTGATCTTACTTATTTGAATCCTTTCTCTTTTTTTCTTGTAAGTCTGGCTAGAGGATATCAGTTTTATTGATTTTTTTTCCCAAAGAACCAGCTCCTAGTTTCATTAATCTGTTCTATTGTTTTTTAGTTTCTATATCATTTCTTTCTGCTCTAATCTTTATTATTTCCTTCCTTCTGCTGATTTTAGGTTTTTGTTTTTTTTGTTTTCCTAGTTCCTTTAGGTATATGGCTCGTTTGTTTTTTTGAACTTTTTATTGCTTCTTGAAGTACTCTGTATTGCTATAAACTTCCCTCTTGGAACTTTTGCTACATCCCAGAGGTTTTGGACTGTTGTGTTTTCATTTTCATTTGTTTCCGTGTACTTTTTAATTTCTTCTTTTATTCATGGTTGAACCGTTCATTCCTTAGTAGCATGTTATTTAAGCTCTCCTGTATTTGTGGTTTTTCCAGAATTATTCTTGTGGTTGACTTCTAGTTTCATAGTCTCGTGGTCAGAAAATATGCATGGTATGATTTTGACCTACTTGAATTTGTCTAGGTTTGTTTTGTGGGCTAATATGTGATCTATTCTGGAGAATATTCTGTGTGTGCTTGAAAAGAATGTGTGTTCTGCTGTTTTAGGATGGAATGTTCTGAATATATCTGTTAAGCCCATCTGTTCCAGTGTGTCATTCACAGCCATTGTTTCCTTGTTGTTCTATTTAGATGATCTGTCCATTGATGGAGGTGCAGTGTTAAATTCCGCTACTGTTATTGTATTATTTTTGATTAGTTCCTTTATGTTTGATATTAATTGTTTAATGTCTTTGGGTGTTCCTATGTTGGGTGCATGAATATTTACAGTTGTTATACCTTCTTGTTAGATTGACCCCTTTATTATGGTATAGTGCCCTTCTTTTGTGTCTTGTTACAGTCTGTGTTTTAAAGTCCATTTTGTCTGATGTAAGTATTGCTACTCTGGCTTTCTTTTGCCATCTATTTGCATGATAGATGTTTCTCCATCCTCTCACTTTCAATCTGCAGGTGTCTTTAGATCTAAAATGGGTCTCTTGTAGGTAGCATATAGATGGGTCTTTAAGCACACAGAAAATATTTTACTAATTTTTCTTAAGGATCATGCTGGCATGAGTTGCTGAGAATTTGAATGGATGTCTTTTAACTCTGCACTATCCAGTATAGTACTAGACACCATGTGAGTATTTAAACTTAAATTATAGATAACTAAAAAAAGGTAAGCATTCTGTTCCTTAGTTGTACTAGCCACATTTCAAGTGCATAATAGTTACATGTGCCAAGGGTTACTATATTGAACAGCACAGATTATAGAACATTTCCATAATCACAGAAATTTCATTGGAGAGTACTGCTCTAACAGAAATACTGAACATGAATATACTTAATAGAACTTTACTGAAGGACTGAGATTATAAGAATGAAGATGCCTCTAAAGACAAATATTTCACTTAAGGGAATAATATATAGGAAAATTGGTGAACCAACCATTTAATACCAGATAATGCTTTGAATATTATAAGCCTTATATAAATTATTAAATGATGTCTAAATGAGGAGCAATGTTGCATTATTACCAAATAATTCTAATAACTTTCCTGAAATCTAGTCTAGTGTTATCCTCTTTTTCCAGAAAAATAGTACATTCAATTTATATAAATTAACTATAACTATTAGAACTCTATCCTAGAACTCTATCTTTTGAATCTCTAGCCTCTGTCCTTTTAATTAGATGATTTCTAGATATTTACATGTTATTTACATTTTAAATACTAAGAAATGATCTTTATTTCAAAAATCTTGCCAGAAATCATATAAAAACAAAATATTTTACACTTACCTGAAGATGGTCATCCCTCCTCTTGAAAGTTAATGTTCAGTGCTCCAAGACAGCACTGTGGTTCCTTTAATTAAGAGAAGATAATTTTCTAGCACCATAATTGAGGCCAGCACTGGAGCAAGAAGTCATTTTGACTTTGGATTAAACAAATATTAAATGTTTGGCCTCTGAAGATTCAAAGAACAAGTAGAAAAAAGATAAACTTCAAAACACTATCCCATAGATTGTGATGGTCTTTGAAGAAACCTAGACCTGAGAATAATGACGTCACCCTAAGCATTCCAAAGTTCTTCAGCTACTGCAAAATTTAAAGTGAGTAAGATAGATTGAGATAGGTTTTTCATCTATGGAGCAATTAAATGTCAAAGCCCTAAGATTTGTATATTATATTGGTTGTAACTGGTAGCAAGTCATAATAAAGACGACAAAAGAGAGTTGATAAACTTAAGCTGGAGAGAATCCTGTTTTTTTTTTTAAGGAAACAATGATGGACAGAAGAGCTCACATGTTACTATTTTCCTAATTTTCTCTTCCAGATTCATGAGAAAAATATAAAAACATAAGGCAAATTTAGGCATGAAAGGCTGGGGAATGAAATAACATTTCTGAAGGGACTTTATTATACACATATAATAGCATTTATAAACTAGGACATGCTACACTATGATAGTTCACTTTCAGACCATTGCTCAGTGTACTGAGAACCTTGACCACATACTGACTGGCAAATGTTCAGAACCTGATGATTTGATGTGGGAAAAATATTTTCATGTTAAAATGTACATTTGGCAAATAGGAATATTAACATAAGTTTGAGGGTAACTTGCCATATGTTTTATATGAGTTCTTATTGATCATATAAACAGAAAACAGGACAGAACAGAACATTTTACAGTTGAAAACTCTCACTCACTTTCTTTTTACTTATTTTTTATTAACATATAATATATTATTTGTTTCAGGGGTACAGGTCTGTGATTCATCAGTCCTACACAATTCATAGCACTCACCATAGCATATACCCTCCCCAATGTCCATCACCCAACCACCCCATCCCTCCCACCCTCCTCCACTCCAGCAACCCTTAGTTTGTTTCCTGAGATTAAGAGTCTCTTATGGTTTGTCTTCCCCTCCAGTTTCATCTTGTTTCATTTTTCCCTCCCTTCCCCTATGATCCTCTGTCTTGTTTCTCAAACTCCTCATATCAGTGAAATCATATGATACTTATCTTTCTCTGATTGATTTATTTCGCTTAGCATAATACCCTCTGGTTCCATCCATGTCATTGCAAATGGCAAGATTTCATTTTTTGATGGCTGCATAATATTCCATTGCATATATATATATACCACATCTTCTGTATCCATTCATCTGTTGATGGACATCTAGGCTCTTTCCTTAGTTTGGCTATGGTGGACATTGCTGCTATAAACATTGGGGTTCATGTGCCCCTTCAGATCACTACATTTGTATCTTTGGGGTAAATACCCAGTAGTGCAATTGCTGGGTCATAGGGTAGCTCTATTTTCAACTTTTGAGGAACCTCCATACTGTTTTCCAGAGTGGCTGCACCAGCTTACATTCCCACCAACAGTGTAGGAGGGTTCCCCTTTTTCGGCATCCTCACTAACATCTGTCATTTCCTGACTTGTTAATTTTAGCCATTCTGACTTATGTGATGTGGTATCAAAATACCACCATCTTTTTTCAAAGAAAATGGAACAAATCCTAAAATTGATATGGAACCAGAAAAGACCCCGAATAGCCAGAGGAATGTTGAAAAAGAAAAGCAAAGTTGGCGGCATCATAATTCCGGACTTTAAGCTCTATAACAAAGCTGTCATCATCAAGACAGTATGGGACTGGCACAAAAACAGACACGTAGATCAGTGGAACAGAATAGTGAGCCCAGAAATGGACCCCCAACTCTATGGTCAACTAATCTTCGACGAAAAAGGAAAGAATGTCCAATGGAAAAAAAGACAGTCTCTTCCACAAATGGTGTTGGGAAAATGGGACAGCCACATGCAGAAGAATGAAACTGGACCATTTCCTTACACCACACACAAAAATAGACTCAAAATGGATGAAAGACCTCAATGTGAGACAGGTATCCATCAAAATCCTTGAGGAGAACATAGGCAGCAAACTCTTCAACCTCAGCCACAGCAAGTTCTTCCTAGAAACATCTCCAAAAGCAAGGAAAGCAAGGGCAAAAATGAACTATTGGCACTTCATCAAGATAAAAAGCTTTTGCACAGCTAAGGAAACAGTCAACAAAACCAAAAGACAACCAACAGAATGGGAGAAGATATTTGCAAATGACATAACAGATAAAGGGCTAGTATCCAAAATCTATAAGAACTTATCAAACTCAACACCCAAAGAACAAATAATCCAATCAAGAAATGGGCAGAAAACATGAACAGACATTTCTGCAAAGAAGACATCCAAATGGCCAACAGACACATGAAAAAGTGCTGAACATCACTCTGCATCAGGGAAATACAAATCTCACTCATTTTCTAATGTAATTTTTTTCTACTTAGTTCAATAGCTATATCTGGAAAAATAACAAAATGCACAGAACTTGAACATTTCTGTTAGGTTATATCATGATGAGTAAATGGATGCTACTATATCTTTGGGCATACATTTCAAGGTGTATCTGAAATGTTTATATTGTTAATATGTCCAAAGTTTCCCAGATGAAGTGTAGTCTTTGAAACATAAACTATCAAATTTCCAGCATAAGGTTTTTATCTTTTTAAAAAGCAGAACAAAAGGACCAAACAAAATATTTTAGCTAATATAAATATTTTCTCCCCAAACCTTGCATCTCACCCTTTAGTTGGTCAGTAAGATGCTGATAGAGTAAAAGAAATTCCTGATACTTTCACTAAAATGTGCAACAGTTATGTACTGGATCTAAAATTGTAAGACAGGAGAATAGACAGACACCCAGAAACAATTATGAAAACACAAAAAAAAGAAAAACCAACAACTAATACCTAGGTAGCCTTGCACCCTATAGATTTAAGAGGAAGTTGTTGCAAAATGCTTTTGTTGCACTACAGAAAATGGTGGGAGAAAATACAGTCTTAATTCAGTTCGCATAATCATTTTCCGTTAAATGTTTAGAAGTCCTGCTTTCTCCCACAGCACAACAATTACACAGCAGAGCATAATTATTTTACAGTCAATTGAGTACACCAAATGGGCATATTTATGAAACCTGATTTATACTTCATACTTGCAACACTACATGAAGCGTGGCTTTACCTCCCACCAAACCTGCAGTCAGTAAAACTGTCAAAAGGACCCTTTGCTTCAGCCCCAAAGCAAAATAATTTAAGTTTGAGCAATCCTTTTGACATGTTGATACTGCACTTAGCTTTTTCCTATCAAGTGTACTGCAAAGAGCAAAGGCAAAGAAAGCAATGTGGTATCTGTGGAAAGGCTCCATAAAAGTTTTATGACTTTAGTTCATGCCCTGATTCTTGCTGTGGTGAGCAAGTACATTTTTCATTAGCCTATCCCACAAAGCGATGAGATGATCTACATTTAAGTAATGACTTTCTCCATATAAACTCAAACTTGTTTTCCTTGTACTTCAATAACTAATAATTATTTATGAAGGTTTGCATAATTACCTAAGATAGTACAAGAGTTTGGTAACATTATGACCTTCATAACAACTTCTTTGAACATGTTATTTCCAAGGTTTTGAGGAATACTCCACTTCATTGTCTTTTTCTCACACAATTGTACAGCTGCAATGCTGCATCTATTCACAGTGATAACTTTCTGGTACCACTACTGAATTTGAGGAGGCCTCTGAAAATATTTAAATGAGGTATTTCTCTTTTAGATGCAAAAAAATCCCAGGCTGATGTTCTAAGGCTATTACAGAAAAAGTCACAGAACCAAATAATAGGTGATTTTGTTGAATTTGCTGATTAGCCACATGTAGTGTATATGTTTTTCTTATTAATTGCTTTATTTTACCCAATTGAATAAGAATATAAAGTCTTCTGATTTCACCCAGGACTGAAAGAAGGGAAATGCTTATTTAGAATTAATGAGCACACTGTGTGGTCCCTGGTTTATCTCTAATTCTTTATCTTCAGTGTCTGAGCATGGTCTAATGTGGGGACTATAAAACAAGATTCCTCTATCTGTTATTGACTTCCAAACGAAAAAATATTATTCATTCCTTTCATAAGACCTGTGCACAGCAGCTCATGTTGATGGCCTCCAAGCACAGTAAACTAACACATTAGGGTAAACAGATGTTTTCTCTATTAACAGTATCAACCATCTGGCTGCAGGCCACATCAAGTCTGGGGAGTAATTTCAACTGGCCTGCCTGCTAATGTGAAAACTGACTAAACAGTCTCTTCTGCTAATCTTCCCATCCTTCAGAGGATGTTTCTTCCAGTGTATGATTCATGATGGAACAGGAAGGAGAGAGATCATTTCAAAGATTTAATTAATTCTTAGTTGCAATTTTATTCAATTATCTGTTTAAAATATAAAATGTACAGCGTTCAAGATGCTAAGATCTAAACTAAGTATGATGTGGAGAATTAGGGAAAATGTAGAAATAAATTGTCTTAAACACTGGCATACACTGCAGTATCTAATTTAATCTTTATTTAAAGAACCCCAGTCCCTGGGAGACCATGAAACTAGGTTGCCAACTGCCTACTAAAAAATAGAGGACCAAAAGCAATGTTTGCTAAAAATAGGTAAAAATTCTGACCATTTCATGTATTACTCATTTTTAGTCATTAAATACTGTTTATTCAGACATAATTGCCTTAGTTTAATTTAGTGTTTCATGTAGTAATGATTCTCCTATTACATGAATGCAATATTAATACAGACATTGTCTCTTAATCTAAGCTAAACAAATCAGGATAAAACAAAGAAAAGTTATAATTCATAACAGTATTATTTTCACAGATGTAAAATCTCAAACAAGATTTAGAAAAAATTAATTTCTTTACTTTAATCCCAGGGACTTGTGATAAATACCCACTTCTGTAGAATTTCCTTTTGCTCTTATTTATTAGTTCATTCTCTGCCTCTAAATCATTTTATTTTTCTAACCATATTAGCTCTATATATAGTGGAAAATTGAATCCCAAGAAGAGACATCTTTATAAATGGATGAATAATTCTTCTGGGCTAGAAATTATTTGACTGATTTTGACCTACAAAATGGCATCTTCATGTGGCTAAACCTAATACAACTATTTCTTGTCCTGTGTGTGGAAAGACTAGAGGACTGACTAGGAATTGTGTTTTAAGGACTCTAGTTGCAAGCTTAGTTCTAATGGTTTTCTAATAGTTCCACAGGATTTCTTGAATGAATCAACTAACATGGAGTTGCAATGTGATGAAGGCACCAACAAAGCATGTTTCATAGTGTGGACAGAACTTGAAAAGAATAAATGTAGATGTAAATCCTGAATTAGGCACTTATGAGTTGTCTATTCATTAAACAAATATGTACCAAAACTCCCTTTAAAAATTCATTAGGGGAGTAAGTCAGAGGGGGAGACGAACCAGGAGAGATGATGGACTCTGAAAAACAAACTGAGGTTTCTGGAGGGGAGGAGGGTGGGGGGATGGGTTAGCCTGGTGATGGGTATTGAGGAGGGCACATTCTGCATGGAGCACTGGGTGTTATGAACAAACAATGAATCATGGAACAGTACACCAAAACAAATTATGTAATATATGGTGATTAACATAACAATAAAAAATTTAAAAAAAATTCATTAAAGTGTTTACTATGCTCCAGGTACTATGTTTAATACTGTAATATAACTGAACACTGAGATCCATGCTACAAAGAAGAATAGAGTGATGTGACAGAAAGTAATAGGATTTGGGGTTTGCAGCTCAGTTGGTATTGATGGATCAAACAGTACTTTTCTGAAAAAGGGGCATTTAAACTGAGACTCTGAACCATAATGGAGGCAGCCATTTGGAAACCGGCAGGAAGAGTGATTGAGGCATTGGGAGTGGAATCTATAAGTCCCATGACAAGAAAGAGCAGAACTCATTAGAAAGTTGAATGAAGGAAAATATGTCACCTTTTAGGTAAGACTTTAAACCTCCCAGAAACTTCAGATGAGAGTCTGTAAAAATATGTCTAATATGATCTACCTCATATACTTGTTTGGGAATAATAATATGGTTTGAATCCGGCATTCTGACACAAAAGATCATCCTCTTAGCAATAACACTATATTTCTGGAATGGCATAATGTACAAAAGGTGTGCAAGACATCATGTTTACTTTTATAAGTGTAGAAATTATTTTTTATTTTATCAGTACTCTATGTGATATATAAATATATCAGTCTGACCCAGTATAGATCTCTCCTTACGTGCACATATAAAGTTATTTTTACAATTTATTTTTAAAACCAGAAGAATTTTGGGAGTGAAAGTGTTTGATTACATGGGGACAACAGGTGTAAACTAACATTTTCTTTGTCAAACTGAGATAAATGGTTGTCTTACATAGAATGTGAATTTGCCATCATTGGCCTGAGGTCATTTTTTTAGTGGATATAGCAGCAGTGCTACTGTGTCATCAATTTCTTAAGCTGGGAGAGAATTTAGAGGCCATCAATTCCAAAATCTTGTTTTTTAAATAATTTAATTTTAAGTCCCAGAGAGATGAAATTACTTGCCCAAGATAAGAGCTGGTTAGTTCCAGAGCTAGACTAGAAACTCAGTGATTTTTTTTTTTTTTAAATATTCCAGGCTGCTTTAAGGCAAATGTGTATTTCTTCAGCTGGAACTAAATGGAATGGGTAGAACTTTACTTATCCTATCACCCACTGGCAGGGATTTATTTTTTTTCCTTTTTTTCTTTTTTAAACTAGTGAGCAGTGTCATAGAGCCAACCTGGACTCACAGACAATCCTAGGAACATTTTAGAGAGGGACCATGGGCAGTGTTATGGAATATGGAATCAGAATGCTCTAGACAGGGGTGTCTGGGTGACTCAGCCGGTATAGTGTCCAACTCTTGGTTTTGGCTCAGGTCATGATCTCATGGATTGTGAGATGAAGCCCCAGTTTGGGCTCTGTGTTCAATGGGGAGTCTGCTTGAAGATTCTCCCCCTCTGCCCCTCACCCCTGCATGCAGGTGTGCATGCACTCTCTCCTTCACTCTCTCTAAAATAAATTAATAAAAAAAAGAATGCTCTAGACATAGGTTGTTAGCTTTGACCTTGTCATTGTTTAATTTAATGACCTTAGACCAATAACCCTTTATAAGCTTTGATTTTCTCACATTAAGAGAGAGGACTTGAAAAAAAATTCCTTTAAAGTCCTTTTTTTGCTTTAAGTTTTATGGGACTAATAGTCTGAGTTTGGGGAAAGATAGTTGGTAAAAAGAAAAGTGAAGATACCACAGATAGATTTCAATTTTGCCAAGGGCTAGTTCAGAGTCTGTTGCATGTTAAATCACATAGCTCTTGAACTGGATTAGTGAGTAGGTAGATAGAGATATTGATTAGGACACTAGTGATTATCCAGTAAATTATGCATGACTGAGTTTAAGTAGACCAACAGGATACTTTTGGACTGTTTCCCACAAGACGAACTAACATTGACAGCTCATTTTCTGGAATCACGTGGGACTACTCAGGGCTTACAAATGGGCAATAACAGCAATTTAAAAATTTAGATCCTAAAATAAAGGACAACTAGGGGACTGGAAAAAGAGGTCTAACATAATGGGATTTTTTTTAAAGTTATTAAGATCCCAAGACATCTATCTGTCTCTATATTTTATATAATGTGAAGTAATTTCTAAGTGTGTTCAATTTAGTAATAATAATACAAGAAACACATGTAAATTTTTAGGTACTCCGTTCTGGAGTCAAATAGATAGGTTTAAATAGTTGATTGCCTGATTTAGAGGACTGTAGTGAGAATTTAGTGAGAAGATGTACTTGGAGTGCACAGTTAACCTCATTGTGCCTCAGTTGCACTAGCTTTCTTTCCATTTTTGATTGCATTACATCCTTTTCAACCACAGAGATTGTGGAAAATATTGTAGATTGGCTCATTCAATGTCTGTTGTCTCTCTCATAGCATACCTTCCTTTATTTTTCTTTCTTTCTTTCTTTTTTATTTATTTATTCATTTATTTTTATTTTTTTTAGATTAACATATACTGTATTATTTGTTTCAGGGGTACAGGTCTGTGAATCATCAATCTTACACAACACACAGTGCTCACCACAACACATACTCTCCCAATGTCCTTCCTTTAAACCAGAGTCTAAAAAAACTAAAGACCATATTTATTAGATTTCAGTGCATCAGGATTCCAATGAGACTTTCTTCCACCAAATAGATACACAAATATGAGAGTAGGAAGGCAAAAATAAACATTTGGGGCAAATGAGAATAGTCTTGGAGGTCTTTTATTCCTACTTCTGTAAGAAGATCCTGCTATATGAATGTATGAGCATTTGGTTTTCATGACTGTAAAACAGCAGATGGTAGCATAAGTAACATCTTTGGTGATAGTATTAGGCATGTCTTCTAATTGGGTCATTTTGGCTGTTTAGTATCAAGTTTAGTTCCCTGAACTTCCCCAAAATTCTAAGAGTTAGTAACAGACTATAATAAGGGCTCTTCTGCTTAAATCAGCTAGAGTGGACTTTGTTATCTACAGCTAAGAACCCTGAAGTGATACAGCAATTTTCAACATTGAAAGACAGGAGCCTCATTCAAATCTCTTCATATAAGATCATCTTTATTCGTGTGTGTATTCATGCAAAATAATTATTAAGCATAATAGACTGGGTTAGATGCTGCACATAAACTGGTGAATTAAAATAGACATCAACCCTAGATATGGAAGCTAAAACCTATATATAGAGAGATAATCAATAAGCAAATAAATAAATATATGCTCAAATAATAATCAATGCTTTGAAGAAAATCAGTAAGATGACGTGATACAATAAAAGAAGAAGCCATTTAGATCAGAAGCGGTTCTCTGAAGTATGAAAAGAAACCAGGTAGTAAGAATGTGGGAGGTCCATATCTGTAGGTCTGAAGGTGAAAATGTGCTTGGTGCACTAAGAACTTCTGGTGAATTTTATAGTCACCAGCAAAGTAAAAGGTAGTTAAATACAAGAGTGGTTAAATAAGTAAAACCTGTAACTTGGCAGAAATTGATGGATAGTCAACTGATAAAATGTGATCCTGAAAACATAGAAAAGCCAGCAGTAATGACTTATTTCTGGTAACTGGCTACCTACATAATTGTTATATCCAAATACCATAAAAAACCTCTTTTTTTTCCTTAAAGAAAGGGAATGCTGATTATTTCTCAGACAACTAGATGCTCCAGTAAAACATTACTCAAGTGAATGTTATACTTTCATTAGAAATCCTGTGACATATGTCTGGTGATAGAATTCCTAGGACCTCATATGATAGAAAAATAAGGTGAGGAACTAATACAATTATAAATGGCAAAATGAGCAACCACAGAATGTAGAATGTAGAATGTCCCGTTTAAACACTATCCTCTCGGCACCGCCAAGAAGACTGTGATTATTGAGTTTTCTGTTATTCTACAACTCTACTAATTTTACATAATAACTTTTATTTTATTATATAATTATCCTCCTACAAGGACTTACTGCTCTTAAAGTCCAAAGTGATGTTCTGAAGAGTCAACAGTTAGTTCCTGCAGTTTAAATAAAGAGAC
This sequence comes from Callorhinus ursinus, assembly GCF_003265705.2. Classification (NCBI taxonomy): domain Eukaryota; kingdom Metazoa; phylum Chordata; class Mammalia; order Carnivora; family Otariidae; genus Callorhinus; species Callorhinus ursinus. The sequence continues at coordinate 48,422,141 of NW_027397066.1, read as the reverse complement.
TTATGATTAACACACTAGGGAACAAACTGGATCTTCAAGACTTTTGAAGACTAGTGCTTATATTGATCAAGTGGTGTGAAATGTTTTCAGTGTTCACAGTTCAGATGTAGGGCCTTCAAAGATCAGGCACATTTTATTACCTTCATATGTCCATTTGCATGTGAAATAAACACCCTGTCTAACCTCTCCTTGGCTGTACCTTTGTCCAGATAAACCTGGCAGAGCATCTTGTGAATGGGCACACTGCCATCATGACAGATGGACCTGGGCAAGCAAGTTCAAGAGCCAGAATGTATGTCATATTTGAATAAGAAGGGCACATTGACACCAGTGTGTGTGGAAATAGCATTTGGTGTACATTCTTGCTCCCTATGGCCAAGGGAATATGACCCACCATTCTAGCTGAGCAATAAATTAACTTTGTAAATCTAAAATAGTTAAGCATAATAACTACAGATCTATTGCCCAGAAATTAAGGCTAGAATTTAAGCTTTTTGGAGGAGGGAAAAAATGTAAATCTCTGTCATCAAGATGTTTTTTGAAGAAAATATTGGATATAGATATCTCCTCCAAAAAAGCATCATCATCAACCGCAAATATTATATTGATTATTCTATTCAGGCCACTTGTAAGGTAGTACATCTTATAAACAATCTTTCAGAGAAAAGATTTGTGATTTCCCTCTTCAATAAGCACAAGTACATTATCTGAGCAATAGCGATTTTATATTTTATATCTTTCTTTATATAACTTATTAATATATCTCAAGCTATTCTCTTCCATTTCTTTAATCTCACCTTTTCTCTCCAATTGCCCTCCTGTAATTTATATTCTACTTCATCAGGAATGAATAATTTGAGAAACATGTTTTAAATCATTATTGACTTCACCTCCATGCTTTTAATCCTTCTGCTCTTATGATCTCTGCCAATGATGTTATAATTACTCTGGTTTAAAACATTAAGGCCATCTTTAACATTAACTTATCTTTTATTTTCATATCTAATTATTCTTCAAAATTTGCCAATGATAAATCAAACCTCTTCTTCCTAGTCACATTTCTATTACTTTAATTCCTAGCCTCATCACATCCCACCTGGACCAGGAAAGTACTCCATTAAGTATTTGGCATAATGGCTTCCAAGTCAGACAAATCAGGTCATAAATCCTGGCACAGCCATTTATATATGTATGTAAGTTATATGTATACATACATACACATTCAACTGTTTTCTTTTTTAACCAACTCATTTAAAATTACTTTATAGAAAAATCACAATATGTCACTCCTAAATACGTCAGTGTACAGCTCCTAAGGATAAGAACATTCACTTACATAATAACAATCTGGAAATATTTTGGATGCAGAAGTGGAAAGATTTCCTGATGGGATGTTTGTGGGATGTAAAAGAAAGTCAAAGATATTTCTAAAGATTTTGGCAGGAGCAATTGGAAGTATGGAGATATGATTTACATAGACAAGGAAAACTGCATTTAGAAGCTGGTTTGGGGTTATAGAGATAAATTTCCCCCCATTCTTGTCTAAAAATTGGTTGGGTCAGGCGATAATCTAAAATTCTGAAGTGTGGAAATTTCCTTGAAGTTGAGGAAATCTTGCATGAGGCAAGACATAATAAAAACCCAGGTTCCAGAATATTTTCAGTGAAATAATTTAACAGGAATCTCAAATGAAAAATGGAGCCATTCCATTTAGCGTGCTTTGGCTGTCTGCAGCAGCATATCTCACTCAGATTGCTGTAAAGTTTAGAAAATGCAAAGGTTCCAATATGAAGAAGTATAGACTAGGGCAGTCTCCGGAGTTGGCTGAGTTAATGATTTTGACTGTAACCAAAAATCTGAATTCTTTCTACATCTCTATTCTATCATCCTACTTGTAGACTTCATTTTGATACTGGTTCCCATCATGTTTTTAAAATGGCTGCTGGAAATATCTATGGCAATATTTATTTGTCAGTGTCCAGTGGAACAGCAAGAGACAAGGCTCTAGCCCAAGAAAGGATAATCGTTCTCCTTCTAAGCATGTTTGTTCCACTTGAGTTGCCATTTCAACAATTACAGTTACCGGAATCACTCTCTGGAAGTTGGATTGAGAGAGATAACAATAAGTAAGTAAATAAATAAATAAAAATAAAAAATAAAAAGATTTTTGGGGCGCCTGGGTGGCTCAGTCATTAAGCGTCTGCCTTCAGCTCAGGCCATGATCCCAGGGTCCTGGGATTGAGCCCCGCATCGGGCTCCCTGCTCAGCGGGAAGCCTGCTTCTCCCTCTCCCTCTCCCCCCAGCTTGTGTTGCCTCTCTCGCTGTGTCTCTCTCTGTCAAATAATAAATAAAATCTTTAAAACAAACAAACAAACAAACAAAAAGAAACTACCTGCTTTAAAAAAATTTAAAAAAATAAAAAGATTTTATTAGGAAGAAGACAGGTAGGCGATTAACAGAATCCATTACTCAGAAAGTTCTCTTATGTCTCCAAATATAACCCATCCCCTGAGACATATACTCTCCTTATTTTTTCACCATAGATTAATTTTTCCTATTTGAGGGCTTCATATAAATTGAATCATACAGTATGTACTCATTTGGATATGGCTTGTTTCTGCATAATGTCTGTGAGATTTATTAATGTGTCTATCTATGAATTGATTTTATTGTTGAGTAGTACTCTATTGTATGAATGTACCACATGGTATTGGTTGTTTACAATTTTTGGAATTGGGGATAAAGCTATTATAATTATTGTGAACAAGTCTTTGGGGGACTGTACATATTTTTATTTCTGTTGGGAAATACCTAGAAGTAGAATTACTGTGTCATAGGATAGGTATATATTTAACTTTATATATATATATATAAATTCTATATATACATATAAAAACTACCAAATCTTTCTTCCAAGTGGTTATACATAACTTGTCCTGAATAGAACAGAGACAGAGACAAGGCCTGCAGCATTAACATTTGTGGCTATGCATTTGTAAAATAAAATTTAAATTATTATGAACTAATTCTTCGTCTCCAAATTACCATGTGTAGGAGACGTGTGAGACATAGATCTTACATACTGAGAAGAAACACAAATTCTTTCCAGGATTGATGAATACAACATGCTGACATATGATATTTGAAGCCCAGAAAAGAAAGTGTATATGTATCTTCCTGATGAAATGAGTACTCAACAGTCTCTTAAAGATTCAGAAACTGAATCTTTGGTAATATTCAGTCACTAGAGTAAAGAAAGGGCTGGGACACAGGACTGGAGGCAATTCCTCATTTTGAAATGATATGAAACTCCAGGAAAAGTAATATCCACTGAGTGGCTTGTGTTTTCAGTGAGTTAGGAAAGGCCTTGTTCCTTGCTAAATTATAGACAATTATCAGTTTTACCTCTCTGCTATGGGCAGTCACATTACCCCTGGTAGGTTAGCCTTTGACTCACCTGCATGTTCCTTCACTAGAAATGGACTGATAACTTCATGTCTATTCATGTGTCATCATCTGTTATAAACTGAATGTTTGTGTCCTTCTAAAATTCACATGTTGAAACCTTGACCCTCAATGAGATTGTACTAGGAACCAGAGCCTTTTGGAGGTGATTAGGTCATGATAATGGAACCCTCATGGAGAGTTAGAAAGATCTAGTGCCTTGTAAAAGAGACCCCAGAAGAGGTCTCTTGCCCCTTAAGCCATGTGAGGACACAGTAGCAGAGAGCTATCTGTGAACCAGGAATTGGGCTCTGACCAGGCATGGAATCTGCTGGCACCTTGATCTTGGATTTTCCAGCCTCCAGAACTGTGAGAAATAAATGTCTGCTGTTTAAGCCCCCAGTCTGTAGTAGTTTTGTTATAACAGCTTGAACAGACTAAAACATCATCCATCTGGGGTGTGAGTGAAGTCTAAGATATGCAATTCTAATACATATGTAGAGTCCAGCAAGTCTACTCAGAAGGTTCTGTGTATTATCTTGGTCTATTCTTTACCTTGCTATGAGCCCTGAAAAATGGACACTTGCAGATAAAAAGCTCTTTTCTTCCTCCTCTCCTCTCTCCTTTCTTTCTTTCTTTCTTTCTTTCTTTCTTTCTTTCTTTCTTTCTTTCTTTCTTTCTTTCTTTCTTTCTTTTTCTTTTCTATCAATGACTTAAAGCTGGGTTTTTGTCTATATGCCCTGGTTTCATGACCTTGTAAATTTAACAGTATGTACTTCTCCCTTCCTCTTATATCCTAGATAGAAACTGTTTGCTCTGTATGATTCTGTTTTATCTAACATGCCTAAAAGGTCCCCACCATCAATTCAAAAATGTATTCTTGTTACTCTATTTATGCATGTGCTCAGGGGCATCCAATCACTAAATGAAAGCTGGTGCACAGCCAGACTTTAAAGGTGTCAACTCTGTTTAAAATTCATTTCTTTTCCTTCACTACATGATACTACTATTTGTTACTGGCAGACAAAACCAAATAGTTACAGGCCTAATGCAATGATTGTTTCCACTGTTTTGAATAAAACCAGTAGATTGAGGTCATTGTTTTTATTAGAGAAAAGATGATAATGTGATTATCATATTTCTATTGGGATCAAGGTCTGGGTTTTAATGCAGTAACTACTGTGGGAATCATCTGCTGCTCTGTGAGTTGCAATTGTTTTTGAGGTGCTTTCTATATTTATTCCTGGGGATGAACATGAGGTAGGGGAATGTGTATCATCCTTTGTAGCCCCTTTGTTAAAATAATTAAAATTTCCTCGGCAACATTACTTTCTCTCCTACCCTTTTCCTTTTCTTTCTTCTTCCTTCCTTCCTGACTTTCTCTTTCTTTTTCTCTCTTTCTTT
>NW_027397066.1:48376074-48417283 GCF_003265705.2 Callorhinus ursinus | reverse complement strand
TTTCTTTCTTTCTTTCTTTCTTTCTTTCTTTCTTTCTTTCTTTCTTTCTTCTTTCGACTCTCAGATAGGTATATAGATCAATTGATCTAACTCTCTGGGGCCACCTTATGTCCCCGGTCACTTGCAGGGGCTTGCAATGCTCCACTAACAAGATGCTTCATCCATCCAGCTTCACCATTTTCACCATTTTCTCACCCTAACTGTCAACTTTTGTCACTGCCATCATGCCAGACCCAGTTGGCCTGATTTTTCCCTTCATTTTCCTACATCATTACTCATACAAGGTTATTGCATATTACCGACACTTACCAACAGGGAAGCAAAGGGTAATTAGAGCCCAAGGAAGAAAAAATTTCAAATTCAAATAGAAACCACTAACTTAAAAATTTATCAGGTCTTCCATGCCATAGGGAATTTCTTGCTGACTATATTGCTTCGTTAGACCTCAGCTTGTCACCATCTCCCCGGGCCTCTTTCTCTAAGCTGATCTCTTTTGCTACTCTCACTAGGCTACCAAATTCAAGTCCTCCACATTTCTATTACTTTCTCATGGAGAACAATTTCCTCTCCCATCTTGCTCTCACTCATGCTCAGACACCGAGAATCTCAACTTTCCGAATGTTGTGGACTCAGCAAGTTTCTACTAAGTGTTTAATATAGTGAAAGCAATGAAAACCGTATTCTTTCCTTAAGAACAATACTTAATCCTGTTACATCTCTAGTTACCTCTTTCTCCCTATGTGTTGAAATTTCTTAATCACATCCTCATTCCAATTATAATTTAATCAAAGTTCTGAACTCAATGATTTAAATCATTTTTGAATAATCTCAGTTTAAAAAGCAGTGAACAGGAAGCACATTGCATTCAGATTAAATTTTCCTTCAGATGGCCCAAAGTAGTTTTCTCTTCATATTTAAATATTAAACTGGGCATATAAAAAGGGGTTGCCAAGTAGTATACAACAATTATTAACAAAATAGCAAATCATCATGAATTGAAATATCAATCTTGCACTATTTTTCTTAGCTTTGTAAAGGACATGGTTAACTCAAGGTTTGGGGATGTAATCAAAGACAATTTTTTCATACAGCCACCCCCCATTTTTGCCTTTTTATTTCTAAAGTCCATCATGGAAAAATATATTGGTGACTACACCAGTTTCTACTACTTTAATATGACTTGAATATCCAGGAAGATTCTTTCTCAGTCTGCTGAGCAACTGGAGGAGAGATGGCTACTTATGACCCCACTTCCACAAAGCTCTTAGGAAAGACCTAGAAAGTGCTGAACTAAAGTTAGCTATCATTATTAATGAGAGGTAGTAGCATAGATAGTAGTTAAAAGTCTCGGCTCTGGAAAGAGACTGCCTGGATTTGAATCCTAACCCACCACTTAGTACTTTCTGTGATCTTAGGTGTCAGCTTAAACTTTCTGGGGCTCAGGTTCTTCATCTGTGAAAAAATGTCAATAATAATGACAACTATATTAGGACATTGTTCAGAGATTAAATTACTTAATACAATGTCAAATGCTTAGAATGGTTCAGGTGCATTGTAGGTGCTTAATGAAAATTCCCTTCCTCTATTTTTTTTTTTGACAGATGTGACCTGGACTCACTTTGTCTATACTTCATGACTTTGATTATTCAAAGGTTGGTAAAAGTATGGAACTGTGGTGACTATGGCATCTAAACAGTAGTAGTGGGAGGGAGCTGGTGTTAAAAGAATAACTGCTACTATAGAGTAGGTATAGATCTGCCAAGAAAACTCTAGAAAGGGCTCCTACTGGGGAACCTGAAGTATGTGTGTGATGATACCAGTGGAGTTTTGGTGGAGTTTATTCAATGTCCAAACTGAGAAAAGAAAAAAAAAATAGAGTCCAGGCCTGAATGAAATCAATGTCTTTTATCTGGGGATTTAAGAATCCTCACAATTTTAAACAACTCATTATAGAAAGAAAATGGAAATCTTTCCATGTGAACCATTTCTTCTCTTTTTTCTTTAGTGCTCACATTTGAAAATGTTGCGAGTCTAAGTGTGTATAATGCTTTGTGTTTATTCATCATGTTCATGTTTTGGCAAGTGGGGGTCATGCAGATTTTATTAGGATCTTCTGAATGGGTCATGGGAAGCCTTTTTTTCCACTTCTGCCAGTGTTTTGACCAGCCTCTGGCATTAGCTAGAGGTGTTTATACCTGGAATGGGTCAGGTAAACCATGGTAAGGGTTAGACCCATCTTGCTTGGAACCCTATTTTGGTTTTATTCAATTTTGTGAATCTTTCATTCTTCAGTTTCTGGAATTTGGGTCTGGAATTTGTTGGCTCTGTTTGGCAGTATGCAGTTTCTGATTTGTAATGGAGGGCTGGGAAACTATTCCTACATCTGCTGGGTGGTAGGAATTGAGCCAGGGCAACTGCTTGAAAGCATTTGACTTTTGACAACACAGACCGGCTGTTTTTGCTTCCACATATGCAAGTCTGTGAACAAAGGCAGAGAGGGAAGTAATGAGTGGTATGCGGCCTCTTATTTACTATGAAGGGACGGTGCAATTTACTGGAATCTCCAAAAATCTAGCCATGTGACTCTGTGGATATATGCATGGAAGTGGGTATAAAACTGAGCAAATGGGCAAAAATGTACAAAAATCCCAGTATCTTTCAGATCTTCGCTGGATTAATGAAGTGGCCTCCATATGAAGCAGGACCAAAAAAAAAAAAGGATTCAGAAAAGGAAGAAAGCCAATGTCATACAAATCCACAAAACCAGAACTGAATGTAGGATTGTCTATCATGCTGCTCTAACATCTTAAAAGCAATAAGGATCATAAAAGTGCTACTGACAGGGATTTTATCTGGAGCAAACTTTTCCTTTACACTATCTTGTAATCAGGTTGCATGGTTTAATTAAAATCAGACTTTAACACTTAGTGTACACAGATTTACATTCTTAAATGAAAACTCCAGGATAAGTTTTTGATGTGTCAAGCAAGGTATTATGTGAGTTATTGGTTAGTTCACTTCGCTGATGGTAAAGAATAGACTTACTGCAGTCTTAAAAAAAAAAATCAAACAACAGTGTAAATGTTGGAAATATAACTGTTTAATATTGGAAATACAAATGGCTTTAGAACCTATTCCTTTGGTTGTATTTAATAAAGGGAGAATTGGGATATTTGCCTCAATTTACTCCATTGTTCACTCAAAGCCATTTATTCAGTGACTCCTGAGTGCTAGCCACTTTACTGCTCTGAAGTTACTGCTGCATAAAGCCTGTTTCTTAGCTTGGAGAATATCACATACTAAGGAGAAACCGACACTGAATAAGTAATTATGACAAACCAGAATTATGCATTCTCTGACAGAGGCATCAAACATGTTTGTACACACTGTTGGATGGCTGGGGCTCACTTGCAACTTCCAATGTGTATAAGCACTTTAATTTTTAGTTATTCACCTCTCTGAGCCTCAGTTTCCTGTTTTAAATGGAGATAAAACTCATACCTTCCTCACTGAGTTGTTGTGAATATAAAAATTCAATCCCTATGGTAAGTGTAAAAGTACCCAGTACAAGTAAGTCCTTAATATATATTTTATTATTATTAGCTCTGATACCAATCTCAGAAGTGAAAAACATATTATAAACATCCTGATTTCTCATAATATCTTGAACATAATTACTGCATCCATGTATTTATTTCATTAGTTTAAGAAATGTCATAATGATGTCTGTATGGATTCTAAATATTCATCCATTTCATGACTTTGAATAGTATCCATATGCTATTTATGTCTCAGTACTACACAGTTAACTAACATCTAATGTAAGTGGCCTCAGCTCTTCTTATATCTAACTTAAACATTCAACATTTCCACTTGAATATTCTTTAGTTAGGGTTGATTTGGCCACATGTGACAAAAAAAAAACACATAAATAATAGTGCATAGGCAATATAGAGTTTATTTTTGTCTCAAGTAAGAGAAGTCTGGAGGTAGGATATCCAGGGCTGATTATGATCCAGGACCCAGGCCCTTTCTTTCTCTTTAATCCTTAAAATCTAGGTCTCTTCTACCAGCTTCAAAATGACTACTGAAGCACCCGCCAGCATGTCAGCACCCAAAAGATTAGAAAGGATAAGGAGATGAAAAAGAAGAGTCAAAGGGACCCTCTTGACATCTGATGAGGAAGTTTCTCATTTAGCTTCCTCAGAACATTTATTCTTATATCTTTTTACCCATAACTCAGGCACATGGCCACAAGTAGCCCCATGAGAGGCTAGACAGTGTGGTCTTTATCTGAAGCATCCATGTGTCTAGCAAAGAGTGGGAGTCTAATACCAAGAGAACAGCAGTAATAGGAATGCGATAGTGGAGGAGAATACATTCATCAATCAGGCAATCTGGATAGAGCTGAATGAAGCAGAAGGAAAGGCCATAAATTCCAACGTTGACTGCTACCTACTGGTTAGATAATTTTGGGTAAGATGCTTAATTTCTCTATGCCTTAATTTACTTATCAGGATCCTAGGTATGTTTCAGGAACAAATGTGTTGGTGCATGTTGGCACGGAGAACAGTGCTGTGTATGTGGAAAGTGCTTATTTTAATGTATGGAAAGCCACTGGAGAAGACTGAGTAGGAGAATGCTGTCATCTGATCAAAGTGTTAAAATGATCACTCAAGCTGATAATGGGAAAATAAATATACAGAAGGAAGAGATGTGTAGATGTAGGGAGAAGAGTTAGAAGATTACTACCATAGAAGCAGTGATAAACAAGATTGTGCCAGTGCAGTTGTAAGAAGTGATTATATTTAGGATATATTTTGATGGTGAACAAATAGGATTTATTTATGTGGGCTGGTAGATAAGAGTTAAAATGACTATCTTTTTTATCACTATGCCATTATAACCATCATGTACCCTCAGTCACATTATATACCACCACAATATCTTGTACATGATCAGGGCTACACACATGGTACAGTCAATTCAATTGGAAAGTCTGCTGCTCCCTCCAGTGATTTTGGGGATCTCACATTCATTCTCGGATACATACTGGCTGTATAAGCCAGTATGATCATAATGTTATAATCCTATAAATATAGTGAAAGGTGTTCTAATTAATATGTAATGAAGTCATGGCATTTAAGTGAATTGAATTTTAATAATTATATAAAAGTTTTTACATCTGTACCATGCTTTAAATACAAAGACATTCAAAATAGATAATATTACTATTAATATAAAGACAGTATAGTAGAGTGAAAAGAATAGGATTTCATAAGCAGTCTGACTGAGGTTCAAATATCAGCACAAATATTTAAGTCTTCTAAGTTTTCTTATTATTTGAGTGTTTATTTCCAAAATATTTCTAGTTCGAGACTCTGTATGGCACATTTTCTAAGACCTTGTATGTCAGGGATTTTTGTTGTTGCTGTTGCTGTTGCTGTTGTTGTTATGCCACCTATTTAAATTATTTTTAAGGTAGAATCAAATTATTGGCTCAATATTATTTTCCTTTACTATTTTAGGAATATTATACTGTCTTCCTGTTTCCACCAACATTTGACATTCTTTGATCCTTGCACTTTTATAGGTGATCCCTTTCTGTGGGCTTACAGAATTTTCTTTAGTCTTTAGTGTTTTCACATTTCATATTATCTGCCCTCTTTGTCAATGTATAGATATAGATCACTTAAATTTGGGATTTTTCATCTTTCATTTGTCTGTTTTTATGCTTTTAATTTTCTGGGACTCCTGTTATCTGATAATTGGCATAGCTATCTCTATGTATATATCCTCTATGTCTCTTTAACCCTTCCTGCTACCTTTAGGAGAGTTCATGTATCTGATCTTCTAACTCACTAATTTGTTCTTCAGCAGATTCCATCTTGCTACTTATGCAATAGGTTGTTTCATTTGTTTTACCCCATTTTTCTTCTTTTGATTCATTACTATAATTTATTTCTGATTTACTTTTGCTGATCTTTTCTTAAGTACAAATTTATTATTTTAAAGTGTTTATGCATCCCCTTCAGTAACTCTGTTTAGAATAATATGTTTTCCAGTAAGTTATTTTATATTTAAGGTAGTCATATACCTCAAGGGTTCAGTTACTTTGACTGGTGGCTTCATGCTCTTTTAGGGAGAAATATCAGCTACACTGCCTGCATTGCTTTTTAGAAAGGACCAAACCCAGGAATTATCTGTGTTGGCCACATGGAGTTTAGGGAGAAGTGAACACTGAGTGCCAGGGTGGCTGACTCCAAAGCTACAACATGCCCAAAATTGTCTTGAGTGAAGTTATCATTATAAATCCCTATGGAGAAGCAGCTTCGCCGGAGTATTGTCTCCAGGCTGTAATCAGTCATACCAGATATTTCAAAGGGAAGTAGTGGAGGAATTAATTTCCATGGTTTTCTGATCATTCCTCTCCCATTTCCTCCAACTTCTCATCTCAATAGGGAGCAGGACTTGTGCTCACCTAATGATTCTCCCAGGGGCTTCTGTCTGGACTGCTGCTGTTGATTGCTCTGATGGAAAGGGCCTGGTATGAATTTGTAAAGTCTGTGCTGGGGAGAGGGAAAAACAGAATGTAAAACTCTGTTTCCAACCTCTGCTTACCATCTGTGACTGTCCTTACCTCTGGGTTGGCTTACTGGCGTTCATTCTTCTTGCATCTAGCACAAACCAGTTGAAGAAAATGGTCTGTCTCCCCAGGGATTTGTCAATTCTATTGTTGCTGGGTTTTTGTTGTTGTTGTTAACTTTAATTCCTGGTTTAAGTCCAAGTTCTTGTCTGGCTTCTGTAGCTTGTCCAGATTGATTTCAAAGGAAATAAGTAGTTCATGTCAGTTCCTTTACTCTTTAACATATAGAAGGCTACAGGCCTTCAGAAATCTTCAGGGAATGCATTCTAAACTGAGTATATCTGTTCATGACAATGTGATCTCTCATTTTTATATTCAGGTTTCAATTTTATTTTTATTTTTTAAAGATTTATTTATTTGAGAGAGACAGAGAGAAAGAGCGTGAGTCTGGGAGAGGGCAGAAGAAGGGGAGAGAGAGGGAGAGAAGCAGACTCCCTGCTGAGTGTGGAGCCTAACACCAGGCTGGATCTCACGATCCTGAGATCATGACCTGAGCTGAAATCGAGTCTGGATGCTTAACCGACTGAGCCAACCAGGTGCCCCATATTTGTAAAGTTTTGCTTAAGGCCCCCTCCCAAAACAACCTTTTTTCCCCTACATTTTTGCTCCTAATTATTGTACAATGAGAGTTGTATAAAATTTGCTTGTAAAACTGCCCATACTTAGGCAACCTGAAAAATTAACTTTCTAAAATATAAACTCTATTTGTATTGTCACATGTGTGAGATGATAAAACAGTAGGCCTGCAATGATGCATTATAGTTATATTTTGTCTTTATTGCCATGGCTTTGCAAAAACAAATACTTCACTAACAAAGTAGATAAAACAGGCTTGGCTACAGAAAATTGCAAATAAAGTTAGAGAAAGTGACAGCTCTCTGATCTTCCAAATATTGTAGAAACAATTGCTGTGAAAAGAGATTGTTACTTTTTTTAGGCATCTATTTATTTTTTCCTCCTTCTTGAATTTGTTGAAATGAGTTTTTGTTTGATCCAAGCACAATATAGAACACCAGGTACTTAAAGATTCAATGTTTCACTCTTCTTATTTGTTTCAGGAGTCCAAAGCCAGTTATAATGATAATATATTCATTAATGAGCTTATCTAGATGAAGCTAATGGACATGATTCATTGGATTTTAAAGAAGCACATTAAATAGTGATGGGGGTTTCTTAATGATTGAGAAACATCCTAGGCTCGATTAGACAGGGGGAGGCTGAAGGAGGGAAACCAAATATGGGCTGGCTTTCTAGGCTAGCTCCTCACTCTACTATATAATTTGGAAGTTAACCGGACACATCCCGCAGTTGTTTAAAACACATTTATTGAATGTTTTACAATTATGTGTTTTCCCTGTTTGCTTGGGTAGGCGACCTTTGGTTCAGCTTCTGCGTATGAACACAATTTAATTGAAGCTTTTAGAACGTTTTAAGGAAATGGAATTAGTTCTCAAGATGTTGTCTTTCAGAGAAATCTAGCCAGGAGGTGTGGAGGTTCGGAGGTTAAATAGCTGTCTATGTAATGGCAGGACTCTATCATTGATTTTCTCTACTCCATTGTCTTTTCTTTTCTCTCTGGCTGTATTGATATTTGTCTCTTATTGGTAGATATGGATTGTGAGATAACTAGAAACGGGACCATAACTGATTAGACAGGATTGGAATATGACCTTAAATAAGTCAGTTTCAGATGAGATGTGTATTAAAGCTAAGAGATTCATTTTATATATTATGACTACTACAACCACGATATGTGGTGTTATCAAATGAGACTGGTTTTAAAAAGCCCCATAAACAAAACATGTACTTAGGAATTATTTCCAAAGCCAATACTATTTAAAGAAAATCCTTTTTAGTTGAAAAATTATTTTTATAATATTAATTGGAATTTTTATTGCAAAAAATTATTCACAACCAAGTCTCATTATTATATTATCATTAGTAATATGTTTATATGGTTAGTACAAAAATGAAATGTAATTTAGAGAAAAGAAAATAACTTTTGTAGGCTTTAACAATATTGAGATGATAGTTTCTGAAAGGAATTCCAGGTGTGATAGAATACAAATAACATCATTAAAATAATGGATAGACTTCAATGACTGTTAGAGAGCACTTGTTTGTATTTAAATCCCCACTATATTTGTAACTAAATCAGACATCCTTCTAGAGTAACATATTAGGCAAAATATTCCCTATTCATTTCATGTATTGGGAGAAAAGATGAAAAAAGAATGAAAGAAGGGAGAGGTGTTAAGTCCTGTTTATGTGCTATAAAACTCAGCTGGACTGAAAACGGTGACATGGAGAGACAATCTTCCAGGCAAGAATAATATATTACCCAACAATTACACCTGAGACACTTAGTTTGCTGGTTATTACATGACAGAAAAAAAAGTTTTCTATTTTGACTATGTCTATCAGCTCTTTTTCATTAGAATCAAGAAACATGGAAAAACTGAGTAGAGTTAGATGCTAAGAGAAGAGAAGATAAATATAGTTTAATCTGTTCAAAGTTTATCCACATACAGAATAACAGAACTTGGATATGAATTCTATAGGAAATTCTTAAGTATGGACTGGTCCTAGGATTGGTCCCAGGATTACATTATTAAAATAAAAGATGAGTAAGGCAACATTCCCACCCCCAAATGCTTGCTGTTACTGTAGCAATGATGTCTTACTCATCTTTCAGCTTCAAAGGAAAAACCCAGGCTTTGGTGTTAAGTAGCTAGAGAGGACAATTGTCCATTTTCTTTCTTTCTTTCTCTTTCTCTCTCTCTCTCTTTCTTTTCTTTCTTTCTTCTTTCTTTCTTTCTTTCTTTCTTTCTTTCTTTCTTTCTTTCTTTCTTTCTTTCTTTCTTTTTCTTTCTTTCTTTCTTTCTTTCTTTCTTTCTTTCTTTCTTTCTTTCTTTTCTTTTCTTTTCTTTTCTTTTCTTTTCTTTTTCTTTCTTTCCCCCTTCTTCTCCCTCTCTCCTTCCTTCCCTCTCTCACTTCCTTTTTTTTTTTTTTCTTCAGTTCAGCATATGAATCCCTTTCTTATGTTTGGAGAATTTTCTACGCTATTTGCCTTAGTTGGGTAGAGCCTATCTGCAACCTAAGCAAGACCTGTCAACCTTTATGGCAGTTGAAGCATGAATATAAGACCTGTTACTAGCACTCAGGGCTGTAATGCGGCAGGAAAAGTGCAGCATTCAACCTGGTCACAGAGGGGCAGCCACCTATTCCCAGCTGCAGATGAGCTGTGAAGCCAGCATCCAATGTCTGGGGGTGGAAAGTGCTTGATGCCATAGTTATTCCATAAATGAATTAATCGTAAGCAGATCAATTAATCCCTTGAGGGTCATACATATCAATTTAAATATTTATAAGTATTACTTATTATCATATGCTGCAAACAGTATAAAAAAATAATGTTTGGGGAATTACTTTATAAACCAACAAGACTAAATTCATTTAATTTTACATTGACAAACATTATTCCTAACCTCTTGGATGTTATGTCCTATGGTACATACAGATGATGTGATGGTATATATTGCCCACCAACTACCACGGTACATCTGTCATTGTCCAGATAGAAAAACAGAAACAACTGTACAAATTCAAACTGGAGAAATTTATCATGGAGAGCTGGCTACAAAAGTATTGGAAGGGTTTGAGAAGCAAAAGGGGGGGTGAGACTTTATTTAGACTTCAGTAATTAAAGGAAGCCCTTACTGTGCCAATTGCTGAAAAAATAAAAGAGGGGAGCATGATCCAGAGATCAGTAATTGTAGAAAGCCCATTCTTTCCCTGGATCTGAAGGTCTGATGTGGGGTTAACTGCCAAAAGATACCTGACATTGCATTAACTTCTAGAACCACTTTAATGTGTATATACATTAAAATATCATTTTGCTTAGCAAGTTATTTTTATTAAGAAGTTTATTAAATTGTTGATTGCAAATATATTTTTAGATGGAATTCTACTAAGGGTGACTATCATATTCTGTCTCACCTCAACCATAAAGCAGATGAGAATGTTTAAAACATGTCTTGACATTTCATCATTTCCATATATTGGGCCTGTCTTTTGGTCAAGCTTTATAGTCCTGGCTAAGGGTTCAATTATTCTTCAAACCAAGTACAATAGTACTATCAAGATTTAGAGTGGGAATGAAGTCTTTGAGACTTTATGCTTTAATTTAGCATGGTATGGAACTGGGTATTTCCTTACTCTTTCTTTTAACTTATATCTGCAGTTTCTGACATAACTACTAAAAGAACCAAAATGATTTCTCCATCTGATTATATATAGAAACTGCATGTATATAGATATTACATGTATTCCCCTGCATACTAAAAACATACTTTATCATGAAGAACTAAATGTATTTTAAAATGTAACTATAGTGGTGACCATATTAGAATCAGAGAGAAAATTCAAGTCAACTCTACTAAAAAAGTTTTGGGGCAGTTATTCTTCAATACCTAAGTGAGCATCAGTGAAAAATAATCTATCTAAAATGCTAATTCAAAAGTGCATTTGAGAGTGTATTTATAGTTAATTCATCCTTATGGACACTTTAGGATAAAGCACTATCAAAAATCAGTAGGTCAAAAAAATCAATAGGTCAACAAGTTATTTTATTGATAATAAATTAATAAAGCTACCTCTCTTCATATAAAAATTCTAATCATTTCTCTTATACATATTTGTTTACTTGCAATTTAAGGAAACAAAATGTTAGTAACATTTGTTGAGTGTATACTCTAGGCTAAGTGCATTCCTAGGTATATTACATATGCTACTGATTTTATTTATTTTTATTTTTATTTAGTTTTATTTACTTAGTAATCTTATGGAAGGGGTATTAATCATTTTTACATTTAAGAAAATTGAGACTCAAGAAAGTTACTCCAGGAGGTGGAGGAGCTGAGATCAGAATCCATATTGCTCTGATTTCAAAGCAAATATAAATTTCAACACAACTACATGAGAAATTCCTTGGAGGAGAAAAAAAGTGTTATTTCCTACAGATAATAGGCCCATATAATTTTTTTCCTATGCTTTCAACACATAAAGGAACTTTATGATATCTAAAGCATATGTATTTTTTTATAGATGAAAAATGGTGGAGTTGTAAGAGAAACTCTCGTTCTCCTACATATTGTAATCTCATGGCAGTACTGGTTTGGTCCCTGGCTTCTGCACAGGAGCAGGGCAAACCATCCTGGGACTGAAATTCAGATAAGATACAGGGAGAGGAGAAGACGCCACAGGCACAGTTACAGGTATAAAGAAGTATTTAGATTATTAAGTTATTTAAAGGTAGAAAAAATGTAGTTCTAGGGAACACAGCGATAGAAGTCCAGACCAGCTCTAAGCATGGAGGGTTGTCAAGATCTTGGCTAAACTGGAGAGAGCTGAGCTGCCAGGTATCAGAGTAGTTGATTAAGGCAACCAGCCAAAATGAAAGCACAGGCACACCTTTAATCACTTACTGTGACAGTACAAGCAAGAGGCTGAACAGGAGAGAGTGCTGGCTCCCACAATGTTTTACTTTCCCTCAAGGAATCTCATCAGAAGAGCAGGTGGATCAGCACCCAGGTGGGGTGCATTATCTCACTCCCAAAGGAGCCCTGCACAAAAAGCCATTCAACAGACCCATGGCCTGAGCAGAGGGAGAGAGGTAAGAGCTAACTGAGCTCTGAGAGTGGAGAAAAGTGTTTCACGACACTCCCTTCCCCATGAGGAGGTCTCAGTGGATGCACCTGGGGGCGGAGGGCTCAGCTGAAGGCCCCTGAAAAGAGGCCTGTGAATGAAGGTGTCTGGGCTACGAATGTGGCATTGTGGAAGAGTGTAGCTGGCTGGGGAGAGTGGGGGGAGCTGAAGCCTCAGGGCAGCATCAGTGACCCTGATGCACTGGCTGTGCACAGGTCTGTGGGGGGCAGCTTCTCCAGGACAACTGCCAGCTCATGCCCCCGCCGACTGCCTATGGCCAGGCCTGAGAAATCCTACACAGACTCTCAGCTTAGAGCCAGACTTCTCAGAGGTAAGTGGGGTGCACTGTTCTTGTCTCAGGCAGGCAGATGATATGGCAGACAATTGGGAATCGACACTGTTTTTATTTTTTAATTTTACTTATCTTTTAAAAGATTTTATTTATTTATTTGTTATTTATTTATTTGAAAGACAGCAAGAGTGAGGGAGATCCAGAGGGAGAAGCAGACTCCCTGATGAGCAGAGAGCCCAGTGTGGGGCTGGATCCCAGGACCCCTAGATCGTGATCTGAGCCGAAGGCAGATGCTTATCCGCCTGAGCCACCAAGGCGCCCCCTCAACACTGTTTTTAAATGGAGGTGGAATGCCAGTAGGCATCAGGGAAAGCTAGCCACAGAGTGGTACACTTAGCCACTGGGTCTCAGACTTTGGAGGACCAAAATTATAAGATCAAATAGTATTTTGAGGCATTAATAGGATATGTTTTCCCTCTTTCCTTTATTTAGAGGAAAGGGGAAAGCAATGGTCTCCGTGATAGTTTTTCTCCAAATAATTAAACCCCAGAGTGAGAGGAGGATGTACAGCTAGTGTTATGAGATGGAAAGGATATTTTTTCTTGCCTAGAAAATACATTCTGGGTAGTGGAAGAATGGAAGAGAGAGTACATGGAAATATGTCGGTCTGAGAATAGAGAGGTAGCTAAGCCCAAGAGAGGGTTGGTGGCAGGGGACATCTCACAATCTGAGGCAGCCATGACCATGATTTCCCTGCCACAAGCATAGCACAAAAGAGTTAATATAGCAAACTGATGACAGAGGACCTTATATCCCAGCCCCTCCCTTAACCAGGAGCCCGCCACCACAGATGGCTCTAGGCCCCTGGCACAATGCTGGTTGGGGGGGGGGGGCGGTGAGAAGGAGAATGTATTTAGCCACCTGAGCAGAATAGATTTGGAGTAAGCAATTAAGCTGAGCTGGAGAAAATTAAATTCTAACGTGAGCTGAGATTCACATGTGCTGCTATGATGCAGGCAGGGGCTAATATAATAGTAAGCATTTCATTTTAATGAGCATTTATTGTGTGCCCGATGTTTTCAGTGTTTTAACATCTGATCGTGATCTGATTATGAAGATCCTTTGAGACAGATAGTATTAATATCTGCTTTTTATACTTGAGGTCATTGAATCTTGGGTATATAAAGTAATATTCTCATACTTTGGAAAGCTGGTAAGAGTAGGCTCACCTCAGACTTGAACAGAAGAAACTACCTGTAAAGATTTTGCTGTTCACATTCACAATGCTGTGAAGAAATTAGGTGAAAAACAGGACTTTTATTGGTCCTTACCAATAAAAAAATAATTACTCGATCTTGGATAAAAAATAGAGACAAACTTTCAGTAAATATCCTCTCATGCTGTATTTCAGATCTCTCTGTAAAAGTTTGAGGTGGCCTAGAGATTAAGGGCTGTGTTGAGCGTTGCAGAGGGAATTCAGATGACATGGTTGATGAATGAGAGATCTGTGTGGAGGGCCCAGCTTAGAGACCATGTCTGTCTTGTCATTGTTTATTAATGTATCCTCAGTGCAAACACTGTGCCTAGGATGAGGAAGAGAAGGCAGTGGATAGATTCTTCATGTCATTTGAATAAATAAACTGATCTTGGGCAATCCACCTTTTACTGAAGGCCTCAGTTTTCCTATCTGTAAAATGGAAAATAAAAATGTAATCCAAGGGTTTTTGGTTTTGTTTTGGATGAAATGATAGAAAAGAAAGTGTTTTATAAAATTTAAAGAACTATGAAAATATAAGATATGGTTCTTGTAACTTTTCCGTGACGGAATTCTATAGAAATAGAAATTTGAACTTTGAATAATATGTAATCCAGTGCTTGCCAAAATCTCTGTGTAAACATGTGATATCTGAAAGAGAGAATGTAAAGAACAGGTCAATTATGTCATCCTATTTAGAAAGTAATTTTTTCTAAACATATCCCTTGTATTAATTTAGAGCACAATAAATTAAAATACTTGGATATTATTTTAGTTACTCATTCTTGAGTTATCACTTAGTTTCATGTCCTGGGTTTTATCTACCAGTGCTTATTAGAAGACACAGCCTTTTGAGAAATGATTCTGTATCTATTACAAAATCATATTTGAAAACCCTACTCATTATGATGTTAGGAAGCACAGTGTGGGTGCTGCCCAGATTTGAGTGCAAAGAATGTATTTGCTTTCAAAATGCACTCGAATATTCCCATTTGTCCAACAATGAAATCTGTATTTACAGTATTTTTCTTATTGCGTTGGTTGCCAGGAAAAAACAGGAGCTAATTCTAGAGCCTACTTGAAATAAGTAGATTAGCCCATGTCCCTGATTTAGTCCTGTACTGTCTTCATCATGTGCAAAGTTTCTAGTATATCTCAGGCACTTGCCATTAAACAAAAATCGCTGCTGTTAATTTTTGTTCCTACATATGCTTATTTGCCATGTAATTTTCATAATCTTTAAGTTGGTCATACAAAACACATATTCAACTCAAGCCTTGGCAGACAGCAAATTTTAAGGTGGAAGATATGCATTTCTCTCCCAGTCTGATTTTCACAGGTTTCAGGTCTTCTTACGGTCCTGTTTCATTGCTCACATTAATAAGTTTAAGAGAAGGGTTGTGATGACTTATTTGTCATGTGATATAAGAGAAGATAATTTTATAAATTAAAATACTCTAAAGCACCAGAGAGCTTAAATTCTAGGAGCAATATAAATAATACATTATATTACAGTGCCCGTTAATTTCGATAGACACAGAAAATAGTAAGTATATGTAAGGGTTGTAAATTATTATTTTGAGAGGAGAGAATTAAAAAAAGTATAATGCCGCATTTGAGTATATTTAAGGGGCATATAATGCTATTAATATGTTTCCCTTGGTTATAGTCATGTCATGGAAGCAGATGCTAGGAAGCATAAAGCCCAACTGATTGAAGAAGTTGCAAAGTAGCTGTAAAGTAGCATATGAAGATATATTTTGCTAGGTGAGGATGGCGAATCCAGGTTAGACTTTAGAATTTCTTTATAATGACAATTTATACTTGGTTGAAGTTCTCTTTCATTTTGTTAAATCACTAAACAAGCAAACAGTAAAAGAGATCCACGTTTAAGTGTGGGAGCTGCTCTGATGTCAGCTTTATTCCTCCTGAGGGCAAACTCCAAGTTCAGTGACGAATGCACTTCTTCCAGAGTACAGAATCTATCCTGTAAGAGGAGACCATGAGAGCAGGGCTATCAGGCTTGTTCTTCTTCTTTTTTATTTTATTTTAGTTTTTTAAGATTTTATTTATTTGACAGAGAGAGACACAGCAAGAGAGGGAACACAAGCAGGGGGAGTGGGAGAGGGAGAAGCAGGCTTCCCACGGAGCAGGGAGCCCGATGTGGGGCTTGATCCCAGGACCCTGGGTCCAAGACCTGAGCCGAAGGCAGACGCTTAATGACTGAGCCACCCAGGCACCCCTTCTTCTTTTTTTAAATTTTAATTTTTAACCATTAGCCTGAGGACAAATCCAAATCATAATCAAGGGTCTCCCCTATTACTAGTAAGGTCATTCTGCCGTTCTTGCTTCGGCGGTGTTCTTTAGTTCTTATATTCTGTTTCTTAATGCTGTCATCTGGCCTAAGGCAGGCTGGTTCATAGCCTACCTCAAATATAAGAAAGAAAAAACAAACACAAAGCAGAGCAAACCCTTTTGGATAGAATTATAAATAGACTATTATATCTGGATATTTATTTTCTGGGGTTTCTCCACCCAGAACTGAAAGAAAGCTTATTTAAGCAATGCAATTCATTGTTACAGATGAATAATTTTCCCTATGGGGGAAAAAAGACACAAAGTATATATATATGTATATATATATATACATATCAATAAGAGACTATTGTAGTTTATTTTACATAGAGAATACTTAGAATTGGATACTTTGAGCAAAAATGAACTACAGAAGAATGATTTTGATAATTTTGAGATTCACTTTAGGACTTTGGACAACTTCATTTTAGACCCCTCCCCTCCCTAGAGCTTATGACTATAAGATATTATAATTAAAAAAATACCAGTACATATTATATATATGATTCACAGCATGGGTTATAATAATTCATATTATTTATTGACTAGATATAAGAAATTTGAGGTCTATGAAACATTACCTGGCATAAGAAAATACAATCAAATGAATAATGACTTGGCTATTTTTCTTTGAATTCTGGACTCATCATTTTACAATATTTATCTGGCTTTCCAATATTTATCAAGCTAGAATGGTTTTAAATTACAAGATTCTGTAAATGTAACTTTTTATATTATTAAATTCTACTATAACAAACTTTCTGAGATGGCCAGTTACTTTTTTATATTGATACTGTTTAAAATTAATACAGTTCTATAAACCACATTTATACTTTTAGAGTCCTAGAAATATATACAGGTATTATGATCAGATTTAATAGTAGATCACTGAAAATGGTAGCAATTAAAATATGTACATAACAGCTCTCTTTTCTAGTTTCTGAATTCCCTTAGTGTCATTGGCTTTCTTGAGTGGTTTGGGATTTTGGATAATAATTTTTTCAGGTTGAGAGACAAAAGAAAAGAAACCAAACAAACAAACATAGGGAAGAGTAAAAGAAGTTAATTACTTCTTGGTGGGAAGAAACAAGATATAGCCTGTTAATTTGCAGCTATAAATTGCACCATTGTCTTTGCTACCTGTCTATAATACAAAGAGCAAATGGCTCTTCTATCAGTTATCTATTATTACATAACAAACTAGCCCAAAACTTAAAACAGTCACTATTTCATTTACTCACATTTCTCTAGGTCAGCTTCTAGGTGATTATTCTGGTCTGGATTAGCATAATTGATATCTATTCTCAACCGGTAGCTTGGTTAATGCTGAAGAGTCTAGGATGATTGAATTTTATGTTGGCAGTTGGCAGGTGCAGGGACCCTCAACTTGCTTCTGCTTCATGTGTTTCCTTGTGCTCCATTATGCTGGCCTGGGGCTTTTTCACATGGTGATGAAAAGGGTCCCAACAGTGAGAGGGAACAAGCCATAATGCAAAAGTGATTTTTAAGCATCTTACATCCTGCTTGCTAATGTCTAATCAGTTAAAGTGAGTCACATGGCCAAATGCAGATACAACAGGTGGAGAGATGGAGCTCATCACTTGATACTGCAAAGTCACATTGCAGAGATGCATGCATAGAGGAATAGAGGAATTGTGGCCTTTTTTTTTTTTTGCAATTTACCTATATATGGTTAGACACAATAGAGCGCTCTGCTTCTATAGACTTAGACAATTCTTTGTAAAACTCAATATTTTGTTTCTATAGGTAATCATTTGGGATCTGAATATAGCTTTATTATAAATGACATTTATTTGTAGATGTAGGCATTCTAATAGAACTCTCCCTCCGTTTTAATTTATTTGTGCAAGAAAAAGCATAAGAATAAAATGTCATATAAAAATTGGATAAATATTTAGCCTTTGGGTTAGTCAAAAATGAGATGTTCAATAGTAAATTTTGATTGCATTAAGAAAGAAACATCTATAATGCAGTGTCCATGAGGGGGAGAGGACAGAAACTGAATGAAGCTAACTACTTTTCTGTCAAAATTGAGGCTTCATCACATAAAGTATGAATAGGAAAAAAAAACTAGGTAGCATTGCATGAAGAAATAAATAGATATGTTGACTATGTTTTTTAAGATTTTATTTATTTATTTGACACAGAGAGACACAATGAGAGAGGGAACACAAGCATGGGGAGTGGGAGAGGGAGAAGCAGGCTTCCCGCGGAGCAGGGAGCCCGATGCGGGGCTCGATCCCAGGACCCTGGGATCATGACCTGAGCTGAAGACAGACGCTTAACAACTGAGCCACCCAGGCACCCCAATGTGTTGACTATTTTAAATAAGGAGGAGAGAGCAATCGGACTTTCTACCACTTTGATGCAAATGTGAGTGCACAAGATGATTGTGACATTCTGAATTGTGATTTTGCTTTACAGCTCTGTTCATGCTGTTCTTTCACATTATAGCTACCAGGTGATTCTTAGTCACTGTTTAAGACAGGAAATGTACATGGTGGACCAGTCCTAGACAAATAATAGGTTGCAGCCCCAGAGAGCTTGCAGTTCAGAGACATGAACAAATATAATATAGAACAAACAAGGCAAGAATACTGTCTCCTGCAGCTACAACACTTAACAATGCAGGAAAACTTTTTTGGAAATTTGTGAATGAAAAGAGACAGGACTCTTGGAGAAAAAATACACTAAGGGTTATTATTAACCCTTCCTCAATATCTATGACTTCTAGAGCTACATAGAGTGCTGAGGTGTCATGTTACCTAGGCCCAAAGGGCTGTATATCTATCTAGGAATGTCAAAATAAGCACAGGAAAAAAAGAAGCACAAGCAAAATCCATATGAAAAATTTATGGTTTTATGAATACTTAAAACCGGGAGTGGATCTGCTGATACTATTAGAATCATGAAGACAATTATCTTACATTTTATTTTTTGTAGATAATTCATGTTAGATATCATATATATATATATATATATATATATATATATGAGATATCTCCTACTTTATAGCAAAATTTTGGGAGTACTTATAAATTCCTTTGGGGTTATAAATTCTTTCTAAAACTGCATTTTCTTAATGTAAAAGATTATTAAAGGGACTACCTTAAAGTAGAGTCTAAAATTTATTCTAAAAGGTATCCCAGTGATATTAAAGGATTTTTAAAAGTGTAAAAACTAATCAAATTTACATTCTAGAAATGTCACTGTGGTAACAATGAGATGGAAGTTAGTGAAATTAGAAGGATATGACTATAATCCTGTTAATAAGGGATGAGAGCCTGGAGAATGACAGGAGAAATAACAAAGGTGAAATGATTTCAAGGGATTTAGAAAGGGAGAATCTATAGGTCTTAGTAATTAATGAAGGGAGTCAGCCATTGAGAAGGGAGAAATCTAAGGTAATCAAAAGTTAATGACCTCAATTGTGGTGGTGCCATTTGCTCACTGAGCATGGAAAAAGGGACATGTTTTGAAATTTTGTGTTGTGGTGTCTGTGAGACACCCAAGTGAAAATGTTCAGGAGGCATGGGATGTTTAGATTTGGAGATCAACAAGGGCATTCTAAACTAAGTATACAAGTGTTAGAAAGAGCACATACTCATTCTGTCCAGAGTTATTTGTCAAATGTGTACAGTGAGCTGCAGGTACTGAGCTAGGTGCTAAGACAATGGTCAACTTGTCACCTCTCTTCAGAGAACTTACACTTGGCTGGGCAATGAGAACAACAGTTTAGAGTTATTATTGGACATTGGTGTATATGACAAATATGCTTGAATTGACTTGCTGGGTGAAAATGAATATCCCTAGTCACCTGTTTTGCCAAAACTGGTAATTTGGGACCCCATAGGGTTTATTTAAAAACTATCATTATTTCCTTTCATTGTTCATGGGTTTTTTCTAGTGCAAAAATAATACATATTCATGATACAAGATACATGTAAGCAAAATAAAATAATTCAGAAGTATTTATAGTGTGCCTAATACATATCACATATTGTGATATTGCTGACAAGAGATTTCTTGTTCTCTTTGCTCCAAAGATAAGCATGCTTGCTTCTATCAGTCTAGAGTTTTATTCATGTAGTATCTCCTTTTTTCCCTTCTTCTTCACTTCCACATTGTTTACTCCTTTTTTGTCTCTCCAGTTTCTTACTCTGGGATGCCCTCTTTGACTGGTTAACTTGACAGTATGTCTAAAATGGCAATTTGATTGAAAATCAGTGTTTCCAGTCATAGGATTTGGGTCTTAACAATGATGATTTAGGCACATGTAAAGGTCATTTGCAATTCATGATGAATCATCATACATTTTGCCCATTCTTTACTAATTATTTCTTATTTCTCCTTTAAATCAATTTTCAGCCAATATATGCAATTATAAAATATTCACATAATTTTATGGGAGTTTTAAAGCAAATTAAATGATCAATCATATTGACTGAGATGAGAAACTAGAAAGCTTAGCGGGTCTTATAAGTCACTTGAGACATACCTAGACTATCTCTATTTCACACAAAAGACTTTGAAAACAATTAGAGCTTTTTCTTTAGTGAAAACACTGATCAGAAACACAGACATCCTACACTGCATGTTCAGAGGAAGAGAAAACCAAGGTCTTGTTCAGGGTTTTATGGCCTCATCCAGACAGATAATGCCTTGAAGGCAGAACTATGATTTACTCTGTGTTCGTGGCTGGGACTGATGTTACTGTAGAAAGGTCTTAAGTTTTCTTTCTTTATCTTTAAGGTTATTCTGCTTAGGTCTAAAAAGTCTGGTAAAACTTAATTTGCCCAGGGTGTGAGGTGCATTTTTTATTTCCTGGTTCCTGATAATGATGATGATGATGGCCCAGTGCTTCCTCTGTCCCCAGTGGTTGACCTAAACTAGAGAAATGTCAGATTTGTTTTTATGTCACACTAAAGCATTGGGACCCCAGATATGGTAGAAAGGATGGAGGGGCGGATAGCTCAGATTACAAAATGTGTCTGCGACCAGAGTCATAGGGCCACATTACCCAATATTTGGGGTAAAAGGCCACTGGAGGATAAGTATGTATGTAACAGGGAGATGCAGGTGACAGACCATTCTAAAATTTTGAGGTTGGTGATTCTATTGATCTGGGACAGGCACAAGGACATTAAGTTTGCTGACAGGGACAGAAGGGTTTACCAAGTAGAAAAACAGAAAATGTGTGGAGGTTGATAAGTCCTATTCCTCCACTGCCACTGTTGAGTAGAAGGGGGACAAATTGACTTAAGGAATTTAAGCATGAGAATGACAAACATCAGAATTATGCTTTAAAACTATTAGTGTTGTGGAGCACCTGGGTGGCTCAGTCAGTTAAGTGTCCAGCTCTTGGTTTCAGCTCAGGTCATGATCTCATGGTTGTGGGATCAAGCCCCATATGGAGCCCCACCTCTGGCTCTTCAATCAGCACAGAGTCTGCTTGAGATTCTCTCTCCCCCTCTGTCCTTCCCCCCACCACTCACGTGTGCCCATGCACATGCACTCTTTTTCTCTCTCAAATAAGAAAAAAATTATTGGGGTGCTTCAGTGACTCAGTTACGCATCTGACTCGGTTTCATCTTAGGTCATGATCTCAAGGTTGTGTTATAGAGCCCCACATTGGGTTTTATCCTCAGTGTGGAGTCTGCTTGAGATTTTCTCCCTCTCCCTTCCCCTATGCCCCTCCCCCCACTCAAATAAATAAATAAATAAAATCTTTAAAAAATGTATTAGTGTTGCTTCAGAGTGAAGACCTAATGTGTGCTGGTAAATCAACTGAAGTGTTTGTTAACATCTGTAGTACAAAAACTTGCTCCATTCATGGTTAATTTCAAGCTACCAAAATTCATTAAAAAAAAAAATCCCTGAATATATAACTATTGGCTCTCATGAATTGGTAGGAGCTGATTCTAACACACCACTTGCCAGAGAGTGGTATTTTAGTCATGGAGTTCTCTATTTTTCTTTTGTTTTTAATACCTCATCTAGAGTTAGGACATCCTGGTAGGAGGCTGTTGCAGGTTTTCAAACATGAAAACATAGATGATGATAGATAAGCTAATGTAATTTTATGGCAAGTGAGAAAGAATGGATCTAAAGCAAAAAGATAACTTGGTTTTAAATTTTACAAATGTGCTGAATTCACAGAAGGATTAGATGGTGGTCCTATCTACTCAGAAAGGAAAGGGAGGGGGGAAATGGCTTTCTAGGATTAATAATCAAATTCAATTTTGGATATGCTGAGCTTTAGGTATTTATACATCTCCAATGAGATTTGTTCCAGTTACAGACTTGGTTGTTAGAGCAGGGTCTCCAATCAGGTGAGTGATGGTAAAACTGAGAACACACCTCATGAATAGTCTCTCACTGAAGGACTGGGGGGAAAAAGGGAAAATGTAGATCCCAATAGCTTTGTTGTTGTTGGCCTGGAAGGAAGTTGAAGGAGTTCTTGGCTGATGTCCTTTATTTACTCAGTAAAGTAGACTGAGGATCAGGCATAAGTAATATAGGAGCTTTGAGAAGACAGGTGAAAATTTAGGGATATCTATTAAGCGGAATGCATAAGAGAGACCCCCGGAAGAAAATTTACTAGGGAGTATTAAAGACCCAAATAAAAGTAGATTTGTAGTGGCTTTGACTCAATGCTTTAAATAATTATATACCTTTTTAACAATCAGAGATTTATATTTCCTCTAATGCAAATTTTCTACTAATTCTACTATCCCACACTAAGAACAAACTGCTGTATATTACAATAGTAAATATTTTTATGGTGCTCTAGGAGTTTGTATATTATTCACTCCTTTAATCCTAATGGTAATGCTAAAACACAAGTACTATTTTCTTCATACTGGATGAAGAAAACTGGGCATAGAGGATTAATAACTTGCCCAAGGTCATATGACATGGAGATTACAACCATTTCTAATGGAGCCAAAGCTGGTGCTTTTAATCATGTCACCTGTCTCTCATTGTAGACTATAGAGTCTATTCATAATAATCAGATATTTTATTTTATTGTTTTTTATCATTATGTAGACTAAGATTAAAATAAGAAAATAAAAAAACTGGTTAAGGCAGTAAATAAGCACCTTTTTTCAATTTTATTATTGATACTTGAAGAAATACTTAATAGTTCAACACAAGATATAATCACAGATGGCATAACCTTTAGGAATGGAAGAAACCTATTCTATGACATTCTGTGTAGAAGCTGTTTTACTCTCATCAAAAGTCGAGAAAATCTATAAACTCTCTTTGATCCCAGCGTAGAAACCATTTTCAGGCAATCATATACAACCATGGTATTTAACAGAATCTCTGCAGGTCAATAATAAAATAAGTAAAATATTAGAGTTATGTAAACATAATAATGAAGTCTCGGTATTTTAAGGAGTGTGTATTTTGTAATTACATAGATTGAAATGTCTCTAAAATTAGCATGTCAGTTCTATTATAAGGTTATGATCAGCCAAGTTAAGAAAATGGCATGAGAAAAATTTGACAGTTTCCTAATGTCTTATGCATGTAAGTCTTACTAACACGTAAGAACAAAGAATTTTATATCATGTATATTTTGTGGTTTCTATCTATACTAACATTAAAATTTATGATTTAGACAATTGAGTTATAACAATTTTATTCCAACTCACCAATTAAAAAACTAACTTAAATATATTTTTTTCAAAGAAACAAGCCAACCAAACTGATAGTTATAGCTAAAATTCTAGTGGCCAGAAAGAGTTGATCAATTTAGTTGCTTTCCTCACAATTTTTTTTTCTAAATCTGGCTCATAAGTCTCCAAAACTTTGTCAAGCACTGCACCTTAAGTCAAAATTTAAGCTATATTAATATTATATTAAATTTAAAAGTTGCATCTACCTTGGATTTAGTGTAGAAACATCTATACAATAGAGATTTCGGTATTTCCATCTATTTTGCTGTGATACCACTGTTTGCTGAGAGTACATAACTTTAGTCCTAACTGTTTAAAAGCATCAATGCAAAGAACATCATGCTTTTAAAATTGGCCTGTGGCGTCCCAAACTCATTTATATTGTATTAGCTACTAATTCAGTAATGTGCTCCTTTTTTTTTTTTTTCCTCTAACAACACGAACAATGAGTTTGAAAAAAACCTTATGGTGCTTATTTAAGAATGAGAATTAGGTTGAAAGGTTTAAAGAGTTTTCCTACTTCTATTTTCTCATCACATATCAGTTTAGTTCAGCAAATATTATTAAAGTTGTACTATATGCCAGACAGTGTGCTAAATGCTGGTGATAGAAAGCTAGATGAAACCTAATAAGAATATTCCATGAGTTCACTGTGTTGTAATAAAGATAGATCTAGAGTGTGAGGCAATCTATAAAAGTATATTCATTAAACATGCACTATTCATTAAATACCTATTATGGGCCAGACTCATATACATAGTACAGCCTCTGAGTAGTGAAATATTTAACCTTGAAAAAGTTAGGTGAGTTTTCCTGAAGAAGAGGACATTTAATCTGGGTGGTACTGCAATTAAGGGAGCAACATATACAAAGGTATAGCTATGTGGAATAGCAAAAGTTGAAATATTCAAGTCATGTGATACTGCTGAATTATGGAGTAGAAAAGAGAAAGTAGATCAAGGTTCACATTGGAAAGGGTTATAAAACTTTCCTTCATTATATCTGTAATCACTCTTTTCTGTTCTCCTACCTTTAGGTGTTCTCAATCCCATTTCAAATCAATCCTATTTATACAGGGAGATAAAGATCTTTTTTAAAAGTCTGATACCAGCTACATTTCCATCCTTAGTAATTCATTCTTTCACTCCAGGCAAATTTAGTCTTCGCTGTTTTCTCCTAAGATATTTGGCATTTCCTCACTTTGCCTCTTGGTTTATGCTGTTCCCTATGTTCAAGAAGCTGCACATATTTGTCATGATTCCACCCTTACTTGAAGCCAAACATCAAGAGGTACAATTCCAAGAAATAGTCAAAGATCTCCCAACTGAGTGTTATCTCTTGTCTTCCTCGAAACCTTGAGTTTCTATAATTGAAGATTTTTTTTCTCTTAGAAACATTTCACAACCTTGAGCTTTAATATTATGTTTGTTTCTCCATAAGTTTAAAAGTTCTTTTAGCCCAAAAATGTGTCTTATTGGCCTTTTTATTTCCTGCTACTTATGTTAATTAGAAAAGCATAGGATATAGTAAAAAAATATCCCCCAAAGTAATACCACTACTCATTAGAAAATGTATTTCATAGTTATGGAAAAGTCCCAGGCAGATGGACGGGTTAGCTGTGCAGCTTTCTTCTACACATTCAGGAAGCCAGGATGTCAGAGACTGCAATTTTTACCAAGTCCATTCCAAGGCTAACACTGACACTAACACTCCAGCAAGTCAGAAGGGAGACTGGGCATTGAATGTGAGGAAGTTTTATAGGCCTGGCATACCTAACTTAGATTCCCTTTGCTGTAGCTTAGTTACATGGCTACATTTAACAGAAAAGGAGTCATATATTTGTAATACAAATAATTTGGATCATCAGCTATGTTGGGTTATGTGGCAACTTATATATAATAATATTAGCCGATATCTATAGAACATTTATTATGTCAGACAGTTTTTCCTAAGTGACTTACGTATATTTATTTACAAAAGCCTTGTAAATGTAGGTGCTCTTATATCTCTTAGAGTCAAAGAGACTTAAACAGGTAGTTTTAAAAAAAACTTTCCTGAGGCCACATAGCTAGAATGTGTCAAAGCAGGGTTTGATCAGAGTCCATATTGGCATACTGCCTTTAGTAAACCACTATGTATACTGCCTCCAGGAGAGTAAACTCAATAGATATTAGTTGAATTAATACAATGTAAGTATTTCAAGTAATTCCTCAGCTCTGAGATTGAAGGTTGAAACATTAATTCACATTTTACTTTCCACATATACAGAAGAGGAAAATGGTTTATTTGAGTTATTCTCAAGAAAAATTTTAGGGATATACCTGAAAAATATTTAAGAAAACACTTTAGGGGCACCTAGGTGGCTCACTTGGTTGAGCATTGACTCTTGATTTTGGCTCAGGTCATGATCTCAGGGTTGTGGGATGGAGCACTGGGTTGGGCTCTGCACTCAGTGGGGAGTCTGCTTCAAATTCTCTCTTTCTCTCCCTCTGGCCCTCCCCCTGTTTGTGCTCTTTCTCTCTCAAATAAATAAATCTTAAAAAAAAACACTAAAAAAAGACATTATGGGATGGTTTATATTGAGTCTTATCATTAACATAATGTGGAAATATTAGGTAATAGGCAATTTTTATATTTCATTATTTCATGTAATTCTTAGTAGATAAAAGTCTACAATAAATATAAAGGCAGTCTAACTACCCTTCATTTAAAACACTGCCTGGAGGTGACTGGTGTGCCAGACATCTTGGAGATGCTGTATTGATAGATGAAGCTCTGAGTCAATCAATGGACTTGTGCCTTGAAACCAATTCAAAAAGCATTTTTACCAGTCCATTGAAGGATACCCAAGGTAAATTGTAATGGAAAGGCCTTAAGTGAGTGGGGTCATCCATTCTTGTAATTTCTTTTTACTTTTTAATACAAAGATAACCAATATGTCTTTGCATGTCATCAGTTTTTTAGTTTGCATCAGATTTATGCTCTATTCTGTGTGATCCCCTCTACCAAGAAAAGCATGTATTGATTTCACTTTGAGTGGCCAACTGCAAACTTAGAGTCTCTTGGCTCAATCAACAAAACCCAAAACATTTTGCAAAGCATCAACATGAAATGATTTTATGGGATGTTTCTTAAGTCTTTCCTTTATTAATTGAGGGAAGTGTTTTTATTGCTTCATAAGCATAACTTAAATATTAGGATCGGGTTTACATATGGATATTTTTACTAACACAGAGATAAAGTAATGACTGCCATCTTTTAAGTTCCTAACAATTATGCTACCTTCTTTTGGTAACAATACTTCAATTTTCATCTGGGTACTAGTCATTTCTCCATCCTTAATTGAGGCAGGTCAGTTACCTTTTGGGGTCAGCCTCTGCTCATGCCTGAAGAGAGGATTGCATTGTTTGGTTTGGAGATAGGCTAAGGAAGCTCATAAGATTTAGACTGAGGCTACTGATAAAGGCTAGCAAAGTTTTTTCTGCTGAATTGAAGCTGGGAGTGTAAGAAACTGGACTTAAAATGGCCACATCTCTTTTCATTCATCCATTAACTTAATCACTTAACAAATACTCAACATCCACCATGTGCCTAACACAGGCACACGGGATACAAGAATGAACAAAATAGACAAAAATTCTGAACAATCAAACATTAATAGCCCGAGAATGGAAATAACACAGATGGAGAGCAGAGATATTAGAAGATTGGGGTTTTGTTGACGTTGTGTCCCAGATCAAGCCAGCCTGAGGTTTCCACTGAAATTAAAAATTCTGTTTCACAGCCAATGCATTTCCTTCTTAACATATGGGTTGAATCTGTTTCTTGTATTCAAAGGCATCCTAATACTCAGACTTAAACTCATTTACACTATAAAAATAAGTTGAGTATTTAATTAAAATGACCTGGAGAATTGGTCCTGTTATTGTAAATTCTTCTTCAGTTTTTTTCTTGCTACCACTGCCTTGCATTTTAGTCCATTTTGAACCTTGTGGAAAAAAAATATAGGGACCACAATATAATCTCTATTTTATGGTTGAGAAAATTGAGTATCAGGTACTAGAAAATATAAATGTCATTTTGTGTTCCTAGTGCCTGGGGCTTGGGATATAAATCAAGAAAGAGAACAGGCATGGGTAGATGTATTGCTAATCTAAAGTGACTACATCTACCTTATACTGATCAAAGGTATAACTTATCATTTACCATCAACATAATATTCTTGTCTTAATTATTATGTATAATGTATACTCTGACAGATTTTAAATGTTTTAAGATATTTTTCCACACTAGTCCTATGATTTAAGCAAAAAGTATTATGCCCTGGCAAAATACTTTTAAACTAAAAATACAATTACGTGACGATATTTTACTAATTCTGTTTATAATACCTCTCCACCCCCCCTTACTCTGCATCAAAGCTATTTGTTTTCAGGTGTGATACTGTATTTGCTTCCAATATGGGAACAAGAATACCTAAACTACAGATTAAAATATTTCTCTTTTTTGGGGATTATGCAATCAATATATGCTATTACAGAAAATACAGAAAAGTTTAAATAAAAATCCTTAGTGCTGCAGTCAACTGATATTCTGGCGCATTTATTTCTGGGAAGTATTTAAATAAATAGACAAATGTTTATTAAATATTTTTAGGTGAATTCTTACAGTATTAGATGTTTATTTGAATCACCTATCCCTGTGTTTTGATCACTTGCTTTCTTGATTAAATATCTTTTTTTTTTAAAGATTTTATTTATTTACTTGACAGAGACACAGCGAGAGAGGGAACACAAGCAGGGAGAAGTGGGAGAGGGAGAAGCAGGCTTCCTGCTGAGCAGGGAGCCCAATGTGGGGCTTGATCCCAGGACCCTGGGATCATGACCTGAGCCGAAGGCAGATGCTTAATGACTGAGCCACCTAGGCACCCCTCTTGATTAAATATCTTAAGAAAATAGGATTTTATGGTTCCCCATCATTGTTCTAGACATAGCATAATTTATTCAAAGTTCCCCTAGTATGCAAATTTAGATTGTTTCTAATTTTCATTTTTTATTTATTTTCTGAGATAGAGAGAGAGAGCGGGGTGGGGAGGGGCAGAGAGAGAGAGGGAGGATGTTAAGCAGGCTCTACACCCAACATGGACCCTGAGACCATGACCTGAGCTGAAATCAAGAGTCAGATGCTAAACTGACTGAGCCACTCAGGAGCCCCAATTTTCATCATTTTAAACAACACTATAATGTGTCTTACACCATACTATTTATGGCATCTCTATTTAATAATAAAAATTTCTAGAAGCTTATTTACAAAACAAAGAAAAAAGACAAACCTCAGACTATTAAATACAGAGAATAAACTGGTGGTTGCCAGAGGAGAGCTGCTTGGGAGGTTGGCTGAAATAGGTGATGGGGAAGTACACTTATGGTTATAAACATAGAGTGATGTATGGAATTGTTCAATCCTTATATTGTACATCTGAAACTAACATAATGCTGTATGTTAATTACATTTGAATAGAAAAACAAACCAACTTGACCAAACCATGAAAATGTACTCCCAATCTGCCTTACCTTGCTATATTTTCTCCCAAAGCACTTACTATTTTTTAATATAGCAAACAATGCAATTATTTATCAAAAATTAAAACATGAAGAATATTTCATCTTAATTCATTTCTTATCTTATTACTGAAGATAAGTAAATGGTCTTTTTAGGTACTTTTCTCTCTCTTTTTTTTCCAGAGACATTTTTTTTCCATTTTGTTTGATTTTCTGCATAGTTAACTTTTTGTCTTTCATATTCACAGCTAAACCTCTAGTTTTGTTCTCAATCTATGAGGTTGTTGACATAAAAAGATTTATGTTTCCATTGTGACAAACTTTTCATTCTTTTTCTTTGTGATTTGTTGTTATAATTCTTTGTTCAAAAAAGTCCATGCCCATCCTTATTTATATAATATTTAAAAGCACTTTAAACTGGGGTGCCTGGATGGTTCAGTCAGTTAAGTGTCTGCTTTCAGCTCAGGTCACGATCCCAGGGTTCTGGGATTGAGCCCCAAATCAGGCTCTCTGGCTCAGCGGGGAGCCTGCTTCTCCCTCTCCCACTCCCCCTGCTTGTGTGCTCTCTCTCTGTCTGTCAAATAAATAAAATCTTAAAAAAAAGCACTTTCAACAAATCTTTTAGTATATATATCAATTTCTAAGGTGTTAATCTAGAACTAATTTTGAATTATAGTGTAAGGCAAACTTGTGACTTTTAATTGTTTATATTTAAATATTTTCCTCCAAATCATTTGTTGCTTAATTTATATTTTTCTCACTGATTTTGATGATTTCCATATTGTGTACTTATTTAGATAAAAAAATTTTCTCTGCCATTGATTCTGGGTTTTTTGGGGACTATTTACAGATTTTTCCTCTACTAATATATTGTATTAATATTTATAGATATGTCTTACTATCTAGTACAATATCTATATCACTTTTCTTTTTTAAAGTGTTTTCTATCTATTCTGAACTATTTATGTTTACAGGTAAAACTTTAGGATCATGTTTTAAAAGTTCTATAAGTAATTCCTTTGTGCTTTGAGAATTTTTTTAGTACTGTATGTTTTTTTCTTCCCTTTTTTTTATTATTATGTTATGTTAATCACTATACGTTACATCATTAGTTTTTGATGTAGTGTTCCATGATTCATTGTTTGCGTATAACACCCAGTGCTCCATGTAGAACATACACTCCTTAATACCCATCACCAGGCTAACCCATCCTCCCACCCCCCTCCCCTCTAGAACCTTCAGTTTGTTTTTCAGAGTACATCATCTCTCATGGTTCATCTCCCCCTCTGACTTACTCCCCTTCATTCTTCCTCTCCTGCTATCTTCTTCTTCTTTTTTTAACATACAATGTATTATTTGT
The DNA here is from genome assembly GCF_003265705.2 of Callorhinus ursinus. Lineage (NCBI taxonomy): Eukaryota > Metazoa > Chordata > Mammalia > Carnivora > Otariidae > Callorhinus > Callorhinus ursinus. Next base: position 48,386,399 of record NW_027397066.1, on the reverse strand, counting down.
TTCAGAGGTACAGATCTGTGATTGAACAGTCTTTCACAATTCACAGCACACACCATAGCACATACCCTCCCCAAAGTCTATCACCTAGCCGCCCCATCCCTCCCACCCCCCACCACTCCAGCAACCCTCAGTTTGTTTCCTGAGATTAAGAATTCCTCATATCAGTGAGGTCATATGATACATGTCTTTCTCTGATTGACTTATTTCGCTCAGCATAACACTCTGCAGTTCCAGCCATGTCGTTGCAAATGGCAAGATTTCATTCCTTTAGATGGCTGCATAGTATTCTATTGTAGGTATGTGTGTGTGTGTGTGTGTGTGTGTGTGTGTGTGTGTGTGTGTATCACATCTTCTTTATCCATTCATCTGTTGATGGACATCTTGGCTCTTTCCACAGTTTGGCTATTGTGAACATTGCTGCTATAAACATTGGGGTGCACATATCCCTTCGGATACCTACATTTGTATCTTTGGAGTAAATACCCAGTAGTGCAATTGCTGGATCGTACGGTCGCTCTATTTTCAACTGTTTGAGGAACCTCCATACTGTTTTCCAGAGTGGTTGTACCAGCTTGCATTCCCAACAACAGTGTAGGAGGGTTCCCCTTTCTCTGCATCCCCACCAACATCTGTCGTTTCCTGACTTGTTAATTTTAACCATTCTGACTGGTGTGAGGTGGTATCTCATTGAGCTTTTGATTTGGATGTCCCTGATGCCGAGCGATGTTGAGCAATTTTTCATGTGTCTGTTCGTCATTTGGATGTCTTCTTTGGAAAAATGTCTATTCATGTCTTCTGCCCATTTCTTGATTGGATCATTTGTTCTTTGGGTGTTGAGTTTGATAAGTTCTTTATAGATTTTGGATACTAGCCCTTTATCTGATATGTCATTTGCAAATAGCTTTTCTTATTCTGTTGGTTGTCTTTTGGTTTTCTTGACTGTTTCTTTTGCTGTACAAAAGCTTTATATCTTGATGAGGTCCCAGTAGTTCATTTTTGCCCTTGCTTCCCTTGCCCTTGGTGATGTTTCTAGGAAGAACTTGTCGTGGCTGAGGTCGAAGAGGTTGCTGCCTGTGTTCTCCTTTAGGAGTTTGATGGACTCCTGTTTCACATTTAGATCTTTCAACCATTTTGAGTGTATTTTTGTGTGTGGTGTAAGGAAATGGTCCAGTTTCATTCTTCTGCATGTGACTGTCCAATTTTCCCAACACCATTTGTCTTTTTTCCTTTGGACATTCTTTCCTGCTTTGTTGAAGATTAGTTGACCATAGAGTTGAGGGTCCATTTCTGGGTTCTCTATTCTGTTCCATTGATCTATGTGTCTGTTTTTGTGCCAGTTCCATACTGTCTTGATGATGACAGCTTTGTAATAGAGCTTGAAGTCTGGAATTGTGATGCCACCAGCTTTGCTTTTCAACATTCCTCTGGCTATTTGGGGTCTTTTCTGGTTCCATACAAATTTTAGGATTATTTGTTCCATTTCTTGGAAAAAAAAAGTAGATGGTATCTTGATGGGGATTGCATTGAATGTGTAGGTTGCTCTGGTACCATTGAGCTCTTCACAATATTTGTTCTTCCAATCCATGAGCATGGAACGTTTTTCCATTTCTTTGTGTCTTCCTCAGTTTTTTTCATGAGTATTTTATAGTTTTCTGAGTACAGATCCTTTGTCCCTTTGGTTAGATTTATTCCTAGGAATCTTATGGTTTTGGTTGCAATTGTAAATGAGATCAACTCCTTAATTTCTCTTTCTTCTGTCTTGTTGTTGGTGTATAGGAATGCCACTGATTTCTGTGCATTGATTTTCTATCCTGCCACTTTACTGAATTCCTGTATGAGTTCTAGCAGTTTCGGGGTGGAGTCTTTTGGATTTTCCACATAAAGTATCATCATCTGCAAACAGAGTTTGACTTCTTCTTTGCTGATTTGGATGCCTTTTATTTCTTTTTGTTGTCTGAGTGCTGTGAATAGGACTTCTAATACTTTGTTGAATAGCAGTGGTGATAGTGGACATCCCTCCCGTGTTCCTGACCTTAGGCGGAAAGCTCTCAGTTTTTCCCCATGGAGAATTATATTTGCTCTGGGTTTTTCATAGATGGCTTTTATGATATTGAGTTTTGTACCCTCTATCTCTATATCCTGAAGAGTTTTCATCAAGAAAGGATGCTGTATTTTGTCAAATGCTTTTTCTGCATCTGTTGAGAGGATCATATGGTTCTTGTTCTTTCTTTGATTAATGTATTGTATCACATTGATTGATTTGCAGATGTTGAACCAACATTGCAGCCCAGGGATAAATCCCACTTGGTCGTGGTGAATAATCCTTTTAATGTACTGCTGGATCCTATTGGCTAGTATTTTGGTGAGAATTTTTGCATACATGTTCATCAGGGATATTGGTCTGTAATTCTACTTTTTAATGGAGTCTGTCTTGTTTGGGGATCAAGGTAATGGTGGCCTCATAAAACGAGTTTGGAAGTTTTCCCTCCATTTCTATTTTTTGGAACAGTTTCAGGATAGGTATTAATTCTTCTTTAAATGTTTGGTAGAATTCCCCTGGGAAGCCATCTGGCCCTGGGCTTTCGTTTGTTGGGAGATTTTTGATGACTGCTTCAATTTCCTTAGTGGTTACAGGTCTGTTCAGGTTTTCTATTTCTTCCTGGCTCAGTTTTGGTAGTTGATACATCTCTAGAAATGCATCTACTTTTTCCAGATTAATTTGCTGGCATATAGTTGCTCATAATATGTTCTTATAATTGTTTGTATTTCTTTGCTTGTGATCTCTCCTCATTCATTCATGATTTTATTTATTTGGGTCATTTTTCTTTTTGATAAGTCTGGCCAGGGGTTTATCAATCTTGTTAATTCTTTCAAAGAACCAGCTCCTAGTTTCATTGATCTATTCTACTGTTCTTTTGGTTTCTATTTCATTGATTTCTGCTCTGATCTTTATTATTTCTCTTCTCCTGCTGGGTTTAGGCTTTATTTGCTGTTCTTTCTCCAGCTCCTTAAGGTGGAGGGTTAGGTTGTGTATTTGAGACCTTTCTTGTTTCTTGAGAAAGGCTTGCATTGCTATATACTTTCCTCTCAGGACTGCCTTTACTGCATCCCAAAGGTTTTGAACAGTTGTATTTTCACTTTCATTTATTTCCATGAATTTTTTAAATTCTTTTTTAATTTCCTGTTTGACCCATTCATTCTTTAGTAGGATGCTTTTTAGCCTCCATGTATTTGAGTTCTTTCTGACTTTCCTCTTGTGATTGAGTTCTAGTTTCAAAGCATTGTGATCTGAAAATATGCAGGGAATGATCCCAATCTTTTGGTATTGGTTGAGACCTGATTTGTGACCTAGGATGTGATGAATTCTGGAGAATGTTCCATGAGCACTAGAGAAGAATGTGTATTCCATTGCTTTGGGATGGAATGTTCTGAATCTATCTGTGAAGTCCATTTGTTCCAGTGTGTCATTTAAAGTCTTTATTTCCTTGTTGATCTTTTGCTTAGATGATCTGTCCTTTCAGTCAGGGCCGTGTTAAAGTCCCCCACTATTATTGTATTGTTGTCGATGTGTTTCTTTGTTTTTGTTATTAATTGTCTTATATAATTGGCTGCTCCCCTGTTAGGGGCATAGATATTTACAATTGTTGGATCTTCTCGTTGGATAGACCCTTTAAGTAGGATATAGTGTCCTTCCTCATCTCTTATTACAGCTTTTGGTTTAAAATCTAATTTGTCTGATAAAAGGATTGCCACCTCAGCTTTCTTTTGGTGCCCATTAGCATGGTAAATGGTTTTCTACCCCTTCACTTTCAATCTGGGCGTGTCTTTGGGTCTAAAATGAGTCTCTTGCAGACAGCATATCAATGGGTCTTGTTTTTTTATCCATTCTGATAGCCTGTGTCTTTTGATTGGGGGATTTAGCCCATTTACATTCAGGGTAACTATTGAAAGATATGAATTTAGTGCCATTGTATTGCCTGTAAGGTGATTGTTACTGTATATTGTCTGTGTTCCTTTCTGGTCTATGTTGCTTTTAGGCTCTCTCTTTGCTTAGAGGACCCCTTTCAATATTTCTTGTAGGGCTGTTTTTGTGTTTGCAAATTCCTTTAGTTTTTGTTTGTCCTGGAAACTTTTTTTTTTTTTTTTCATTTCACTATTTTTATTGTTCGGCTTGTACCTAACTATGGCGTAACGGATTTGCTACTTCAAAAGCTGGTAGAGCCAGTAACCCCAGTATTATTTGCAGATCATTTGAGGTACTTTTTATACTTGAAAGCATTTTCTTGTATTCTACCGTTTGCTCTGAAAACAGGGGCTCTGGTTGGCCAAGAAAAACACATTTTGTCTCATCATTCAGGAAAAATTCGGGGTGTGCGTGCAGCAGTGTAGACAGGACGAAATGCAGGCCAGACAGTTCCAACTCAAAGCCTAGCTCCTCTAAAAGAGCACTTGATGGTTACTCCTCAGAAATCCCCATTTCTGATCACTTCTGAGAGCACGGTAGTCCTGACGCCCAAGGCTCTCCTGGGCGGCACCATCCTCCGTGGCTGTCGGTGGCCCTGGGCCCTCCTCCCAGCCAGTCCCTCACCAGAGCATCCCCCACTCCACAGGACACCCCAGCAAAACGCTCTTCTGCAAGAGCACAGAACACATGCACAGTCTTGCTCTGACCCATTACGGAAGCTGAATTTCTTCTTAATGATTCTTTCAGACACAGAAGCGCTTTGTTGCCGCTGTGAAGGAAGAGGCTGGCCTTGCTCGGAGCATTTTTCTTTTCCATTGACAACTCCTCGTTTTGTGATTTCCTTCCACATCAACCGCAGGTATTTGCATACAGGAGGAGGAAGGTGTATCTGTCGGGCAAAGGCTCTCTCACTGTGCTCTTTCAAGTCCATACAGCAGCCTGTCTGAGTCCTCTCCCGCCCCCTTCACCTTCCTGAGGCAGGTGCCCAGAGCTCCCACTCTGTCCCTCATGCTGTGTGTTCTCCGATGTGGTGAGCCTGATGACACGCCTCTGTCAGTCAGCAGAAGGCCTTCAGGGGATCTCAATATGAACCTCCCCACTCTTAGACTCGCCCAGTCCGAGATTCTGCGTGAAAACTTCGGGACAGAAGTTGATTTGTGACCTCAGTGGTTGTTCAAGAGCAAACTCAAGGTGACTCATACGGTTAACACTCTTGTTGCACCTGCAACCCTAATGGGACCAGCCTTTTCCTGTGACCCAAGAATCATCTTTCTTTGCCATAGTTATGCCTCCAATGGGGAAGATATGTCAGGAAAGGCTGTGAAAGGGCCTTGAGACAGGCGAACAACAAGCTGACTGGGCGTGCTGTCCAGTGTGTCCTTGTGTTACCTAAGTTTATGGGGCCCTGCACCTGTCTGAGCTGCTGTACGAATGTGAATTGTAAAAAATGTGAGAGGAAGGCAACATATTTTTAATTTATGCTTCTTTTTGTGTATTTTTTTTAAAGATTTTATTTATCTGACAGAAAGAGAGATCACAAGTAGGCAGACAGGCAGGCAGAGGCAGAGGAGAAGCAGACTCCCCGCGGAGCAGGGAGCCTGACTCGGCGCTCGATCCCAGGACCCTGCAAAGGGTCTTGAGGACTTGAGCCAAAGGCAGATGCTTAACTGACTGAGCCACCCAGGTAACCCCCAAGGCAAAAGATTTCTTATCCAAAGAAATTAAAAATTTTGTTCAGAGGAATGCAATTATTACCCTGTGGATACTGACCGTTTCTTACATCCATTTGTACCTCACTTTGGTGGTCCTGATTACATGTGCGTGCATGTTTTGTCTAAATTCTCTTTTAAGCTGATTATAACATCTCACTAGTTCCTTCATTAATTGAGGAATTAAAAAAAAAGGTTGACCCATGGTCCTTTAAAAAACAACCATAACCCCAGAGCATTAATACATGGAAAATAAATACATAAACTCTATTTAGAAATTTTTCTAAGAGGCCAGACTAAAGAAGAACAATCTAACGAAAACACACAACTCTGCTGGGAGAAAGGAGGGATGGAAACGTGGGACGTGAGGCAGAAGCAGCCTGAGAGCGGACAGCCCATCTCCCACAGTGAGACAAAGACGAAGCCTAAGAGTGAAGAGTCAGGAAGCAACAAGCGTGTGATTCAGAGACAGAGAAATATGCATAAGGAGAAGCAGCTGTAGCTGAGAGGCTTGGCTATGGGGACAGAGAAACAAGGGGCAGGAAGCTGCAGTTTCTCTAACCAGGGGACCTAGCTAGGGGAGTGTGTAAGTGTGTTACATTTTTAAAAAATGTAAAGAGAATACACTGGGAGAAAATAAACAAGAATTACTGGAGGCTGAAGTAGAAGCAAAAAGAGCAAAGGGAGGGGGCGTGAAGCCAACCAGGGCTAACGAGAGGCACTGGTCACGGTGTAAGGAGCGTGGCCTCCATCAGCAAGCAATGCAGAGCCACTGAGGAACGTTCGGCTGGGAGAGGTTGGCTGGATCTGCATTTCCGATTAATTCCTTGGCTGCCGTGTGGTGGTTAGACTGCAGGCGGACGTTGAACATCATGGAAACCACGATGTAGAGGTAGGGGAAGTTGATGCGCAGCCACCAGGCCAGGTCGAAAAAGATGAGCAGCGTGCGGGTCAGCCCCTTGCAGAAGACCCCATACGAGTGGGGGCAGCCAAGTGCGAAAGGCGGACAGCCAGGCCCGACAGAGCCAACGCCATATAGACCGGCACCCGCCGCCCACCCATCGCGCACCGACCGGCCGCGGACCGGGGCTGCCCAGCGCTCCGAAGCCCGCCGGCGCTCTCGGCGTCGCCCCAGGCCGCCGCCCTGGCCGCTGGGCCGAGCTCGGTGCACTGAGGGAGTGAGGGAGGTGGAGGTGAGGTTGGGGGCGGGCGGCGGGGAGAGGAGTCCGTGCGTCACACTTGGGGAAGCGCCTCTGTGAGCTGCCGCCTGGTCCAAGCCGGGCCGGGCCTGTCCTGGAAGTTTTTTATCTCTCTATTTTCAATGACAGCCTAGCTGGTTATAGTATTCTTTGCTGCATATTTTTCTCATTTAGTGCTCTGAATATGTCATGCCAGTCCTTTCAGGCCTGCCAGGTCTCTGTGGATAGGTCTGTTGCCAATCTAATGTTTCTACCATTGTAGGTTACAGTTCTTTTCTCCCGAGCTGCTTCTAGGATTTTCTCTTTGTCTCTGAGACTCATAAGTTTTACTATTAGATGTCAGGGTGTTGACCTATTTTTATTGATTTTGAGAGGGGTTCTCTGTCCCTCTTGGATTTTGATGCCTGTTTCCTTCCCCAAATTAGGCAAGTTCTCTGCTATAATTTGCTCCAATATACCTTCTGCTCCTCTCTCTTTATTCTTCTTCTGGGATCCCAATTATTCTAATGTTGTTTCGTCTTATGGTATCGCTTATCTCTCAAATTCTGCGCTTGTGGTCCAGTAGTTGTTTATCTTTCTTTTTCTCAGCTTCTTTATTTTCCATCATTTGGTCTTCTATATCACTAATTCTCTCTTCTGCATTTATCCTAGCAGTTACTGCCCCCATTTTTTATTGCACCTCATTAATAGCCCTTTTGATTTCAACTTGGTTAGATTTTAGTTCTTTTATTTCTCCCAAAAGTGTTTCTCTAATAACTTCCATGCTTTTTTCAAGCCCAGCTAGTATCTTTAAAATCATCATTCTGAACTCTAGTTCTGACATCGTACCAATGTCCATATTGATTAGGTCCCTGGCAGTTGGTACTGCCTCTTGTTCTTTTTGTTGAGGTGATTTTTCCGTCTTGTCATTTTTTCTGGAGAAGAATAGATGAATGAGAGAACAAAATGCTAACAGGGTAACAACGTCCCCCAGAAAACATACACAAACAAATCAGAAAAGACCCGTAACCTGGGGAAAAGAAAGAGAAAGAAAAAAAAAATAAGAAAAAAAAGATAAAAACAAAACAAAAAAAACCAGAATGTGATCAAATATGATCAGGCTGGTGCATAAATCAGTGCCACACACTAGATTTTGGATGTTAGACGAAATTGCCTCCCAAAATTTTAAAGAAAGAAAAATTTATATATGTACAAAAATAAGGGTTAATATGATGAAGGGATGGAATATGACTGTAAATATTAAAATTATAAAAGATTTTCTAAAAGGAATTGATGTTAGTTGAAAAAGAAGAGGATTTAAAAAAAGGGAGAGAATGTGATCAGACAGGAGACTAGAACAAAGCCATACACTAGAGATTTAGGATATATTTTGATATGTTAGAAGAAACTGTCTCAAAATTTTAAATAGAATAACATATATATCACAAAAAGAAGGGTAACTATGAAGGGATAAAATATGACTCTAAAAATTAAAAATAAATATTTTTTGAAAAAAGGATTGATAAGATGTTGGTTGAAAAATGGAAAAAGAAAAATTAAAAAAAAATTAACTTTGAAAGACTAAAGAATCATGGTAAAAAAGCCATGAATTCTATGTGCCGTATTCCCCTAGTGCTGGATTTCTGCAGTTCTCGTTGATTGGTAAACTTGGTCTTGGCTGGCTGTTCTTGCTGATCTTCTGGGGGAGGGGCCTGTTGCCGTGGTTCTTAAATGTCTTTGCCGGAGGCGGAATTGCCCCGCCCTTGCCGGGTTGGTCTAAGTCATCTGCTCGGGTTTGCTCTCAGGGACTTTTGTTCCCTGCAAGCTTTGGAGGATGAGAGTGGAAATGGCAGCCTCCCAATCTCCGCCCTGGAAGAGCTGAAAATTCGGGGGCCCCACTCCTCAGTGCGCCCCCAGAGAAAAGCTGTCCATCACTCATGTCTCCCTGGTCTCTGGCCGCGATCCGTGCGCACCTGGCCTGTGACCGAGCATTTCTATCTCTGGCACCCGACCCCGTTTGGAGTCTCCAAACCCAGCAGATCCCTGCAGTGCTCTCCCATGCCGCTCCTCTCCAGGGAGGAAGGGGAGTCTCCCTGGATCTGCTGCTTGTTGGGTCCCTGCTGGAGGAGTAGTGGCTGGACTGTGCCGTGGATCATGGTTTATGGCAACCCTGAGCTGAGAGCCCACTCCTCGGCTCCGTCTCTGCAGCTGGCTTCCCCACTCTGATACCTGGGAGCTCTGCCGCACTCAGGTACCCCCAGTCTTTCTGTGACCCTGAGAGTCCTGAGACCACACTGTCCCAGCGAGGGTTCCACCCCCTGCGTAGCCACTGGAGCAACGTTCCTCAGCGGAGCCAACTTCTAAAAGTTCCGATTTTGTGCTCCATGGTTCTATCACTTGGCAGAAGCGGCTGATGGAGGCCCCCTCCCCTGCCATCTATCCTCCGGAATATCACCTCGGATTCACTTCTCCTCAGGTCCTACTTTCCAGAAAGTGGTCGCTTTTCTGTTCAGAGAGTTGTTGCTATTCTTTTCTTCGATGTGAGGTTGAGTTCATAGGTGTTCAGGATGGTGTGATCCCTATCCAGCTGAATTCCTGGGACCAGACGAAATCCAGGTCTCCTACTCCTCCGCCATCTTGCTCTCTGCAGCTATTTTGATAGAGCCTGAGTGAGTGGGGCTCTAGGTTCACCCCACCCCCACACCACTGACTTGAACCAGAGCAGTTCCTCTTTGATTTGTTTTGTGTAGTGGGCATTTACCTAGAAGTGTAATCACAGGTTCCTGCACCTAAAGTGTTTGGCAACCACAGAAATCAAAATTAACGTTTCCTTTAGTACTGTATGTTAATTAAGAAAAATTTTCACACCTTTCCTGAAACGTGTATCTCCATTTAGTTTATTTTCTGTAATATCTTTGCATATGTGTTTAAATGGATGGATTTATATATTTAGGTGTCTTTGTTAATATTCAACATATTTTTCTTTCCTATTAGTATAGGGTACAGGAAGAATATAAAGCCTTAAGTATTTCAATTATTAGGAATTTTTTATTGATATACCACATTTCATTTTTTTTTTTTTAATTTATATTTTTAGAATTTCAGTATAGTTAATGTAGTGTTATATTGGTTTCAGGTGCACAATAGAGTGATTCGACAATTCCCTACAACACCTAGTACTCAACACCACAAGTGCACTCCTTAATCCCCATCACCTATTTCACATATCCCCCCACCCACCTCCCCAAACCACTCCATAGTTAAGAGTTTGTTTTTTGGATTGTCTCTTTTTATTTCTTTGTATGTTTTGTTTTTTAAATTCCACATATGAATGAAGTCATAAGGTATTTGTCTTTCTTTGATTTATTACACTTAACATTATGTTGTTGCAAGTGGCAAGATTTTATTCTTTTTTATGGCTGGTTAATATTCAGTTGTGTGTGTGTGTGTGTGTGTGTGTGTGTGTGTGTGTGT
>NW_027397066.1:48353712-48375974 GCF_003265705.2 Callorhinus ursinus | reverse complement strand
AAACAGTTAATTAGCTTGGCAGCCTTGAGTTTTCTGATAGGCACTTTATTTATTTATTTATTTTTGTTGATCTTTTTTTTTATTATGATGTTCAATTAGCCAACATATAGTACATCATTAGTTTTTGATGTAGTGTTTAATGATTCATTAGTTGCATATAACACCCAAATGGGGTAACTGGGTGATGGGTATTAAGGAGGGCATGTGTGGTAATGAGCGCTGGGTGTTATACTATTTTTTTTATTTATTTTATTTTATTATGTTAATCACCATACATTACATCATTAGTTTTTGATGTAGTGTTCCATGATTCATTGTTTGCGTATAACACCTAGTGCTCCATTCAATATGTGCCCTCTTTAATACCCATCACCAGGCTAACCCATCCCCCCCCACTCTAGAACCCTCAGTTTGTTTCTCAGTGTCCATAGTCTCTCATGGTTCATCTCCCCACTCCGATTTCCCCCCCTTCATTTTTCCCTTCCTACTATCTTTTTTTTTTTTTAATATATTATTTGTTTTAGAGGTACAGGTCTGTGATTCATCCATCTTACAGAATTCACAGCACTCTATCTATTCATCAGCTGATGGACACTTGAGCTGTTTCCATACCTTATCTATTGTAGGTATACTATAAACATAGGGATGCATGTATCACTTTGAATTAGTGTTCTTATATTCTTTGGGTAAATACCCAGGAGCGATGGGGCACCTGGGTGGCTAAGTTGGTTAAATGTCCAAATCTTGATTGCAGTTCAGGTCATGATCTCAGGATCCTGGGATCAAGCCCTGCATTGGGGTCCCCGCTCCACTGTCTACCTGTCCCTCTGCCCCTCTCCCCACTTGTTTTTTCTCTCTCTCTCTCAAATAAATAAATAAATCTTAAAAAAAAAAACCCAAAAAACCCAGAGGTGCAATTGCTGGATCTTAGGGTAGTTCTATTTTTAACTTTTTGAGGAAACTCCATACTGTTTTCCAAAGTGGAGACACCAGTGTACATTCCCCATGTGGGGCTCGATCTCATGACCCTGATCTGAAATCAAGAGTCTGACGATCATCATCAGGGAAATGCAAATCAAAACTATAATGAGATGAATGATGTTGAGCTTATTTTCATGTGTCTATTGGCCATCTGTATGTATTCTTTGGAGAAATGTCTGTTCATTTCTTCAGCCAGTTTTAATTGGACTATTTGGTTTTGTGGTGTTGAGTTGCATCTCTTTTTTATATATTTGGATTCTCACCCTTTATCAGATGTGTCATTTGCAAATATCTTCTCCCATTCTGTAGGTTGCATTTTAGTTTTGTTCATTATTTCCTTCACTGTGCAGAAGCTTTTTATTTTTATGTAATCCCAAGAGTTTATTTTTGCTTTTATTTCCCTTGCCTTAGGAGACATATCTAGAAAAACTGTAGTTATGGCCAATGCCAGAGAAATTACTGCCTGTGTTCTCTTCTAGGATTTTTATGATTTCAGGTGCCACACTTAGGTATTTAATCCATTTTGAATTTATTTTTTATATGGTGAAAGAAAGTGGTCTTTGTTCTTTTGTATGTAACTGTCCAGTTTTCCCAACACCTTTTGTTGAAGAGACTCTTTCCTGCTTTGTCAAAGATTAATTGACCATATAATTGTGGGTTTATTTCTGGGTTTTCTATTCTGTTCTATTGATCTATGTGTCTGTTTTTGTGCCAGTACCCTACTGTTTTGATTACTACAGCTTTGTAATATAACTTGAAGTATGGAATTGTCATGCTTCCAGCTTTGCTTTTCTTTTTCAAGATTGCTTTGGCTATTTGGGGTCTTTTGTGGTTCCATGAACATGTTAGGATTGTTCTAGTTTTGTGAAAAATGCTATTGATAAATTGATAGGTATTACATTAAATGTGTAGATTGCTTTGGGTATTATAGACATTTTAACAATATTTGTTCTTCCAATCCATGAATATGGACTGTCTTTCCATTTCTTTCTGTCATCTTGAATTTCTTTCACCAGTGTTTTATAGTTTTCAGAGTATAGGTATTTCACCTCTTTGTCTAGGTTTGTTCTTAGGTATCTTATTATTGGTGCAATTGTAAATGGGGTTGTTTTCTTAATTTCTCTTTCTGCTGCTACATTATTAGTGTATAGAAATGCAACAGATTTTTGCACATTTATTTTATATCCTGCAACTTTACTGAATTCATTTATCAGTTCTAGTAGTTTTTTTGGTAGAGTCTTTCGGGTTTTCTATATATAATATCATCTCATCTGCAAATAGTGAAAGTTCTGTCTTTCTTACCAATTTGGATGCCTTTTATTTCTTTTTGTTGTCTAACTGCTGTGGCAGTTAGAGAACTGGAAGTCCTCTTCCAGTACTATGTTGAAAAAAAGTGGTGAGAGTGGACATCCTTGTTTTGTTCCTGACCTTAGGGGAAAAGCTCTCAGGTTTTCCCAATTAAGTATTGTGTTCACTGTGGGTTTTCATACACAGTCTTAATTATGTTGTGGTATATTCTCTCTAAACCTTTGTTGAAGGTTTTATGATGAATGGATGTTGTACATTGTCAAATGCTTTTCCTGTGTCTATTGAGATGATCCTATGTTCTTTATCCTTTCTCTTATTGATGTGATGTATCATGTTGATTGATTGTAAATATTGAACCACCCTTCTATCCCAGTAATAAGTCCTACCTGACTATAGTGAATGATGTTTTTTAATGTATTGTTAGATTCTGCTTGCCAGTATTTTGTTGAGAATTTTTGCATCTGTGTTCATCAAAGATATTGGCCTGTAGCTCTCTCCTTTTTTTGTGGTGTCTTTATCTGGTTTTGTTATTAGGGTGATATTTGCCTCAGAATAAATTTGGAAGTTTTCCTTCCTCTTCTATTTTTTGAAATAGTTGGAGTAGAATAGTATTAATTCTTCTTTAAATGTTTGGTAGAATTCACCTGTGAAGCCATCTGGTCTTGGACTTCTGTTTCTTGGGAGTCTTTTGATTACTGATTCAATATCCTTGCTGGTAATGTCTGTTAAAATTTCCTATTTCTTCCTGATTCAGTTTTGGTAGGTTATATGTTTCTAGGAATTTATCCATTTCTTCTGGGTTTTCTAATTTGTTGGCATGTAGTTTTTCATAATATTCTCTTACATTTGTATTTATGTGGTGTTGGATGTTATTTCTTCTCTTTCATTGGTGATTTTGTTTGAGTCTTCCCTCTCTCTCTTTGAGTGTGGCTAGAGGTTTATCAAAATTATTGACCTTTTCAAAGATCCAGCTCCTGGTTTCATCGATCTGTTGTTGTTATTATTATTATTAATTTCTATTTCATTTATCTGTGCTCTAATCTTAATTATTTCCTCCCTTCTGCTGGGTTTGGGTTTTGTTTGTTCTTTTTCTAGCTCCTTTAGGTGTAAAGTTAGAGTGTTTATTTGAGATTGTTCTTGCTTCTTGAGTAGGTCTACATTGCTATAAATCTTCCTCTTAGAATTGCTTTTGCTGAATTGGAAAGTTTGGGGACTGTTGTGTTTTCATTTTCAACGTTTGTATGTACTTCTTGATTTCTTGGTTGACCCATTCATTGTTTAGTAGCAGTGTTATTTAAGCTTCATATATTTGTTGATCTTTCCAGATTTTTTCTTATGGTTGATTTCCAATTTCATAGTGTTGTGGTCAGAAAAGAGGCATGGTATGACTCTGATGTTTTTGAATTTGTGAGACTTGTTTTGTGGCCTCATATGTGATCTATTCTGGAGAATGTTCCATGTGCTTTTGAAATAAATATGTATTCTGTTTTAGGATGGAATTTTCTGAATATGTCTGTTAAATTGATCTGGTTCAATGTGTCATTCAAAGCCACTGTTTCCTTGTTTGTCCTTGTTTTAAGTGGTGTGTTAAAGTTCCCTAGTATTATTGTATTATTATCAATTAGTTCCCTTATTTTGTTATTAACTGTTTTATAGACTTAGATGCTCCCATGCTGGATGCATATATATTTATAATTGTTTTATCTTTTTATTTTATTTATTGTATTTTATTATTTTTTAAGTAGGCTCCATGCTCAGTGTGGAACCCAACATGGGGCTTAAACTCATGACCCTGAGGTCAAGACCTGGGCTAGGATTAAGGGGCAGATGCTTAACCCTCTGAGCCACCCAGGTGCCCCCAAAATTGTTATATCTTCTTGTTGGATTCTTCCCTTTATGTTTATATACTGTTCTTTGTCTTGTTACAGTCTTTATTTTAAAGTCTATTTCATCTGATAGAAGTATTGCTACCCAGTTTTCTTCCACTGCCATTTGCATGATAAATGCTTTCCCATCTACTTTTTTTTCCCCCTAACCCTTCACTTTCAATCTGCATGTATCTTTAGTTCTGAAATGTAGGCAGAATATAGCTGGGTCTTCTCTCCCACCCCCCAACTCTGTCATCCCCTGTCCTTTGATTGGAACATTTCGTCCATTTATATTCAAAATAATTATTGATACATATGTACTTATTACCATTTTGTTACTTGTTTTGTTGTTTTTATAGTTTTTTCTCTTTCTTTCTTTCTTTCTTTCTTTCTTTCTTTCTTTCTTTCTTTCTCTATTTCACAGTCTGTTGGTTTTATTTAGTTATATACTTGGGGTTCCTTACTTTTTATTTTTTGCATATCTATTACTGTTTTTTGATTGGTTACCATTGGTTTTTATATAACATCTGCATATCACAGTCTATATTAGACTGATTTGAACTCATTCTTTTTCCTCTTCTCTCTGCATTTCAGATATTTGGTATCATCTTTTATATTATTTTATTTTGTGATTCCCAGTTTTCTTATTTTTACTTATGGTTTTTGTTTTCCACTCAGAGTCCCCCTACCATTTCTTTTAGGGCTAGTTTAGTGTTAATGAATTCTTCTAACTTTGTCTGGGAAACTCTTTATTGGTCCTTCTATTCTGAATGATAGCCTTGTTGGATAAAGTATTCTTGGCTGCAGATTTTTCCCTTTCAGCACTTCGAATTACATCATGCCACTTTCTTCTTTCCTGCAAAGTTTCTGCTGAAAAATCAGCTGATGGCCTTATGGGGTTTGCTTTGTATGTAATTGTCTTCTCTCTTGCAACCTTTAAAATTATTTATTAGTATTTTTTGCCACATTAATTATTATGTGTCTTAGTGTGGACCTCTTTGGGTTGAATTTGTTGGGTGATCTCTATCCCTTCTGAATCTGGATATCTGTTTCCCTCTCCAGATTCTGTAAGTTTTCAGCTATTATTCTTCAAATGCATTTTGTGCCCCCTTTTCTCTTCTTCTGGGATACCTATCATGCAAATGTTGTTATGCTTCATGAAGTCACTGAATTCTTTAAATGTGTCCTTATTATGCACTATTTGTCTCTCATCTGTTCGGCTTGATTGCTTCCCATTACTCTATCCTCCAGGTCACTGATACGTTCCTCTGCTTCCTATAGCCTACTATTTATTCCATCTATTATAATTTTAGTTTCATTTATTAAATTCTTTATATTTTTTTCTCTTTGTCAGCAGTCTCATTTTGTCCTCCACCCTTTCCTGACGTCTAATGAGTATCTTAACGATCCTTACTTTAAATTCTGTATCAGCCATATTACTTATTTCTTTTTCTCTTAGATCTCCTGCTATGATATTGTTTGGTTCTCTCATTTAGGGCATATTTCTGTTTCCTTATTTTGTCTACTTCTCTGTCTGTTTCTGTGTGTCAGGAAAGTCAGCTACATCTTCTGCTTTTGAAAGTAGTGACTTTATGAAGAAGTCCTGTAGTACCCTGCAAAGCAGTATCCCTGTTCACCAAAACCTGGCACTTCAGGGGAGTTCCCATGTGTGTTGCTTGCATCCTGCTGTGTGTCTGAGTCACTTTCCCTTTCAGTTTAGACATCTGCACTGACTCTTTGCCTGTTGTG
Source organism: Callorhinus ursinus (assembly GCF_003265705.2). Lineage (NCBI taxonomy): Eukaryota > Metazoa > Chordata > Mammalia > Carnivora > Otariidae > Callorhinus > Callorhinus ursinus. The sequence continues at coordinate 48,370,068 of NW_027397066.1, read as the reverse complement.
GGCTGTGCTTGCTCTCTGTAATATTAGTAAGATCTAGGCAAGCTAGCTCTAAGGGGGTGTGGCAGTAGATGGGCTTGGATTGGGGCAGCAGTGTTAGCAGAATTTGCACTGAACCACTAGTCCTAGGTCTATCTGCTGAAGTGAAGTGGCTGCAAGGTGCATCTTGTGGAGGCTGTGGCTGGATGGGGTGCAGCCTTAACAAAAATTGAGCTGAGCCCCAGCAGGCTTGAAGTAGGTGAGTCTTCAGGAGAAATCGTGGGAGTGGTGCACTGCCAGCAGGTTAGGTAGCAAGTGTCTGTGCAGCACCACCTCACACTGGTAACTCTGTGTTTATGCTGAGGACCAAGGGAGGAAAATGGTGCCTGCTGACTCCTCTGTTCCCAGAGAAATCCCCCCAACACACTCTGAAATCAGTATAAACAGATCTCATTTGTTGCCTTGTGTGAGCTTTTCTATGTTGCCTCTCCTCAGGCTGTTGTCTCTTTAAAGGTGGGGACCTGGCTATCACTTGTCCTCTGAGCTTGCACTGTCCTGAGTGAGCTGACCTTTAAAGCTCCAGGTTCCAAGACCCACTGATTATAAAAACTCACAGAATTCAGGCTTTCTGATTTTCAAGGCCAGATGTTAGGGGGATTTGTTTTCCCTGTGTGGGCTCCCTGGTGATTTCCCCACTCTGTAAAGGCAGCTCCCAACCACCATTTCTGCTTTTCTTAGCTTCTCCAATGTGGTTTCTTCACATTTAATAGTGGAGTTCTACCAGTCTTTAGATTGCTTTCTGGTGTATTGACTTGGATTTGAGTGATATCTAGTTGTAAACATGGGATGGAGTGCGCTTAGGGTCTTCCTACTCTGCCGTCTTCCCCCAGTTACTACCTACTCTGCTGTCTTCCCCCAGTTACTAAGAATTTTATACCGAAAATTAATTGCTTAAAGCATGATCAGAAAGGCTGGAGGAATGAGAAACAGAGGCCACCTGATTTCAAGAACACTCCATGCCTGCAAACCAGAGATCAGGAAAATGCTATTACTTTGTCTGCAACTGCCTTTTTCCTATAAAGCTTTGGCCATTAGATGCAGAGTATGGCCACCAAGACATCAGTACGTATGTTACTGATGTTGCTTACAATCAGAAGGAACACTTAAAGAGGGCTTCTGCTTAATTTGTCATCTAAATCTGATGGAAATGCAGTTAATTATTGAAATATATATTTTTCATGCAAAACCTTAGCTTCATGTAGTCTAGCAAATGTAGTTTTTAGGTTGTGAGTCTCTGCAGAATTGGAAGTAAATTAATATGCAAGATAAACCATAATGATCTTTCCATTACATCTTTGACAAATCACTGCTGAGGCATTTGTTTGACTATTTCTTATATTGAGTCTATTTTAATTAAAGTTTTTTTATGCAACTCTAGTTACAAAAACAATATAATCTATAATTATAAAGAATATTTGCACATGAACCTGGCAAATTTAGATTAATTTATAATTTAGAGTACAAGTTTTATAATTTAGATTAATAAACCATGGTAAATTATAACATTAAAAATGTCAAAAAAAAGAATGAAGTCAAAATGGGATTCATGATTTGTACATATTTGATAGATTTTATTCTCTTCTGCATTTTTCTCTCCCTCTTAACCTAAAAACCAGTAATTCATATTCTTGATTGTATCATATATAATGGTATAATGGGACTTTTATTTTTTCATTTGTTGTGCTCCTATCTGATTTATTGTACTGTGAATCTTGAAATACATCAATGATGGATTTGATAACATTTTCCCTACATATCGATTTTTGATATCCCAGAAACCAATTATTTTCTATCGTCAATATAATAAATACTGTAAATGTGACCAGATTACATAAATTTTGCTTCAGAAAATGATATGAATTAGCTTATAGATGATTTACTCAAGTATGTATTAAAATTTTTTGTTAATATTTGTTCATTTTGTTTTTGTTTTCTAAACTAACATAAAAGTTAGAAAAAATATTATGATAGAGCACTACTTACATCACTTTCATATTTCTGCATTTAAAAAATATTCATTTAAAAATGTGTTATTTTAATATATAATATATACTTAATATATTATAAAAGCAGCATTCTGTCCTGATATTTATTTTTGACCATTCTTTATGGTAGTTGATGCTGTGATGGGAGAAGGAATTTAGAACCTGCTGTTACCAGTGGTTTCCCTGTTTTCCTGGTATATCCCTGCTTTCAGTTCATACAAGTCAACAAAAAAAGCAATGATGGCACCAACTATCAACTTAAAGGAAATTTCTTTTATGAAAATGCCTCTCTCTATTCTTAGTGTGCCATTTTATTTTGTAATACTTATGTGAGTAATGTCAGTAATATTTGGATACTGTTCAGTGTTCTCTATAATTTCTGTATAACTCAGTGCAACATACTTATATGGTAATATTTGATGAGGTTTGATTTAGTATTTCTAATTTTACCATTAGATGAAAAAGTTTGCCAGTGGAAGACTTGGTTTCTGATTTATTAATGATGTGCTTCAAAAGGTATTATCTCTATAATATATGATGTCTGGATATTTTTATGTATAGTTGTGTGTGTGTGAATCCATAATTATATCCTTTACCCCAGGCATTGACTTTATTTATTACTATGCCTAGTCTCTTATGTCTAACCAGCAGTTGTCTGTTCTGTTTATTTTTGTCTTTTCTGAGTCAAACATCCTAGCAACTTCAAGTGATAATACCACAAAAACTGGGTGGTCAGAGTTCAAGAGTAAACTAAACTGAAAGTTTATAAATCAAATCCTCACCCAAATGCAATCCTCACAATGGTTGTGGTTTTCCCTTATTCTCTTTTGTTTTTACCTTTTTGAATTTGAAGAAGACTGTACACATGTTGATTTGTGACTATGAATGTTAGAACTTTCTATAGATATAGTAGCTAAAGTTCACTCAGTGGTATTATGTTTCTAATAGAGAGAAAACTAAACTGGGAGTCAGGAAATTGGATTTCTAGCTTCCTCTGATGTGTTGAACTGAAAGAAGCTGTGTTTCCTTTTTTACCTCTTGTACTGAAAAGGCAGTTAGAGCTGGAGGGAAAATACTGTTGAGATTAATACTATGATTGAGTATGACAATTATATACAAGTTGAAGACAAAGGAGTTTTCTAAAGAGGAAGAAATTGTAGAGTCAGGCTTCTTGATGGAAAATATAAATGAAGCCCTGGAGAGCTTCCATGTGGACAGAAAAACAGTTAAATAATATATTTACCATACACCTATTCCATCTTCTGGATAATCAATTGATTTTGACAAAAGCCAACTCTTTAAAGGACTAAAACTTTAAGATAGATTCCTCCACTTAAATCCTAGCTTGATCTATTAAACTACATATGACATTAGAGGTATATGATTAAAGTTTTTATATTAATTAATTTATTCAATATTTACTGAAAATTCGTTAACAGAAGTACTAGTCTAGGAACTGGGAACTTAGTGAAGAAAACAGAAAAAATGAATATTGCTGTTCTTGTGGAATTTATATTTTAGTGGAATTTCAAGTATGATGTATTAATATTCCATGATTAAAAACCCTGAGACTTTACATTTTGAAAATCTGATAGAAAAATGGACAAAAGCTTATTATTCAAAAACTTGAATATTCACCTCACAATAAACAAATGGCTGATAAATACATAAAAACATGTTCATCTTCATTAGTCATAATGGATATACATATTAAATATGATACTCCACACCCGTCAGACTGTCTAAAATGAAAAAAAGATGGTAAATACCAAGTGCTTGTACAGAATTAAGAGTGTCCAAACTCTTGCATTGTTAGTGAGTGGAAATGGCTATAACCACATTGAAAAACTATCTGGTAATACTTATTAAAAGTAAACATGCATACTCTAAGAACCAGAAATTCCATTAGGCATATACACAATATAATAGATATAGAAAACATGCTTCACACACTTCATATCAACACTATTTGTAACCAACAAACACCGAAACTAGCCAAAAGCTATAAACAGTAGAATGAAAAAAACCAAAAAGACAAAAAAAAAAACAAATCATGGTATCACCATGAAATGACTCTTTTTTTTTTAAATTTTTTTATTGTTATGTTAATCACCATATATTACATCATTAGTTTTTGATGCAGTGTTCCATGATTCATTGTTTGTTCATAACACCCAGTGCTCCATGCAGAACGTGCCCTCCTCAATACCCATCACCAGGCTAACCCATCCCCCCACCCCCCTACCCTCTAGAACCCTCAGTTTGTTTTTCAGAGTCCATCATCTCACCATGAAATGACTCTTATAGACACAATGTTGAGCAAGACAAACCAGAGATAAAATACACACTACATGGTTTCAACTGTATAACATATAAACCCAGGGTGATGCAACTCCATGTTGTTAGAAGTCAGAATATCCATTATCCTTCGCTGCAGGGGTATTGTGACTAGAAGGGAACGTGAGGGGCTCTTTTTGGTAATATTAGGTAATATTAGGGTTTTATACTTGGTTAAACAGTCCATTATGATCTGTGACAATTCACTGAGTTGTACACATACTTTTCTTTTGCATATTGTATTTCCAGAAAAAACAATAAAGCTGTTTCCTGACTCTACCCTACTGAGTTAAGTCCACTCAGTTAACTGGTTATAATTTTTTGCTCCATTAAAAATGGAGATAATTCAAAAGTCAGGATGAGCTTATGACAGACTTATAAGTCTTTGTTTCATGAAAATTGACAAGCATGCTTCTAAACATGATGGCAAGCCTGTGGAGATTTTAAAGAAACTTTTTTGACTAAATATTAACCATGTAAAAAAGACAAGTAGTAATAATGAAAAAAAAAAAAGTAACTCCCAAGGAGTTAAAGTTTACTATCTTTTTAACAGAAGTAGTGATAGAAATAATTCTCTGTATGGTATTTATTATTTGAAAATAAGTGATGAAAATGTATATGAATAGCTTAGGATTTTTTGGAAAGAAGATTTTACATAGAGGGGCTTTGAAACTATGACCTGGTTCTAATCTGGCTGTGCTACCAGATAGTTGTGTAGTCCTTGTCAAATTATTACATGATCTGAACCTTAGTTTTCTGTAAACTATGTATTAGAATGACCACATCATGAGGGACACATGACAGTCTGTTGGATCTATGAGGGTTACACTGTACTCATTCATTGCTGTATCTCTTGAGACTAGTTTTTGTTACCTGGTAAACAGTAGCCATACTAAATTAATATTTGGAAAATAAGTGAAAATTGTACATGGATGTTTAATAAATGCTTCATTTTGTTATATATATATATAATTTATATCCTATTTTAGAATTTATATATCTTATTTAATTTTCACTATTCTCCAAAGAATGTATAAACACTTCTAGATATAACAATCCAGTATCTCAAAATTAGTATGCAGAATAAGTACTCCAAACAAAGATTTCATACCAAGTCTAGTGCTTTTCTGACTCTAGGGTAGAAAAATAGATGGTTGTTGTATACATGTGGAAAGAAATGTAGTCTCATGGGCTTTTAGGGCTACAAATGGTCTTTATGAATATTGATTCAAGTCTCTGTCGGGCATCCTTGTCAAACATATCTTGATTGAATCCAGTATCAGGGACTCTTCCTCCACCAGTGGGTACTCTATAAATCTACAGTTACAGCTGCTAACTATTCCATATTCTGATTTCAAAACTGCCTCCAAAATTGGTTATACCCTCTGGAGCAACAAAAAGTAAGTCATATTCACTGCTACATGACAATTCTTCAACAATTTAAATAGAACTAAATCTTCATATGGTAGAATTTCTGGACTGTTTACTGTTTGCCTACATTTGGTTTTTGTATATCTTAGAAAAGTGGCTCCCAGTCTATAAGTAATTGTGAAAGAATATAATAAGATAACTAAAATATACTCCAATCTGAGCATAACCTTGTTTTGATTTAGCCTACAATTTTATTTTTAGTGGCTACATAACAATATGGATCTATACTATCTGCATTATGGAATTTGTCTTTTTCAAGATGTTGAAATGAAAATGAAAAAAATGAAATGGAAAAAATGTAAAAACAAATTTTATACCCTCTGCATCTGGCAACTACCAATCTGTTTTATTTCTACGATTTGGATTTTTTTTTTTTAAGATTCCACATATAAGTGAGATTACAGAGTATTTGTTCTTTTCCTGTCTGATCTATTTCACATAGAATAGTGACCTCAGGGTTCATCCATATTGTCACATATGGCAGGATTTCCTTCCTTTACATGGCTGAATAATATATATATAAATGTAGTTGAAGATGTGTGAGATATATATAGAGACTAACATGAGAGAGTCTCTCTCTATATATATCTCACATATCTTCCTTATCCATTCATCCATCAATAGACATTTTCATTGTTTCCATGTTTTGGCTATTGTAAACTGCTGCAATGAACACATGAGGGTACAAATACCTTTTTGAGTTAGTGTTTTTTATTTTCTTTGGATAAGTATGCAGGAATAGGATTGCTGGGTCATATGGTGGTTCTATTTTTAATTCTTTAAGGAACCTCCAAACTGTTTCCACAGTGGCCACACTCATTTACATTCCTACCCAGAATGCACAAGGGTTTTCTTTTCTCTACATCCTTGCCAAAACTTGCCATTTCTTTTCTTTTTAATAGCCATTCTGACAGTTGTGAGGTGATACCTTATTGTGGTTTAGATTTGCATTTCCCTAATAATATTGAACAACTTTTCATGTACCTGTTGTCCATTAAATGTCTTTCTTGGAAAAATGTCTACTCAGATGAAAAAATATAAAATTTTCAAGTTCATATTTTTTTGTGAAAGTCGTAATGGTCACATTCGTTCATTAAACAAGTATTTATTGACTGCATATTATATATCAGTGTTTTTCTAGTGCTAAGGATAGAGTAGTAGATAAAACAAAGATCCCTTCCACCAAAGAACTTATGTTCTAGTTCAGAAAAGGACATAAATGGTGAACTGTCATCTACTATTTCAGAAGTGTACATTTTTTATGAATAATTTTAGTGTCCTAAGCCCCAATTATTAGCTATTATAGTTAATACAAGAACACTGATATTTAACTAAGGTTATTAAGAATCATACCTCAATGAGCAGAGTCCAATGAGTTAATAGCTTTATATTGTCCCTACTCAAATGAACTTTTATATAATTTCATTTTTCTTTGAGAAGAGCTGTAATTAAAACTCTGGTTTGCAAACCCTCCAAATAATATTGATTCTGGAGTGGGTGGAAATTCTGAAATCCATTCTCTAAAGTAAAATGGAAAATTACTTTGATTCTGTTGAATTAAGTCCAAAAAGGAAGGCAGATATTTAATATTTTTGATAGGGACAGTCACTATACCCCTAAGCATCATTATTTGAATTTGCAACCGGCAAAACTATTACATATTAATTTAGTATAACTTTACAATTTTGGCTATTTCTCTAGTTAGGGCGTAACTTTTCATAAATGAGAAGTGTGAATTAAATGCCTAATGGTGGTGGTGAAACTATATTTAATTTATATACTCTTTTAAGACTATATTCATCCAAACCAAAGCAGCAGGAGGAAGAAAGTCTTATCCAAAGGTACAGGCACATAGAAAAATAGTTAAATCACAAGTCAGATAATAATTTGATCACCTTTGATTACAAGGTTAATTACAAAGGTTAGCTCACTTTATTACTAACTTCAATTACTATATTTTTTAAAATAATAATATGCATTGTTTGAATGAAGCAACATATTCAACCTCCTAGCACCATGAAATGCTAAAAACACATAGCAATTATTCATCTGTGGGTGAGTTAGTTTGGGCTGCTGCCTAAGCGCAATTTTTTTCTCTGATGCTAAGCTTGTTCATCATTCAACATCAGTTGTCTGACAATAGGCACATGCATTTTATTTTTATTTCTGTTGTACATCAAATAGCATATCCATTAATATCTTAAAATAAATTTACATTTAATGAATATTTCTTCTAGTCCTCTTAAGATTTCTTTGGCATCTCTTTCCAAACTTACTGTACTTAAGTTGATATCACTGCAAATGACTGTGTATTCATCTGCTTGGACTGCCATAACACAAATCACAGGCTGAGTAGCTTAGACAACAGAAATTTATTTTCTTACTGTTTTAGAGGCCAGAAGTCCCAGATCAAGGGGTTGGCAGATGGGTTTCTGGAGAGACCTCTCTTCCTGGCTTATAGATGGCTGCTTTCTTGTGTCCGCACATAACCTTTCCTCCATGTGCATATGGAGAGAGGGAGAGGAAGAGAGTGAGTTCTGGTGTCTCTGTTAGGCAGTTACTTAGACATGAGTGAGGAGGGATAAAGCAAGTGCTGGCCACACCCTCCGTGCCACCATCACAGGTTAACAGCCAGACCTTCAGAGCCACCTCTAAGGGTTAACAGAAAAGAAAAGGCCCAGCTACAGAGCTGGCTCAAAAGTCACGGAGGGACTTCCAAGTGCTAAGCATGTGCACAGGGTGCAACTTGCTCTACAGAAGCTCATTAGACATTCATTAATATACAATACATAAATAAATACAATTATAACAGAATGCATCATGGGTAGGCACCTGGGCAGAAGCCAAAATGTTTATGACCACCACCTGTCAATCAACAATGTCAATCAAAGCCAAATTTATATATACACAAAGCAGGCTTAAAAGAGTGCAGCTAGATCTTCTCTTGTTCTGGCCGTGGCCCACTTTCACTCTCCACAGTGTACTATATTTACCTATTCAATAAACTCTATCTCCCAATTCTGGTCTCAGGTATTCAATTTGGTGCATATGGGACAAGAACCCAGTGACCCAGTAACATCTCTTCCTCTCCTTATAAAGATACCAGTACTATAAGATTAGTGGCCACACCTTTATCACCTCTTTTAACCTGAACTGCCTCCATAAAGACCCTATCTTTAAATACAGCCACACTGGGAGATAGGCACTTCAACATATGAATTTGCAGGAGTTGGGGGAGTACAATCAGTCAATAATAGATTGTTTAAATCATATTTTTCATTTTTAAAAATTTCAAAACCGTTTCATGTTATAGAAAAATTGTGAAGATAGCATAGAGTATTCCCATATGTTTCTCAGTTTCTCCTATTAACAACTTATAGTACATTCGTTATAATTAATGAATCAGTGTTTATACATTAATTAAGTCCATACTGTACCCATATTTCTTTACTATTTAACTACTGTTCTTTCCTCTTCTTTCTCTTCTTTCCCTCCCTCTGTCCCTTCCTTCCTTCCCTCCTTTCTTCTTTTTGGTCCCAGTGTTCCATTCAGGATATCATATTACCTTTAGTAATCATTTTACATAAGGCTCCTCTTGACTATGACAGGTTTTCAGACTTTCCTTGTTTTTATTGACCTTTATGCTTTTGAGAAGTACTAATCTGGTATTTTGTAGAATCAGTTGAAATTTTTCTTATGTTTATCTCATGATTGGACTGGGGTAATACATTTTGGGGCAGAAGCACACAGAGGTAAAATGCTATTTTCATCACATCATATCAACTGTACATAGTATCAGTGTGACATCCCTGGTGATAACCTTGATCACTTAGCTGATGTCGTGCTGTCAGGTTTCTCCACTGTGGAGTTAACTCTTTCACCTCCCTTTTCATACTGTGTTCTCTGGGAGGAAGAGTGTTCACTGCCCACAGGTAAGGAGTGGGGAGTTACATTCCATGTCTTAGAGGGCAGAGTATCTACCTAAATTATTTAGAATTCTTTTACATTTATTTATTTAATCATCTATATCAGTATATACTCCAGGGACAATTATTTTATACTTTTGATTATAATCTAATACTATTTAATTTTGTCTCACAAGTTATAATTTTGTCCATTGGGAACTCTTTTACTTGGCTCTTGTGTCTCTTTGACATACTCCCATTATTTTTTAATTATTTTTTAAATTTAATTGATTTAATAATTTAAATTAATTTAATTTAATTTTTTGAATAATTTCCTATCCCCCCCCAAAATTCTTATTCCCTGGCACTACAAGATGCTTTAGGCTGTTTTTGTATATTTCCTCACCCAGCCCTAGACCATCCATTTTCCAAGAAGACTGTTCCTTTTTATTGCAGAATGGTATTAGAAACCAAGATCTGGGTGCTAGATGTGCTAATTGCTATTGGGGTGCTGCTTGATTCTAGACCCTCTCAGCTGAGAGAGCAAGAAGATGTATTTGTGCATGTAATAATACACATCTATAAATATCTATAGATGTATATTAATGAATATTAAACTAAAGTTCCTATCAGTGTCTTCAACTCTAATCAGTTACCACATGGACCTTTCTAGTCTTCTCCCCTCGCTTGTTTGTAATCTTCCACTCCAGCAATCAGTGAGAAACCTCACTCCCACCATCTGCTATCCATTTAGTTCATTATTACATACCAGTACACGTGTATAAAGGTATTGGAATTGTTAACTTCTGTAGAAAACAACTCTATCAGCTATAGTATGATACTTATGTACAATTCTTTTTGCTTTTATTTTACACATTCTACTGATTTTCAAAATTTGGTCAGCAACTTTTCTTCCCATCCCTTGCTGTGAAGGTGTTTTAAACAATTATAATACAATTAAATTGTTTTGTCATGTACTGAGTTCTATTCTGGGGTTCTGCAATCTCCTAAATAGTTTTTTTAAAAATATATGTACATTTAGATTTACTCTTTGTGCCATAACATTTTATGGGTTTTGACAAATGCATATTTTCACATATCCATCATTACAGTACCATGAAAAATAGCTTTATTCTCCTAAAAAAATAAATGTCCCCAATTTTTTAAACCTATTTAAACAAATGCCATCCACATATCTATTTACCTTTTTTTTAGTTTTGCCATTTCCAGAATTCATGTGATTGGAGTCTCCAAGATTTAGCCTTTTCAGGTAGGCTTCTTCCACTTAGCAATATGTATTTTTAATTCATCCATGTCTTTGAATGGCTTGAAAGCTCATTTCTTTTTATTGCTGAATTATTATATGGTTGCATATCATTTCTGATATTGGAACTTCTCTGGCTTTTTACACTCTCTCTCTGTTTTGTTTAGCCAGGCAAGAGGTTTATCAATTTGTTTATCAAATAATTAGCTTTTGGTTTTGTTGCTTTTTCTCTATTTTTTTTTGTTTTCAATTCCATTGATTTTTCTGCTGACATTTTTTTCAACCTCCTTTAAGCATTTAATGCTACATATTTTCTTCCAAGCACTACTGTCACTGCATTTCACAAATTTTGATAGGTTGTATTTTCATTATCATTTAGCTCAAAATACTCTTCTGAATTTCCCTCCAGACTGTGTCTGTGATCCATGTTTTCTTTAATCTCCAAATATTTGGCATTTTCCAGGTATCTTTTTGTTATTAATCTCTAGTTTAATGCCATTTAGCTTGCTTTATTTATTTATTTATTTATTTATTTATTTATTTATTTATTTAGAGGGAATAAGAGCATAGGGGAAGGGCAGAGGGAGACAGGGAGAGAATCTTTTTTTTTTAATTTAACTTAATTTTATTATGTTATGTTAGTCACCACACAATACATCATTAGTTTTTGATGTGTTAAGGGGGCTGGATCTCAAGACCTTGAAATCATGATCTGAACTGAAATCAAGAGTCAGATGCTTAACTGACTGAGCCACCCAGGCACCCCTAGTTTAATTCCATTTTGATCTGAGAACAAACCTGGTATCATTTCTATTCTTCTAAATTTTAGTATTTATTTTTATTTTATCTTTAGTTGTTTTTTATTGTCCAGAATGTGGTCTATCTTGGTGAATGTAACTTTTTGGATATGATGTATCACATAATTTAAAACTGAAGTAAGTATGTGTATAGCTTGCAGTTTTATGTTAATATGGCTAGGAGTTGGGCTGTGTTCAGTATTTAGGTGTAGATCCTGGAGGCCTTCCTATTTCTTGTTTTTATCTTTGCTTTTGACTTTGGACTTCCTAAAGTATTCCTTTTCAAAGATGGGCTTATCTTGTAGTTGGATAAGTGGTAATCCTCTGTGATTACAATATAACCCTGTTGGTGTTGTGGTATGGTATTAGGGAGGGAAAGTGTTCTATAATCTTCTGATTAAACCTCAGTCATTCAGTAGACTTGTATCTCTAGGTTCATGTGACCCTCACAAGTGTTTCTCCAGTACACAACATTTGACTCTCCAGCCCCCCCAGTCACTCCTTTGGTGTGATAGGGGAGCTTACAGGTAGTGGAAAGGATGAGTTCTCTCCCCCCCCCCCCAGCTCCCCAAGGTAAGGTTCTGGTGAAGTAAAGTCTTCCCCCCCCGACCCTCAGAGTAGGTATTTTTTCTGGGTATATTTCCTAATTGCTCTTTCCTCTTCCCGTAAGAGCCACAAGGGGATCTTTCTTGGCTCTTCACTATCAGATTCTGGTATGGAACCTGAGTGTAAAACCTGTGACAGTGTGAGGAGCTCTCTAAGACTTCAGTTTCCAGGACCATGTCACTCTCATGCTAGTCCATGCTCAGCCTTCAGCAGTTCATCAAAAACCATTTAAGTGTTCCTACCAATCTGTGACTCTAGCACCTTCTGTTCTAGTTAAGCAGATCTCAGTTGTGACTCTATATTTTTGTATCCAGTTTTTGGGGGTGACAGGTTGCTCCAAGACTTCAGTTCTCAGGTTAACAAAGTCATTGACTTTTGGTTTATTCAGATTTTTCTTATAAGAATGGAAGTGACAACTTTCAATCTATTTACATGTCACAACTGAAATCTGCAGTTTCATATTTTTCTTTTAAAAATTTGTGTGGCCAGACTTTTAACCAGACTCTCAATATAAACATCTGTAGCTCATTAGACAATTCAACAAAATGCTAATAATTTTATTTATATACTCAGAACAAATACTCCTCTTTGATCGTTGCAGCCAATTAAATCATATGTAGTCACTATAGGTGGCAACTTCTGAGTACACGTTAGAAGTTTTATTCTTGAATCTCTGATCATTTGTGTAGCTTAACAGTTATCATAAACATCCAAGTTAAACTTCCAAAAAAATATCCAGATTATAGCTATGGTAGGCAGAATCCTAAATTAGCCCCCAGGATTCCCACCACACTGGTATACATACCCTATATCACATCTCCTTTAAGAGGGACTATGATGAGATATTGCTCCTGTGATTATGTTACATTATATGGCAGAGGGATTTTAAAGATGTAATTAAGGTTCCTAATCAGTGATTGTGAGTTAATCAAAAGAGAGATTATCCTAGTTCAGCCTAATTTCATCATGTAAGCCATAAAAAGGGGTCAGAAAGTTTCAAAGCAGGAGAGATTTCTCCTGCTGACCTTGGAGAAACAAAAACCATACTGTGAACTGCCTATTGAGATGGCTGCCTGACAAGAAATTGAAGGTGGTCTCTAAGACTGAGAGTGGTTTCTGATTAACATCTAGAAGGAAATGGGGGATTCCAGTTCTACAATTATAAGGAACTGAAATCTGCCAACAACTGGTAAGATTGGAAGAGAATATGGAACGTTAAAGGAAAACACAGCAATAGCTAACACCGTGAGTAGAGGTCCCAGCTAGCTCACAGCTGACTTTTGAACAAAGGATAATTAATGTATGTTATTTTGTACCTCTGTGGCAATTTTAGAGCAAAACAAAACAAAACAGACAAAAACTGAAAGAAGCACAATATCAAAAAATATATATATATATTTTAACAGCCCTCATGGAAACATACTGAGAATTTAGAATTAATATAATTAAGTCCCATTTTCATTACTATAGTTATAACTTACACAAAAATAAATTTAACCATTGAACACATTCTTAGGTATTATTTTAGTAAGTTCGGTTGCTATAACAGAATACCACAGACTAGGTGGCTTTTAAACAACTGAAATTTATTTCTCACAGTTTTGGAGGCTGGAAGTCCAAGCTTAGTTGCCAGCATGATCAGGTTCATGTAAAGACCCTCATCTGAGTCACACACTACCGTTTCTCGCTATGTCTTCACATATGGGAGGGGGCCAGGGGCTATCTGGGGCCTCTTTTATAAGGTCACTAATCCCATTCATAAGATGTCCACCATCTAATCACCTCCCAAAGGCCCAAGTCCTAAATACCATCACCTCAGGAATAGGTTTTCAATCCATGAATTTTGGAAGAACACAAACATTCAGTCTCTAGCAGGTGTGTTAACAGCCTAGTGTGGTTTTGATGTGGTTACTCCAGCCAAACACCATGCAAGCATCTAGCAGCACCATGAAACTCAAAAATACTAAATTACCAGTTTTGAGGCCAGATGGCGGTAGGTAGGTATGTAGTGACTGTAAGAGCTGTGTGCTTGAATGTTTATTTACCTAATTCTGATTTTAGGAAGAGTAAATATGACTGAGCTATATGTACATAATTACCATACAAAAATACTAATTAATGCATTGAAGGAAGATCAAATTGATAAAGAAGAAAAATTCTAAAACTGATAAGTAAAATGGCAAAGAACACCAAAAAAACAGTAGTGAGAATACAAGTTAAACACTATAAGATTAATCAGATAGAAATACCATATGTGAAAAATTAATAGGTAGCTTCCATATCTTAGCTATTGTAAATCATACTACAGCAAACATAGGGGTACATATATCTTTTCAGTTTAGTGTTTTGTTTTCTTTTGGTGCGGAGTACCCAGTACTGGTATTACCGGATCATATGGCATTTCTATTTTTAATTTTTGGGGGAAACTTTATACTTTTGGCCACAGTGGCTTCACCAATTTATATTACCACCAGTAGTGCATTAGGGTTCCATTTTCTCCACATTCTTGCCAACACTTCTTATTTCTTGTCTTTTTGATTCTAGCTATTCTGACCAGCTGTAAGGTGATACTTGTTCTGATTTGCATTTCCTTGGTAAATAATTATGTTGAGCATCCTTTCATATGTTCGTTGGTCATCTTTATGTCTTTGGAAAAATGTCTATTCAGGTTCTCTGCACATTTTTAAATGGATTTATTTTTTAGTGTTGAGTATTATAAGTACTTTCTATATTTTGGATAATAACCCCTTATCAGAGTTATCATTTGCCAGTGTTTTCTACCATTCAGTAGGGTGTCTTTTTCTTCTGTTGATGGTTTCCTTTGCTGTACAAAAGCTCTGTGTGTGTGTGTGTGCGTGCGTGCGCGCGGGTGTGTGTGTGTATAACAATAGCTTATTTTTGCTTTTATTTCTCTTGCCTGAAGAGATATATTTAGAAAAAATGTTGCTAGGGCCTATGGCAAAAAGATTACTGCCTATGTTTTCTTACAGGAGTTTTATAGTTTCAGGTCTCACAGTTAGGTCTTTAATCCATTTTATTTCTGTGAAAGGTGTAAGAGTGGTCCAGTTTCATTCTTTTGCATGTTGCTGTCTGGCATTCCCAGCACTATTTGTTGAAGATATGGTCTTTTCCCCATTACACAGTCTTGCCTCTATTGAGATTGACCATATAAGTCTTGGTTTATTTCAGGGTTCTGTATCTTCTTCTATTGATCTATGTGTCTATTTTTATGCCAGTACCACACTGTTGATTACCAGAGCTTTGTAGTATATCTTGAAATCTGGGATTGTGATAACTGCAGCTTTGTTATTCTTTTTCAAGATTGCTTTGGCTATTGAGGGTCTTTTGTTGTGCCATAAAAATTTTAGTATCTTTTGTTCCGGTTCTGTGAAAAATGTTCTTGGTATTTTGATACTGATTGCATTGAATCTGATTGCTTTGTGTAGTATAGACATTTTAGCAATATTAATTCTTCTATGTTCAGTTAGCCCTGTATAGTACATAGTTTCTGATGTAGTGAAAAAAAATGAAGGGTTGAAATCAGAGGGAGAGACGAACCATGAGAAACTATGGACTCTGAGAAACAAACTGAGGGTTTTAGAGGGGAGGGAGGGTGGGGGGATGGGTTGGCCCAGTGATGGGTATCAAGGAGCGCACGTACTGCATGGAGCACTGGGTGTTATATGAAAACAATCATGTCACTACATCAAAAACTAATGTGGTACTGTATGGTGACTAACATAGCATAATAAAATAAAGGAAAAAGAAAGATGAGTGAAAGACCAATTCAAAACCTAGCTATCAAAAGCCTTAAAATATATGTACCCTGTCACCCACAATTTTCTTTTTTTCTTTTTAAAAAATTTATTTTTATGAAAAATATGGAAACTTTCATGAGTGTGTCAACTTTGTGCTGCAGCCAAGGTAATCTTCTCCATGTCCTTCTGGTTTTCTTTTCTTTTTCTTTTCTTTTCTTTTCTTTTCTTTTCTTTTCT
>NW_027397066.1:48353464-48353612 GCF_003265705.2 Callorhinus ursinus | reverse complement strand
GCACGTACTGCATGGAGCACTGGGTGTTATATGAAAACAATCATGTCACTACATCAAAAACTAATGTGGTACTGTATGGTGACTAACATAGCATAATAAAATAAAGGAAAAAGAAAGATGAGTGAAAGACCAATTCAAAACCTAGCTA